>NW_006256895.1:6811673-6811977 GCF_000478725.1 Eutrema salsugineum
TGATGTATCAACTCAACAGTAATTTCCACAAGTTTCTACCTTCCTCAACTTTTTGACACCCATTAAGGTCCTCACCAAGTGGATCAAACGATGCAATGTTCAAACAAGCAAAGTTTGGCTAGGGTGAGGTAATGAGACTAAAATGATCTCATCAGCGCACGAGTGGGTTCAATGCAGCAAGGGGATCTCTCTATGACTGACCAAACTTGGCAGAATGCTTACCCTAAAAAGCCCCCTATGCATACAAGGTCAAGGACTCATCCCACCCCTCACTCTACTCAAAGCTTTTCACTTGTTCAACCTC
>NW_006256895.1:6814286-6818273 GCF_000478725.1 Eutrema salsugineum
CTCCTAACTTGGAGTGTTTTGCGAATGGATGTGCGGGTTGGCTTCTCTTGTTTCTAGGCCGCATCACCAGGTAGAAAAGTTGGGGACTTCAACTCTTGGCCTGTACTTCTTTTGCTGCGGCCTGGACATCTTTCACTAGGTAGCATGCCCAGGCCGGAGTAAATTGCGAGTCCCGCTGCGGGCTGGGCTCTTCTTGATCCAAACCGCACACCTATGTAGCACTGAGGCGTTCTCCAAGTTTTTCTGCCTTAAACACTTCTCTCAGATCTCTCACATGCTCCATTCCCTTCATCACTGAGCTATGTCCTCCAAAAAGCACCTAGAAGCTGATACCAACCCACAAAACCCATCATAAGATCCTAAGACATAGAAGGAATTGAGAGAAAGGAAGAAAAAGATTATATACGAGGATTAGCTTGGGGTGTCTCCCAAGAGCACTTTGTTTAAAGTCACTAAGTTTGACTTTCACAAACCTGTTTTCAGCTGGGGTGAGGTTGAGCACTGATGCTCTTCAGCACTTCAATGGTCCTGAGCAAGAAAGCTGAGTTGGTTTGCTGCCTTTGGGAACCATTAGACCCTTGTCCTTGAGATCCCACCTTGAGACCTTTGTCCACCAGCTCTTGAATACCATCTGGGTCTTTATCAAAGATGGCCCTTGTGAGACATGCCCTCACTTCAGCAAACAGACCTGGCTTCCCATTGCAATCCAGCTTATACTTCAGAGAACCATCATCATCAACCCAAGGAGTGAGATCAAAGTCTTGAGAAGAAAGATCAGGTTTAATACTCTTGTCTTCTGATGCTGAGCCATCACTTTTGGTGTTAATCATCCTTAGATCACTAAGTGTAGGAGACCATGAGAGCAAGATGTCTTCTTCTCTGATCAATGGCTGTTCAGTCCCATCCTTGTAAACAGAGTTGGTGTGAGGTTCTTTTTCCATTTCCACAGCTGAAAGAGATTGGGATCCACCTAAAATCCCAGCACTTCCTACATACTTCATCTCAAGTACCTTAGGGGGTTCTATCTCTTGAACAACTGATCCACAAAATTCAGCTAAAGGTGGTTGAACAGGGTAAAAGGCATCCTTATCCACCTTTGTAAGCACCACTCTTTGAGTATCAAAGTCAATCATTGCACCAGTGGTGTTGAGAAATGCAGTTCCAAGCAATAGGGGGAGCTCTTTGGTCTTCTTCATCTTCATGATCACAAAATCAGTGGGAATTATGCATTCACCAACTTGAAGTGGATAGTCTTCTAAAAATCCATATGGTTTCTTGGAGTAGGAATCACCAAAGGTGATAGAAGAGGGGTAGGACGTTATAGACTTGACCTTTAGCTTCTCCATCATATCTTTAGACATTATACTCACACTTGAGCCTGAATCACACAAAGCATTCTCAACTCTAAAGTTTCCAAGAGTGCAAGAGATGGTGAACTTCCCTGGGTTGCCTAGCTTTGGGAGGGAGGTGGGCTTCATCTGAGTTGATTCAGAGGTGGAGGCACAATCTGTTAGCTTTGCTTGACCAGTTGGATGCTCCTTTGTTTCAATAGACACTGAATCATTCCCTTGCTGAACAGAAAGAACTGAACCGGCTGCCCCCACACTTTTGCTCTCAATGTCCTCATTGAGTTCATGTAAGAAGCCAATGAAATCATCTATAATGGTGTCCTCATCTACTTGAGTGTGTGCATTCTCAGTAAAAACTTGACCATAAAGGAGGTCTTCAATCTCTTGCACAGCAGCTGAATGGTCCTCACTGGAGTAGATGGCATTGCAATAATCTTTTGAGTTTTGAAGAGCTTTACCAGGAAGAGAGACTTGTGGTTCAGAAGTGCAGATGCCCTTGTTCTTTTTAATAGACTTTAGTTCAGTACCTAGTGTCTCCAGGTCAGATACCATCTTTTGTTGTCCTAGTAAGAGCTGTTGGAGAAGAACATTGAAATCAGGACTTTGTTGAACAGTTGGTGGGCCAAAACCAGGAGGTGGAGCCTTTGGCTGTAGGCTGACTTGATTTGTGAAGCTATTCCCTTGATTCTGAACCGCTGGTTGCTGAAAACCCTGTTGACCTTGGGAGTTACCTTGGTACTGATTCTGTTGAACAAAGCTTTGAGGAGGGTATATTTGGTCTTGGGGGTTGGCCACATTGTTGCTCCTATAGGACAAGTTCTGGTGGTTGTTGAAGTTATTGTAACCATTGAACGTGTTTTGATTTCCAATGAAGTGCAACTCCTCTTGAGTGAGACCCTCTTCATTGATATTTGTGAAGCATCTCTTCTCCTCACTCACATAGTGTATAGGCTTTTGAGTGGCAGCTAGGGCTTTGTCAAGCTTTATATTCAACACTTTAAACTTCTCTTCCAGCTCTTGGTGTCTACCAGAATCTTCTCCTCTATAGCTTCTATCATAATCTTCCCCATAAGTGTCTTGGCTCATGGCTAAGTTCTCAACAAGTTCCATAGCTGCATTGATTTCTTTTGCCAAGAAATTTCCATTTGATGCTGTGTCCAACTGAATCCTGATCTTAGGAACAGCTCCTCTATACAAAGTGCTAAGGAGAGAGGCTTCTGAAAAGCCATGATGTGGACACTTATTTGTGTAGCTTCTAAACCTGTCCAAAGCTTCTCCAAAGGTCTCATTAGAATGTTGAGTGAAGCTGGAAATCTGGTTCCTTAGCTTTGCAGTCCTTGAGCTTGAGAAGAACTTGGATAGAAAGGCAATCTTGCATTGCTCCCATGTGTGGATGGATCCTCTTGGGAGGTTCTTTTCCCACTGATGTGCCTTATCTCCAAGGCTGAATGGGAACAATCTCAGTTTGAAACTGTCTTCAGATACCCCATTGATCTTAGTGAGATCACAAACTCTGTCAAACTGATCCAGATGCTCCAAGGGATCCTCCATAGGTAAGCCATGGAACTTCTGATTCTGAACCATATTGATCAAAGAGGCCTTCACCTCAAAGTTGTTGTTTTGGACAGGAGGTGGCCTGATTCCTGCTCCATACTGGTGTGCATAAGCTCGGTCATTCTCACCAACAAAGACTGGTTGGGGCTGATGACGTATGGGTGGGTTTGGGTGGGGCTGTGGTGGATTAACCTGAGGTCGGTCTTGGTTCTGGTTACCCTGAGCGTGTCCCTGATGGACCTGAGCCTGTTGAGCCTGAATTCCAATCCCATTACCAGCTCTTTGACCTTGATCAGCTTCTTGAGCCTGATGCTCATTCCCAACTTGCTGATTCATTCCTAACCTCTCCAAGTGAACAGCTCTTTCTCTTTGTCTTCTGGCTTGGCTTCTTGTGATCATAAACCTGAAAACAAAGACAGAGCTTGAAAGGTGATCAGTAAAACAAAATAAACTTGATCTCAAAAACTATATCAGAAACTAATGCTAACAATCCCCACACAATATGGCAACGGCGCCAATTGATAACTAAGAGTTTTGAGGCTCTTAGATGGGGGTATCAATCCCCTTGTCAAAGTAGTATAAGGGGTGTCAATCCATATGTGTGGTAGTTAGGCACTAGTTTATGTGATAGGTTCTTAAGTCAAGTAATCAAAGATGAGTTTTGTGAAACCAGCAACAAGAAAGCATAAAACAAGAAACAAACAAGCTATGATTAATGAACTAAGCAAGCAAACAAAACAAGATGATGGTGATTAAGCAAATGATAAAAGCTAAACCTCTAGATGTGATCATTGATTAGGGTGCTTTAGATATTGAATCATGATGCTAAGAACATAATGCAACACTTGCTACTCTTTAGTCTAGGCTTCTTAATCAGATTAATTCATTCCCATGACAATAATCCCTTTGCAAATCACTTAATCAAGTCTAACAACCATTAGATATAATCAAGCAATCAGCAAGCATAATGCATCAAGCCTAATAAGTGACCAAACGATCTCTCAACCAAGAAGACTGAATCTTATACAGAAAGACATAACAAGCAATTCACATGATCTCAACATTTCACTTAGAACTCTAATCT
>NW_006256895.1:6818373-6828498 GCF_000478725.1 Eutrema salsugineum
TATTTGGGCCCGTATCGACCATGTCGCCTTCCGGAAGCAGTAATTTTCGACCCACGACTCCAAATGCTCTGAGACCAGTTACATAGTCAAGGTGACTCAACAAACTCGAACTTTGGTGAAGAAACCGTCGGAGCTTGGGTAGTGGAAGCCTTCCTGGATTTCATATCTTTGAACCACATCGAAATCACCGGAAAATAAGCTGTTTGGACCGATGTGAACTCCGGAGACTTTATCTTTCAAACCACTCGTCCGAATTGAGCGATCCCTACTGTTCTGAAAAGGTCATTCAAAGATCTCAAACTTTGATGAAGACCGGGCAAGCTGGTTCGGTCCGGAAAGGTTCCGTCCGCCGTGATCTTTGTACTCCACCGTTCGGTTCTCGGATGCGCGTAATGTTGGTGCATCTTCCGGAAGCTGTATCTTTCTCCCCACTGGTCCGAATTGGATGATTCCAACTGTTCTGGGATCTTTGTTTGATTATCTCCAACTTTGCTGAAGACCCCGCCAGCTGGTTCGGACCGGAAGGTTCCCCGGATTGCTGATCTTTGAAACGCGCGGACAAGGACAAATTTTGGTCGAGAAAAGCTTCCCGCGGTAAGGAAAATGGCCGAGGGCTGTGTACCGCGGTAAGCTTTTTGGTCGTAAAAATTCCTTCGCCTCGGCCAAAAACTCAACCCGCGGTATTTACACCTGATCTTCGACCCAGGCTGACTTTGGTCGATCGGTACGGACTTTGGTCGGTGCTGAGCGATCGGTAAGCTTTGTGGTCGAGGTTGAACGATCGGTAAGGATTTTGGCCGAGGTTTCTGTCCGTCCGGTACGCGATTTGGCCGAGAAATTCCTCCAAGCGGTTTTCACCATTTTTGACCTTTTTCTTCACCGTCTTCTTCTCTGCTCCTCTTCTTAGGCTCCAAATGACTCCCAAAGCACCTGATAAGGACTTCAAAACATGCAAAACTCCTTGGGACCTAATGCAAGCCCTAAATCCTATTTTTATGCCTAAAGACTCAATTTACATGGGGAAAACACATGATGAGGACTCTAAAATGCACTCTAAATGATGTAAAATATAGACATATCAACTCCCCCACACTTGTCCTTTGCTTGTCCTCAAGCGAAGAGAACAAATGAGAGAAAGAGGTTGTAATGCAGATGGAGCTCATATTTCCTTTTTAGAGAGAAGTGATCACAAAGAGAACTTGGATTCATGCTCAAATATGCAATGCAAAGCTATACTCAGATATTTTACAATTAAAGCACAGAATCTCCACAAGTCATTATCACATTCAACTCTTTCACATTCATTAAGCTCGTAACCGGTGAATCAAATGATGCAATGTTCAAATAGGCTGGCTTGGCTAGGGTAAGGTCATGAGACAAAAATGATCTCATCAATATTTAAGCGGGTGTAATGCAACAATGGGATCACTCAATGAACGACCAAACTTTGCGCCTTGACTTGGCCGATGTCGAGGTAATGATGCCGAGCCCTGAAGAAACACTTAGCGCGTATCGCAACATATTTGGGCCCGTATCGACCATGTCGCCTTCCGGAAGCAGTAATTTTCGACCCACGACTCCAAATGCTCTGAGACCAGTTCCATAGTCAAGGTGACTCAATAAACTCGAACTTTGGTGAAGAAACCGTCGGAGCTTGGGTAGTGGAAGCCTTCCTGGATTTCATATCTTTGAACCGCATCGAAATCACCGGAAAATAAGCTGTTTGGACCGATGTGAACTCCGGAGACTTTATCTTTCAAACCACTCGTCCGAATTGAGCGATCCCTACTGTTCTGAAAAGGTCATTCAAAGATCTCAAACTTTGATGAAGACCGGGCAAGCTGGTTCGGTCCGGAAAGGTTCCGTCCGCCGTGATCTTTGTACTCCACCGTTCGGTTCTCGGATGCGCGTAATGTTGGTGCATCTTCCGGAAGCTGTATCTTTCTCCCCACTGGTCCGAATTGGATGATTCCAACTGTTCTGGGATCTTTGTTTGATTATCTCCAACTTTGCTGAAGACCCCGCCAGCTGGTTCGGACCGGAAGGTTCCCCGGATTGCTGATCTTTGAAACGCGCGGACAAGGACAAATTTTGGTCGAGAAAAGCTTCCCGCGGTAAGGAAAATGGCCGAGGGCTGTGTACCGCGGTAAGCTTTTTGGTCGTAAAAATTCCTTCGCCTCGGCCAAAAACTCAACCCGCGGTATTTACACCTGATCTTCGACCCAGGCTGACTTTGGTCGATCGGTACGGACTTTGGTCGGTGCTGAGCGATCGGTAAGCTTTGTGGTCGAGGTTGAACGATCGGTAAGGATTTTGGCCGAGGTTTCTGTCCGTCCGGTACGCGATTTGGCCGAGAAATTCCTCCAAGCGGTTTTCACCATTTTTGACCTTTTTCTTCACCGTCTTCTTCTCTGCTCCTCTTCTTAGGCTCCAAATGACTCCCAAAGCACCTGATAAGGACTTCAAAACATGCAAAACTCCTTGGGACCTAATGCAAGCCCTAAATCCTATTTTTATGCCTAAAGACTCAATTTACATGGGGAAAACACATGATGAGGACTCTAAAATGCACTCTAAATGATGTAAAATATAGACATATCAACTCCCCCACACTTGTCCTTTGCTTGTCCTCAAGCGAAGAGAACAAATGAGAGAAAGAGGTTGTAATGCAGATGGAGCTCATATTTCCTTTTTAGAGAGAAGTGATCACAAAGAGAACTTGGATTCATGCTCAAATATGCAATGCAAAGCTATACTCAGATATTTTACAATTAAAGCACAGAATCTCCACAAGTCATTATCACATTCAACTCTTTCACATTCATTAAGCTCGTAACCGGTGAATCAAATGATGCAATGTTCAAATAGGCTGGCTTGGCTAGGGTAAGGTCATGAGACAAAAATGATCTCATCAATATTCAAGCGGGTGTAATGCAACAATGGGATCACTCAATGAACGACCAAACATGAGCCTTAACTTGGCCGATGTCGAGGTAATGATGCCGAGCCCTGAAGAAACACTTAGCGCGTATCGCAACATATTTGGGCTCGTATCGACCATGTCGCCTTCCGGAAGCAGTAATTTTCGACCCACGACTCCAAATGCTCTGAGACCAGTTCCATAGTCAAGGTGACTCAATAAACTCGAACTTTGGTGAAGAAACCGTCGGAGCTTGGGTAGTGGAAGCCTTCCTGGATTTCATATCTTTGAACCGCATCGAAATCACCGGAAAATAAGCTGTTTGGACCAATGTGAACTCCGGAGACTTTATCTTTCAAACCACTCGTCCGAATTGAGCGATCCCTACTGTTCTGAAAAGGTCTTTCAAAGATCTCAAACTTTGATGAAGACCGGGAAAGCTGGTTCGGTCCGGAAAGGTTCCGTCCGCCGTGATCTTTGTACTCCACCGTTCGGTTCTCGGATGCGCGTAATGTTGGTGCATCTTCCGGAAGCTGTATCTTTCTCCCCACTGGTCCGAATTGGATGATTCCAACTGTTCTGGGATCTTTGTTTGATTATCTCCAACTTTGCTGAAGACCCCGCCAACTGGTTCGGACCGGAAGGTTCCCCGGATTGCTGATCTTTGAAACGCGCGGACAAGGACAAATTTTGGTCGAGAAAAGCTTCCCGCGGTAAGGAAAATGGCCGAGGGCTGTGTACCGCGGTAAGCTTTTTGGTCGTAAAAATTCCTTCGCCTCGGCCAAAAACTCAACCCGTGGTATTTACACCTGATCTTCGACCCAGGCTGACTTTGGTCGATCGGTACGGACTTTGGTCGGTGCTGAGCGATCGGTAAGCTTTGTGGTCGAGGTTGAACGATCGGTAAGGATTTTGGCCGAGGTTTCTGTCCGTCCGGTACGCGATTTGGCCGAGAAATTCCTCCAAGCGGTTTTCACCATTTTTGACCTTTTTCTTCACCGTCTTCTTCTCTGCTCCTCTTCTTAGGCTCCAAATGACTCCCAAAGCACCTGATAAGGACTTCAAAACATGCAAAACTCCTTGGGACCTAATGCAAGCCCTAAATCCTATTTTTATGCCTAAAGACTCAATTTACATGGGGAAAACACATGATGAGGACTCTAAAATGCACTCTAAATGATGTAAAATATAGACATATCAACTCCCCCACACTTGTCCTTTGCTTGTCCTCAAGCGAAGAGAACAAATGAGAGAAAGAGGTTGTAATGCAGATGGAGCTCATATTTCCTTTTTAGAGAGAAGTGATCACAAAGAGAACTTGGATTCATGCTCAAATATGCAATGCAAAGCTATACTCAGATATTTTACAATTAAAGCACAGAATCTCCACAAGTCATTATCACATTCAACTCTTTCACATTCATTAAGCTCGTAACCGGTGAATCAAATGATGCAATGTTCAAATAGGCTGGCTTGGCTAGGGTAAGGTCATGAGACAAAAATGATCTCATCAATATTCAAGCGGGTGTAATGCAACAATGGGATCACTCAATGAACGACCAAACTTTGCGCCTTGACTTGGCCGATGTCGAGGTAATGATGCCGAGCCCTGAAGAAACACTTAGCGCGTATCGCAACATATTTGGGCCCGTATCGACCCTGTCGCCTTCCGGAAGCAGTAATATTCGACCCACGACTCCAAATGCTCTGAGACCAGTTCCATAGTCAAGGTGACTCAATAAACTCGAACTTTGGTGAAGAAACCGTCGGAGCTTGGGTAGTGGAAGCCTTCCTGGATTTCATATCTTTGAACCGCATCGAAATCACCGGAAAATAAGCTGTTTGGACCAATGTGAACTCCGGAGACTTTATCTTTCAAACCACTCGTCCGAATTGAGCGATCCCTACTGTTCTGAAAAGGTCATTCAAAGATCTCAAACTTTGATTCAGACCGGGCAAGCTGGTTCGGTCCGGAAAGGTTCCGTCCGCCGTGATCTTTGTACTCCACCGTTCGGTTCTCGGATGCGCGTAATGTTGGTGCATCTTCCGGAAGCTGTATCTTTCTCCCCACTGGTCCGAATTGGATGATTCCAACTGTTCTGGGATCTTTGTTTGATTATCTCCAACTTTGCTGAAGACCCCGCCAACTGGTTCGGACCGGAAGGTTCCCCGGATTGCTGATCTTTGAAACGCGCGGACAAGGACAAATTTTGGTCGAGAAAAGCTTCCCGCGGTAAGGAAAATGGCCGAGGGCTGTGTACCGCGGTAAGCTTTTTGGTCGTAAAAATTCCTTCGCCTCGGCCAAAAACTCAACCCGCGGTATTTACACCTGATCTTCGACCCAGGCTGACTTTGGTCGATCGGTACGGACTTTGGTCGGTGCTGAGCGATCGGTAAGCTTTGTGGTCGAGGTTGAACGATCGGTAAGGATTTTGGCCGAGGTTTCTGTCCGTCCGGTACGCGATTTGGCCGAGAAATTCCTCCAAGCGGTTTTCACCATTTTTGACCTTTTTCTTCACCGTCTTCTTCTCTGCTCCTCTTCTTAGGCTCCAAATGACTCCCAAAGCACCTGATAAGGACTTCAAAACATGCAAAACTCCTTGGGACCTAATGCAAGCCCTAAATCCTATTTTTATGCCTAAAGACTCAATTTACATGGGGAAAACACATGATGAGGACTCTAAAATGCACTCTAAATGATGTAAAATATAGACATATCAACTCCCCCACACTTGTCCTTTGCTTGTCCTCAAGCGAAGAGAACAAATGAGAGAAAGAGGTTGTAATGCAGATGGAGCTCATATTTCCTTTTTAGAGAGAAGTGATCACAAAGAGAACTTGGATTCATGCTCAAATATGCAATGCAAAGCTATACTCAGATATTTTACAATTTAAGCACAGAATCTCCACAAGTCATTATCACATTCAACTCTTTCACATTCATTAAGCTCGTAACCGGTGAATCAAATGATGCAATGTTCAAATAGGCTGGCTTGGCTAGGGTAAGGTCATGAGACAAAAATGATCTCATCAATATTCAAGCGGGTGTAATGCAACAATGGGATCACTCAATGAACGACCAAACTTTGCGCCTTGACTTGGCCGATGTCGAGGTAATGATGCCGAGCCCTGAAGAAACACTTAGCGCGTATCGCAACATATTTGGGCCCGTATCGACCATGTCGCCTTCCGGAAGCAGTAATTTTCGACCCACGACTCCATATGCTCTGAGACCAGTTCCATAGTCAAGGTGACTCAATAAACTCGAACTTTGGTGAAGAAACCGTCGGAGCTTGGGTAGTGGAAGCCTTCCTGGATTTCATATCTTTGAACCGCATCGAAATCACCGGAAAATAAGCTGTTTGGACCGATGTGAACTCCGGAGACTTTATCTTTCAAACCACTCGTCCGAATTGAGCGATCCCTACTGTTCTGAAAAGGTCTTTCAAATATCTCAAACTTTGATGAAGACCGGGCAAGCTGGTTCGGTCCGGAAAGGTTCCGTCCGCCGTGATCTTTGTACTCCACCGTTCGGTTCTCGGATGCGCGTAATGTTGGTGCATCTTCCGGAAGCTGTATCTTTCTCCCCACTGGTCCGAATTGGATGATTCCAACTGTTCTAGGATCTTTGTTTGATTATCTCCAACTTTGCTGAAGACCCCGCCAGCTGGTTCGGACCGGAAGGTTCCCCGGATTGCTGATCTTTGAAACGCGCGGACAAGGACAAATTTTGGTCGAGAAAAGCTTCCCGCGGTAAGGAAAATGGCCGAGGGCTGTGTACCGCGGTAAGCTTTTTGGTCGTAAAAATTCCTTCGCCTCGGCCAAAAACTCAACCCGCGGTATTTACACCTGATCTTCGACCCAGGCTGACTTTGGTCGATCGGTACGGACTTTGGTCGGTGCTGAGCGATCGGTAAGCTTTGTGGTCGAGGTTGAACGATCGGTAAGGATTTTGGCCGAGGTTTCTGTCCGTCCGGTACGCGATTTGGCCGAGAAATTCCTCCAAGCGGTTTTCACCATTTTTGACCTTTTTCTTCACCGTCTTCTTCTCTGCTCCTCTTCTTAGGCTCCAAATGACTCCCAAAGCACCTGATAAGGACTTCAAAACATGCAAAACTCCTTGGGACCTAATGCAAGCCCTAAATCCTATTTTTATGCCTAAAGACTCAATTTACATGGGGAAAACACATGATGAGGACTCTAAAATGCACTCTAAATGATGTAAAATATAGACATATCAACTCCCCCACACTTGTCCTTTGCTTGTCCTCAAGCGAAGAGAACAAATGAGAGAAAGAGGTTGTAATGCAGATGGAGCTCATATTTCCTTTTTAGAGAGAAGTGATCACAAAGAGAACTTGGATTCATGCTCAAATATGCAATGCAAAGCTATACTCAGATATTTTACAATTAAAGCACAGAATCTCCACAAGTCATTATCACATTCAACTCTTTCACATTCATTAAGCTCGTAACCGGTGAATCAAATGATGCAATGTTCAAATAGGCTGGCTTGGCTAGGGTAAGGTCATGAGACAAAAATGATCTCATCAATATTCAAGCGGGTGTAATGCAACAATGGGATCACTCAATGAACGACCAAACTTTGCGCCTTGACTTGGCCGATGTCGAGGTAATGATGCCGAGCCCTGAAGAAACACTTAGCGCGTATCGCAACATATTTGGGCCCGTATCGACCATGTCGCCTTCCGGAAGCAGTAATTTTCGACCCACGACTCCAAATGCTCTGAGACCAGTTCCATAGTCAAGGTGACTCAATAAACTCGAACTTTGGTGAAGAAACCGTCGGAGCTTGGGTAGTGGAAGCCTTCCTGGATTTCATATCTTTGAACCGCATCGAAATCACCGGAAAATAAGCTGTTTGGACCGATGTGAACTCCGGAGACTTTATCTTTCAAACCACTCGTCCGAATTGAGCGATCCCTACTGTTCTGAAAAGGTCATTCAAAGATCTCAAACTTTGATGAAGACCGGGCAAGCTGGTTCGGTCCGGAAAGGTTCCGTCCGCCGTGATCTTTGTACTCTACCGTTCGGTTCTCGGATGCGCGTAATGTTGGTGCATCTTCCGGAAGCTTTATCTTTCTCCCCACTGGTCCGAATTGGATGATTCCAACTGTTCTGGGATCTTTGTTTGATTATCTCCAACTTTGCTGAAGACCCCGCCAACTGGTTCGGACCGGAAGGTTCCCCGGATTGCTGATCTTTGAAACGCGCGGACAAGGACAAATTTTGGTCGAGAAAAGCTTCCCGCGGTAAGGAAAATGGCCGAGGGCTGTGTACCGCGGTAAGCTTTTTGGTCGTAAAAATTCCTTCGCCTCGGCCAAAAACTCAACCCGCGGTATTTACACCTGATCTTCGACCCAGGCTGACTTTGGTCGATCGGTACGGACTTTGGTCGGTGCTGAGCGATCGGTAAGCTTTGTGGTCGAGGTTGAACGATCGGTAAGGATTTTGGCCGAGGTTTCTGTCCGTCCGGTACGCGATTTGGCCGAGAAATTCCTCCAAGCGGTTTTCACCATTTTTGACCTTTTTCTTCACCGTCTTCTTCTCTGCTCCTCTTCTTAGGCTCCAAATGACTCCCAAAGCACCTGATAAGGACTTCAAAACATGCAAAACTCCTTGGGACCTAATGCAAGCCCTAAATCCTATTTTTATGCCTAAAGACTCAATTTACATGGGGAAAACACATGATGAGGACTCTAAAATGCACTCTAAATGATGTAAAATATAGACATATCAACTCCCCCACACTTGTCCTTTGCTTGTCCTCAAGCGAAGAGAACAAATGAGAGAAAGAGGTTGTAATGCAGATGGAGCTCATATTTCCTTTTTAGAGAGAAGTGATCACAAAGAGAACTTGGATTCATGCTCAAATATGCAATGCAAAGCTATACTCAGATATTTTACAATTAAAGCACAGAATCTCCACAAGTCATTATCACATTCAACTCTTTCACATTCATTAAGCTCGTAACCGGTGAATCAAATGATGCAATGTTCAAATAGGCTGGCTTGGCTAGGGTAAGGTCATGAGACAAAAATGATCTCATCAATATTCAAGCGGGTGTAATGCAACAATGGGATCACTCAATGAACGACCAAACTTTGCGCCTTGACTTGGCCGATGTCGAGGTAATGATGCCGAGCCCTGAAGAAACACTTAGCGCGTATCGCAACATATTTGGGCCCGTATCGACCATGTCGCCTTCCGGAAGCAGTAATTTTCGACCCACGACTCCAAATGCTCTGAGACCAGTTACATAGTCAAGGTGACTCAACAAACTCGAACTTTGGTGAAGAAACCGTCGGAGCTTGGGTAGTGGAAGCCTTCCTGGATTTCATATCTTTGAACCGCATCGAAATCACCGGAAAATAAGCTGTTTGGACCGATGTGAACTCCGGAGACTTTATCTTTCAAACCACTCGTCCGAATTGAGCGATCCCTACTGTTCTGAAAAGGTCATTCAAAGATCTCAAACTTTGATGAAGACCGGGCAAGCTGGTTCGGTCCGGAAAGGTTCCGTCCGCCGTGATCTTTGTACTCCACCGTTCGGTTCTCGGATGCGCGTAATGTTGGTGCATCTTCCGGAAGCTGTATCTTTCTCCCCACTGGTCCGAATTGGATGATTCCAACTGTTCTGGGATCTTTGTTTGATTATCTCCAACTTTGCTGAAGACCCCGCCAGCTGGTTCGGACCGGAAGGTTCCCCGGATTGCTGATCTTTGAAACGCGCGGACAAGGACAAATTTTGGTCGAGAAAAGCTTCCCGCGGTAAGGAAAATGGCCGAGGGCTGTGTACCGCGGTAAGCTTTTTGGTCGTAAAAATTCCTTCGCCTCGGCCAAAAACTCAACCCGCGGTATTTACACCTGATCTTCGACCCAGGCTGACTTTGGTCGATCGGTACGGACTTTGGTCGGTGCTGAGCGATCGGTAAGCTTTGTGGTCGAGGTTGAACGATCGGTAAAGATTTTGCCCGAAGTTTCTGTCCGTCCGATACTCGATCCAGGCGAGAAATTCCTCCAAGCGGTTTTCACCGTTTTTGTCCTTGTTCTTCACCGTCTTCTTAACTGCTTCTCTTCTTAGGACCAAATGACTAACAACGCACCTGCTAATGACTTCAATACATGCAAGTCACCCAAGACTACTATCAAGCCCTAAACCTCGAGTCAGCCTAAAACTCAA
>NW_006256895.1:6828598-6885549 GCF_000478725.1 Eutrema salsugineum
CGCGATTTGGCCGAGAATTCCTCCAAGCGGTTTTCACCATTTTTGACCTTTTTCTTCACCGTCTTCTTCTCTGCTCCTCTTCTTAGGCTCCAAATGACTCCCAAAGCACCTGATAAGGACTTCAAAACATGCAAAACTCCTTGGGACCTAATGCAAGCCCTAAATCCTATTTTTATGCCTAAAGACTCAATTTACATGGGGAAAACACATGATGAGGACTCTAAAATGCACTCTAAATGATGTAAAATATAGACATATCAACTCCCCCACACTTGTCCTTTGCTTGTCCTCAAGCGAAGAGAACAAATGAGAGAAAGAGGTTGTAATGCAGATGGAGCTCATATTTCCTTTTTAGAGAGAAGTGATCACAAAGAGAACTTGGATTCATGCTCAAATATGCAATGCAAAGCTATACTCAGATATTTTACAATTTAAGCACAGAATCTCCACAAGTCATTATCACATTCAACTCTTTCACATTCATTAAGCTCGTAACCGGTGAATCAAATGATGCAATGTTCAAATAGGCTGGCTTGGCTAGGGTAAGGTCATGAGACAAAAATGATCTCATCAATATTCAAGCGGGTGTAATGCAACAATGGGATCACTCAATGAACGACCAAACTTTGCGCCTTGACTTGGCCGATGTCGAGGTAATGATGCCGAGCCCTGAAGAAACACTTAGCGCGTATCGCAATATATTTGGGCCCGTATCGACCATGTCGCCTTCCGGAAGCAGTAATTTTCGACCCACGACTCCAAATGCTCTGAGACCAGTTCCATAGTCAAGGTGACTCAATAAACTCGAACTTTGGTGAAGAAACCGTCGGAGCTTGGGTAGTGGAAGCCTTCCTGGATTTCATATCTTTGAACCGCATCGAAATCACCGGAAAATAAGCTGTTTGGACCGATGTGAACTCCGGAGACTTTATCTTTCAAACCACTCGTCCGAATTGAGCGATCCCTACTGTTCTGAAAAGGTCATTCAAAGATCTCAAACTTTGATGAAGACCGGGCAAGCTGGTTCGGTCCGGAAAGGTTCCGTCCGCCGTGATCTTTGTACTCCACCGTTCGGTTCTCGGATGCGCGTAATGTTGGTGCATCTTCCGGAAGCTGTATCTTTCTCCCCACTGGTCCGAATTGGATGATTCCAACTGTTCTGGGATCTTTGTTTGATTATCTCCAACTTTGCTGAAGACCCCGCCAGCTGGTTCGGACCGGAAGGTTCCCCGGATTGCTGATCTTTGAAACGCGCGGACAAGGACAAATTTTGGTCGAGAAAAGCTTCCCGCGGTAAGGAAAATGGCCGAGGGCTGTGTACCGCGGTAAGCTTTTTGGTCGTAAAAATTCCTTCGCCTCGGCCAAAAACTCAACCCGCGGTATTTACACCTGATCTTCGACCCAGGCTGACTTTGGTCGATCGGTACGGACTTTGGTCGGTGCTGAGCGATCGGTAAGCTTTGTGGTCGAGGTTGAACGATCGGTAAGGATTTTGGCCGAGGTTTCTGTCCGTCCGGTACGCGATTTGGCCGAGAAATTCCTCCAAGCGGTTTTCACCATTTTTGACCTTTTTCTTCACCGTCTTCTTCTCTGCTCCTCTTCTTAGGCTCCAAATGACTCCCAAAGCACCTGATAAGGACTTCAAAACATGCAAAACTCCTTGGGACCTAATGCAAGCCCTAAATCCTATTTTTATGCCTAAAGACTCAATTTACATGGGGAAAACACATGATGAGGACTCTAAAATGCACTCTAAATGATGTAAAATATAGACATATCAACTCCCCCACACTTGTCCTTTGCTTGTCCTCAAGCGAAGAGAACAAATGAGAGAAAGAGGTTGTAATGCAGATGGAGCTCATATTTCCTTTTTAGAGAGAAGTGATCACAAAGAGAACTTGGATTCATGCTCAAATATGCAATGCAAAGCTATACTCAGATATTTTACAATTAAAGCACAGAATCTCCACAAGTCATTATCACATTCAACTCTTTCACATTCATTAAGCTCGTAACCGGTGAATCAAATGATGCAATGTTCAAATAGGCTGG
This sequence comes from Eutrema salsugineum, assembly GCF_000478725.1. Classification (NCBI taxonomy): domain Eukaryota; kingdom Viridiplantae; phylum Streptophyta; class Magnoliopsida; order Brassicales; family Brassicaceae; genus Eutrema; species Eutrema salsugineum. Next base: position 6,830,651 of record NW_006256895.1, read on the forward strand.
CTTGGCTAGGGTAAGGTCATGAGACAAAAATGATCTCATCAATATTCAAGCGGGTGTAATGCAACAATGGGATCACTCAATGAACGACCAAACTTTGCGCCTTGACTTGGCCGATGTCGAGGTAATGATGCCGAGCCCTGAAGAAACACTTAGCGCGTATCGCAACATATTTGGGCCCGTATCGACCATGTCGCCTTCCGGAAGCAGTAATTTTCGACCCACGACTCCAAATGCTCTGAGACCAGTTACATAGTCAAGGTGACTCAACAAACTCGAACTTTGGTGAAGAAACCGTCGGAGCTTGGGTAGTGGAAGCCTTCCTGGATTTCATATCTTTGAACCGCATCGAAATCACCGGAAAATAAGCTGTTTGGACCGATGTGAACTCCGGAGACTTTATCTTTCAAACCACTCGTCCGAATTGAGCGATCCCTACTGTTCTGAAAAGGTCATTCAAAGATCTCAAACTTTGATGAAGACCGGGAAAGCTGGTTCGGTCCGGAAAGGTTCCGTCCGCCGTGATCTTTGTACTCCACCGTTCGGTTCTCGGATGCGCGTAATGTTGGTGCATCTTCCGGAAGCTGTATCTTTCTCCCCACTGGTCCGAATTGGATGATTCCAACTGTTCTGGGATCTTTGTTTGATTATCTCCAACTTTGCTGAAGACCCCGCCAACTGGTTCGGACCGGAAGGTTCCCCGGATTGCTGATCTTTGAAACGCACGGACAAGGACAAATTTTGGTCGAGAAAAGCTTCCCGCGGTAAGGAAAATGGCCGAGGGCTGTGTACCGCGGTAAGCTTTTTGGTCGTAAAAATTCCTTCGCCTCGGCCAAAAACTCAACCCGCGGTATTTACACCTGATCTTCGACCCAGGCTGACTTTGGTCGATCGGTACGGACTTTGGTCGGTGCTGAGCGATCGGTAAGCTTTGTGGTCGAGGTTGAACGATCGGTAAGGATTTTGGCCGAGGTTTCTGTCCGTCCGGTACGCGATTTGGCCGAGAAATTCCTCCATGCGGTTTTCACCATTTTTGACCTTTTTCTTCACCGTCTTCTTCTCTGCTCCTCTTCTTAGGCTCCAAATGACTCCCAAAGCACCTGATAAGGACTTCAAAACATGCAAAACTCCTTGGGACCTAATGCAAGCCCTAAATCCTATTTTTATGCCTAAAGACTCAATTTACATGGGGAAAACACATGATGAGGACTCTAAAATGCACTCTAAATGATGTAAAATATAGACATATCAACTCCCCCACACTTGTCCTTTGCTTGTCCTCAAGCGAAGAGAACAAATGAGAGAAAGAGGTTGTAATGCAGATGGAGCTCATATTTCCTTTTTAGAGAGAAGTGATCACAAAGAGAACTTGGATTCATGCTCAAATATGCAATGCAAAGCTATACTCAGATATTTTACAATTAAAGCACAGAATCTCCACAAGTCATTATCACATTCAACTCTTTCACATTCATTAAGCTCGTAACCGGTGAATCAAATGATGCAATGTTCAAATAGGCTGGCTTGGCTAGGGTAAGGTCATGAGACAAAAATGATCTCATCAATATTCAAGCGGGTGTAATGCAACAATGGGATCACTCAATGAACGACCAAACTTTGCGCCTTGACTTGGCCGATGTCGAGGTAATGATGCCGAGCCCTGAAGAAACACTTAGCGCGTATCGCAACATATTTGGGCCCGTATCGACCCTGTCGCCTTCCGGAAGCAGTAATTTTCGACCCACGACTCCAAATGCTCTGAGACCAGTTACATAGTCAAGGTGACTCAACAAACTCGAACTTTGGTGAAGAAACCGTCGGAGCTTGGGTAGTGGAAGCCTTCCTGGATTTCATATCTTTGAACCGCATCGAAATCACCGGAAAATAAGCTGTTTGGACCGATGTGAACTCCGGAGACTTTATCTTTCAAACCACTCGTCCGAATTGAGCGATCCCTACTGTTCTGAAAAGGTCATTCAAAGATCTCAAACTTTGATGAAGACCGGGCAAGCTGGTTCGGTCCGGAAAGGTTCCGTCCGCCGTGATCTTTGTACTCCACCGTTCGGTTCTCGGATGCGCGTAATGTTGGTGCATCTTCCGGAAGCTGTATCTTTCTCCCCACTGGTCCGAATTGGATGATTCCAACTGTTCTGGGATCTTTGTTTGATTATCTCCAACTTTGCTGAAGACCCCGCCAGCTGGTTCGGACCGGAAGGTTCCCCGGATTGCTGATCTTTGAAACGCGCGGACAAGGACAAATTTTGGTCGAGAAAAGCTTCCCGCGGTAAGGAAAATGGCCGAGGGCTGTGTACCGCGGTAAGCTTTTTGGTCGTAAAAATTCCTTCGCCTCGGCCAAAAACTCAACCCGCGGTATTTACACCTGATCTTCGACCCAGGCTGACTTTGGTCGATCGGTACGGACTTTGGTCGGTGCTGAGCGATCGGTAAGCTTTGTGGTCGAGGTTGAACGATCGGTAAGGATTTTGGCCGAGGTTTCTGTCCGTCCGGTACGCGATTTGGCCGAGAAATTCCTCCAAGCGGTTTTCACCATTTTTGACCTTTTTCTTCACCGTCTTCTTCTCTGCTCCTCTTCTTAGGCTCCAAATGACTCCCAAAGCACCTGATAAGGACTTCAAAACATGCAAAACTCCTTGGGACCTAATGCAAGCCCTAAATCCTATTTTTATGCCTAAAGACTCAATTTACATGGGGAAAACACATGATGAGGACTCTAAAATGCACTCTAAATGATGTAAAATATAGACATATCAACTCCCCCACACTTGTCCTTTGCTTGTCCTCAAGCGAAGAGAACAAATGAGAGAAAGAGGTTGTAATGCAGATGGAGCTCATATTTCCTTTTTAGAGAGAAGTGATCACAAAGAGAACTTGGATTCATGCTCAAATATGCAATGCAAAGCTATACTCAGATATTTTACAATTAAAGCACAGAATCTCCACAAGTCATTATCACATTCAACTCTTTCACATTCATTAAGCTCGTAACCGGTGAATCAAATGATGCAATGTTCAAATAGGCTGGCTTGGCTAGGGTAAGGTCATGAGACAAAAATGATCTCATCAATATTCAAGCGGGTGTAATGCAACAATGGGATCACTCAATGAACGACCAAACTTTGCGCCTTGACTTGGCCGATGTCGAGGTAATGATGCCGAGCCCTGAAGAAACACTTAGCGCGTATCGCAACATATTTGGGCCCGTATCGACCATGTCGCCTTCCGGAAGCAGTAATTTTCGACCCACGACTCCAAATGCTCTGAGACCAGTTACATAGTCAAGGTGACTCAACAAACTCGAACTTTGGTGAAGAAACCGTCGGAGCTTGGGTAGTGGAAGCCTTCCTGGATTTCATATCTTTGAACCGCATCGAAATCACCGGAAAATAAGCTGTTTGGACCGATGTGAAATCCGGAGACTTTATCTTTCAAACCACTCGTCCGAATTGAGCGATCCCTACTGTTCTGAAAAGGTCTTTCAAATATCTCAAACTTTGATGAAGACCGGGCAAGCTGGTTCGGTCCGGAAAGGTTCCGTCTGCCGTGATCTTTGTACTCCACCGTTCGGTTCTCGGATGCGCGTAATGTTGGTGCATCTTCCGGAAGCTGTATCTTTCTCCCCACTGGTCCGAATTGGATGATTCCAACTGTTCTGGGATCTTTGTTTGATTATCTCCAACTTTGCTGAAGACCCCGCCAACTGGTTCGGACCGGAAGGTTCCCCGGATTGCTGATCTTGAAACGCGCGGACAAGGACAAATTTTGGTCGAGAAAAGCTTCCCGCGGTAAGGAAAATGGCCGAGGGCTGTGTACCGCGGTAAGCTTTTTGGTCGTAAAAATTCCTTCGCCTCGGCCAAAAACTCAACCCGCGGTATTTACACCTGATCTTCGACCCAGGCTGACTTTGGTCGATCGGTACGGACTTTGGTCGGTGCTGAGCGATCGGTAAGCTTTGTGGTCGAGGTTGAACGATCGGTAAGGATTTTGGCCGAGGTTTCTGTCCGTCCGGTACGCGATTTGGCCGAGAAATTCCTCCAAGCGGTTTTCACCATTTTTGACCTTTTTCTTCACCGTCTTCTTCTCTGCTCCTCTTCTTAGGCTCCAAATGACTCCCAAAGCACCTGATAAGGACTTCAAAACATGCAAAACTCCTTGGGACCTAATGCAAGCCCTAAATCCTATTTTTATGCCTAAAGACTCAATTTACATGGGGAAAACACATGATGAGGACTCTAAAATGCACTCTAAATGATGTAAAATATAGACATATCAACTCCCCCACACTTGTCCTTTGCTTGTCCTCAAGCGAAGAGAACAAATGAGAGAAAGAGGTTGTAATGCAGATGGAGCTCATATTTCCTTTTTAGAGAGAAGTGATCACAAAGAGAACTTGGATTCATGCTCAAATATGCAATGCAAAGCTATACTCAGATATTTTACAATTAAAGCACAGAATCTCCACAAGTCATTATCACATTCAACTCTTTCACATTCATTAAGCTCGTAACCGGTGAATCAAATGATGCAATGTTCAAATAGGCTGGCTTGGCTAGGGTAAGGTCATGAGACAAAAATGATCTCATCAATATTCAAGCGGGTGTAATGCAACAATGGGATCACTCAATGAACGACCAAACTTTGCGCCTTGACTTGGCCGATGTCGAGGTAATGATGCCGAGCCCTGAAGAAACATTTAGCGCGTATCGCAACATATTTGGGCCCGTATCGACCCTGTCGCCTTCCGGAAGCAGTAATATTCGACCCACGACTCCAAATGCTCTGAGACCAGTTCCATAGTCAAGGTGACTCAATAAACTCGAACTTTGGTGAAGAAACCGTCGGAGCTTGGGTAGTGGAAGCCTTCCTGGATTTCATATCTTTGAACTGCATCGAAATCACCGGAAAATAAGCTGTTTGGACCGATGTGAACTCCGGAGACTTTATCTTTCAAACCACTCGTCCGAATTGAGCGATCCCTACTGTTCTGAAAAGGTCTTTCAAATATCTCAAACTTTGATGAAGACCGGGCAAGCTGGTTCGGTCCGGAAAGGTTCCGTCCGCCGTGATCTTTGTACTCCACCGTTCGGTTCTCGGATGCGCGTAATGTTGGTGCATCTTCCGGAAGCTGTATCTTTCTCCCCACTGGTCCGAATTGGATGATTCCAACTGTTCTGGGATCTTTGTTTGATTATCTCCAACTTTGCTGAAGACCCCGCCAACTGGTTCGGACCGGAAGGTTCCCCGGATTGCTGATCTTTGAAACGCGCGGACAAGGACAAATTTTGGTCGAGAAAAGCTTCCCGCGGTAAGGAAAATGGCCGAGGGCTGTGTACCGCGGTAAGCTTTTTGGTCGTAAAAATTCCTTCGCCTCGGCCAAAAACTCAACCCGCGGTATTTACACCTGATCTTCGACCCAGGCTGACTTTGGTCGATCGGTACGGACTTTGGTCGGTGCTGAGCGATCGGTAAGCTTTGTGGTCGAGGTTGAACGATCGGTAAGGATTTTGGCCGAGGTTTCTGTCCGTCCGGTACGCGATTTGGCCGAGAAATTCCTCCAAGCGGTTTTCACCATTTTTGACCTTTTTCTTCACCGTCTTCTTCTCTGCTCCTCTTCTTAGGCTCCAAATGACTCCCAAAGCACCTGATAAGGACTTCAAAACATGCAAAACTCCTTGGGACCTAATGCAAGCCCTAAATCCTATTTTTATGCCTAAAGACTCAATTTACATGGGGAAAACACATGATGAGGACTCTAAAATGCACTCTAAATGATGTAAAATATAGACATATCAACTCCCCCACACTTGTCCTTTGCTTGTCCTCAAGCGAAGAGAACAAATGAGAGAAAGAGGTTGTAATGCAGATGGAGCTCATATTTCCTTTTTAGAGAGAAGTGATCACAAAGAGAACTTGGATTCATGCTCAAATATGCAATGCAAAGCTATACTCAGATATTTTACAATTAAAGCACAGAATCTCCACAAGTCATTATCACATTCAACTCTTTCACATTCATTAAGCTCGTAACCGGTGAATCAAATGATGCAATGTTCAAATAGGCTGGCTTGGCTAGGGTAAGGTCATGAGACAAAAATGATCTCATCAATATTCAAGCGGGTGTAATGCAACAATGGGATCACTCAATGAACGACCAAACTTTGCGCCTTGACTTGGCCGATGTCGAGGTAATGATGCCGAGCCCTGAAGAAACACTTAGCGCGTATCGCAACATATTTGGGCCCGTATCGACCATGTCGCTTTCCGGAAGCAGTAATATTCGACCCACGACTCCAAATGCTCTGAGACCAGTTCCATAGTCAAGGTGACTCAATAAACTCGAACTTTGTGAAGAAACCGTCGGAGCTTGGGTAGTGGAAGCCTTCCTGGATTTCATATCTTTGAACCGCATCGAAATCACCGGAAAATAAGCTGTTTGGACCGATGTGAACTCCGGAGACTTTATCTTTCAAACCACTCGTCCGAATTGAGCGATCCCTACTGTTCTGAAAAGGTCTTTCAAATATCTCAAACTTTGATGAAGACCGGGCAAGCTGGTTCGGTCCGGAAAGGTTCCGTCCGCCGTGATCTTTGTACTCCACCGTTCGGTTCTCGGATGCGCGTAATGTTGGTGCATCTTCCGGAAGCTGTATCTTTCTCCCCACTGGTCCGAATTGGATGATTCCAACTGTTCTGGGATCTTTGTTTGATTATCTCCAACTTTGCTGAAGACCCCGCCAACTGGTTCGGACCGGAAGGTTCCCCGGATTGCTGATCTTTGAAACGCGTGGACAAGGACAAATTTTGGTCGAGAAAAGCTTCCCGCGGTAAGGAAAATGGCCGAGGGCTGTGTACCGCGGTAAGCTTTTTGGTCGTAAAAATTCCTTCGCCTCGGCCAAAAACTCAACCCGCTTTGGTCGGTGCTGAGCGATCGGTAAGCTTTGTGGTCGAGGTTGAGCGATCGGTAAGCTTTGTGGTCGAGGTTGAACGATCGGTAAGGATTTTGGCCGAGGTTTCTGTCCGTCCGGTACGCGATTTGGCCGAGAAATTCCTCCAAGCGGTTTTCACCATTTTTGACCTTTTTCTTCACCGTCTTCTTCTCTGCTCCTCTTCTTAGGCTCCAAATGACTCCCAAAGCACCTGATAAGGACTTCAAAACATGCAAAACTCCTTGGGACCTAATGCAAGCCCTAAATCCTATTTTTATGCCTAAAGACTCAATTTACATGGGGAAAACACATGATGAGGACTCTAAAATGCACTCTAAATGATGTAAAATATAGACATATCAACTCCCCCACACTTGTCCTTTGCTTGTCCTCAAGCGAAGAGAACAAATGAGAGAAAGAGGTTGTAATGCAGATGGAGCTCATATTTCCTTTTTAGAGAGAAGTGATCACAAAGAGAACTTGGATTCATGCTCAAATATGCAATGCAAAGCTATACTCAGATATTTTACAATTAAAGCACAGAATCTCCACAAGTCATTATCACATTCAACTCTTTCACATTCATTAAGCTCGTAACCGGTGAATCAAATGATGCAATGTTCAAATAGGCTGGCTTGGCTAGGGTAAGGTCATGAGACAAAAATGATCTCATCAATATTCAAGCGGGTGTAATGCAACAATGGGATCACTCAATGAACGACCAAACTTTGCGCCTTGACTTGGCCGATGTCGAGGTAATGATGCCGAGCCCTGAAGAAACACTTAGCGCGTATCGCAACATATTTGGGCCCGTATCGACCCTGTCGCCTTCCGGAAGCAGTAATATTCGACCCACGACTCCAAATGCTCTGAGACCAGTTCCATAGTCAAGGTGACTCAATAAACTCGAACTTTGGTGAAGAAACCGTCGGAGCTTGGGTAGTGGAAGCCTTCCTGGATTTCATATCTTTGAACCGCATCGAAATCACCGGAAAATAAGCTGTTTGGACCGATGTGAACTCCGGAGACTTTATCTTTCAAACCACTCGTCCGAATTGAGCGATCCCTACTGTTCTGAAAAGGTCATTCAAATATCTCAAACTTTGATGAAGACCGGGCAAGCTGGTTCGGTCCGGAAAGGTTCCGTCCGCCGTGATCTTTGTACTCCACCGTTCGGTTCTCGGATGCGCGTAATGTTGGTGCATCTTCCGGAAGCTGTATCTTTCTCCCCACTGGTCCGAATTGGATGATTCCAACTGTTCTGGGATCTTTGTTTGATTATCTCCAACTTTGCTGAAGACCCCGCCAGCTGGTTCGGACCGGAAGGTTCCCCGGATTGCTGATCTTTGAAACGCGCGGACAAGGACAAATTTTGGTCGAGAAAAGCTTCCCGCGGTAAGGAAAATGGCCGAGGGCTGTGTACCGCGGTAAGCTTTTTGGTCGTAAAAATTCCTTCGCCTCGGCCAAAAACTCAACCCGCGGTATTTACACCTGATCTTCGACCCAGGCTGACTTTGGTCGATCGGTACGGACTTTGGTCGGTGCTGAGCGATCGGTAAGCTTTGTGGTCGAGGTTGAACGATCGGTAAGGATTTTGGCCGAGGTTTCTGTCCGTCCGGTACGCGATTTGGCCGAGAAATTCCTCCATGCGGTTTTCACCATTTTTGACCTTTTTCTTCACCGTCTTCTTCTCTGCTCCTCTTCTTAGGCTCCAAATGACTCCCAAAGCACCTGATAAGGACTTCAAAACATGCAAAACTCCTTGGGACCTAATGCAAGCCCTAAATCCTATTTTTATGCCTAAAGACTCAATTTACATGGGGAAAACACATGATGAGGACTCTAAAATGCACTCTAAATGATGTAAAATATAGACATATCAACTCCCCCACACTTGTCCTTTGCTTGTCCTCAAGCGAAGAGAACAAATGAGAGAAAGAGGTTGTAATGCAGATGGAGCTCATATTTCCTTTTTAGAGAGAAGTGATCACAAAGAGAACTTGGATTCATGCTCAAATATGCAATGCAAAGCTATACTCAGATATTTTACAATTAAAGCACAGAATCTCCACAAGTCATTATCACATTCAACTCTTTCACATTCATTAAGCTCGTAACCGGTGAATCAAATGATGCAATGTTCAAATAGGCTGGCTTGGCTAGGGTAAGGTCATGAGACAAAAATGATCTCATCAATATTCAAGCGGGTGTAATGCAACAATGGGATCACTCAATGAACGACCAAACTTTGCGCCTTGACTTGGCCGATGTCGAGGTAATGATGCCGAGCCCTGAAGAAACACTTAGCGCGTATCGCAACATATTTGGGCCCGTATCGACCATGTCGCCTTCCGGAAGCAGTAATATTCGACCCACGACTCCAAATGCTCTGAGACCAGTTCCATAGTCAAGGTGACTCAATAAACTCGAACTTTGGTGAAGAAACCGTCGGAGCTTGGGTAGTGGAAGCCTTCCTGGATTTCATATCTTTGAACCGCATCGAAATCACCGGAAAATAAGCTGTTTGGACCGATGTGAACTCCGGAGACTTTATCTTTCAAACCACTCGTCCGAATTGAGCGATCCCTACTGTTCTGAAAAGGTCATTCAAAGATCTCAAACTTTGATGAAGACCGAGCAAGCTGGTTCGGTCCGGAAAGGTTCCGTCCGCCGTGATCTTTGTACTCCACCGTTCGGTTCTCGGATGCGCGTAATGTTGGTGCATCTTCCGGAAGCTGTATCTTTCTCCCCACTGGTCCGAATTGGATGATTCCAACTGGTCTGGGATATTTGTTTGATTATCTCCAACTTTGCTGAAGACCCCGCCAGCTGGTTCGGACCGGAAGGTTCCCCGGATTGCTGATCTTTGAAACGCGCGGACAAGGACAAATTTTGGTCGAGAAAAGCTTCCCGCGGTAAGGAAAATGGCCGAGGGCTGTGTACCGCGGTAAGCTTTTTGGTCGTAAAAATTCCTTCGCCTCGGCCAAAAACTCAACCCGCGGTATTTACACCTGATCTTCGACCCAGGCTGACTTTGGTCGATCGGTACGGACTTTGGTCGGTGCTGAGCGATCGGTAAGCTTTGTGGTCGAGGTTGAACGATCGGTAAGGATTTTGGCCGAGGTTTCTGTCCGTCCGGTACGCGATTTGGCCGAGAAATTCCTCCAAGCGGTTTTCACCATTTTTGACCTTTTTCTTCACCGTCTTCTTCTCTGCTCCTCTTCTTAGGCTCCAAATGACTCCCAAAGCACCTGATAAGGACTTCAAAACATGCAAAACTCCTTGGGACCTAATGCAAGCCCTAAATCCTATTTTTATGCCTAAAGACTCAATTTACATGGGGAAAACACATGATGAGGACTCTAAAATGCACTCTAAATGATGTAAAATATAGACATATCAACTCCCCCACACTTGTCCTTTGCTTGTCCTCAAGCGAAGAGAACAAATGAGAGAAAGAGGTTGTAATGCAGATGGAGCTCATATTTCCTTTTTAGAGAGAAGTGATCACAAAGAGAACTTGGATTCATGCTCAAATATGCAATGCAAAGCTATACTCAGATATTTTACAATTAAAGCACAGAATCTCCACAAGTCATTATCACATTCAACTCTTTCACATTCATTAAGCTCGTAACCGGTGAATCAAATGATGCAATGTTCAAATAGGCTGGCTTGGCTAGGGTAAGGTCATGAGACAAAAATGATCTCATCAATATTCAAGCGGGTGTAATGCAACAATGGGATCACTCAATGAACGACCAAACTTTGCGCCTTGACTTGGCCGATGTCGAGGTAATGATGCCGAGCCCTGAAGAAACACTTAGCGCGTATCGCAACATATTTGGGCCCGTATCGACCATGTCGCCTTCCGGAAGCAGTAATTTTCGACCCACGACTCCAAATGCTCTGAGACCAGTTACATAGTCAAGGTGACTCAACAAACTCGAACTTTGGTGAAGAAACCGTCGGAGCTTGGGTAGTGGAAGCCTTCCTGGATTTCATATCTTTGAACCGCATCGAAATCACCGGAAAATAAGCTGTTTGGACCAATGTGAACTCCGGAGACTTTATCTTTCAAACCACTCGTCCGAATTGAGCGATCCCTACTGTTCTGAAAAGGTCATTCAAAGATCTCAAACTTTGATGAAGACCGGGCAAGCTGGTTCGGTCCGGAAAGGTTCCGTCCGCCGTGATCTTTGTACTCCACCGTTCGGTTCTCGGATGCGCGTAATGTTGGTGCATCTTCCGGAAGCTGTATCTTTCTCCCCACTGGTCCGAATTGGATGATTCCAACTGTTCTGGGATCTTTGTTTGATTATCTCCAACTTTGCTCAAGACCCCGCCAACTGGTTCGGACCGGAAGGTTCCCCGGATTGCTGATCTTTGAAACGCGCGGACAAGGACAAATTTTGGTCGAGAAAAGCTTCCCGCGGTAAGGAAAATGGCCGAGGGCTGTGTACCGCGGTAAGCTTTTTGGTCGTAAAAATTCCTTCGCCTCGGCCAAAAACTCAACCCGCGGTATTTACACCTGATCTTCGACCCAGGCTGACTTTGGTCGATCGGTACGGACTTTGGTCGGTGCTGAGCGATCGGTAAGCTTTGTGGTCGAGGTTGAACGATCGGTAAGGATTTTGGCCGAGGTTTCTGTCCGTCCGGTACGCGATTTGGCCGAGAAATTCCTCCAAGCGGTTTTCACCATTTTTGACCTTTTTCTTCACCGTCTTCTTCTCTGCTCCTCTTCTTAGGCTCCAAATGACTCCCAAAGCACCTGATAAGGACTTCAAAACATGCAAAACTCCTTGGGACCTAATGCAAGCCCTAAATCCTATTTTTATGCCTAAAGACTCAATTTACATGGGGAAAACACATGATGAGGACTCTAAAATGCACTCTAAATGATGTAAAATATAGACATATCAACTCCCCCACACTTGTCCTTTGCTTGTCCTCAAGCGAAGAGAACAAATGAGAGAAAGAGGTTGTAATGCAGATGGAGCTCATATTTCCTTTTTAGAGAGAAGTGATCACAAAGAGAACTTGGATTCATGCTCAAATATGCAATGCAAAGCTATACTCAGATATTTTACAATTAAAGCACAGAATCTCCACAAGTCATTATCACATTCAACTCTTTCACATTCATTAAGCTCGTAACCGGTGAATCAAATGATGCAATGTTCAAATAGGCTGGCTTGGCTAGGGTAAGGTCATGAGACAAAAATGATCTCATCAATATTCAAGCGGGTGTAATGCAACAATGGGATCACTCAATGAACGACCAAACTTTGCGCCTTGACTTGGCCGATGTCGAGGTAATGATGCCGAGCCCTGAAGAAACACTTAGCGCGTATCGCAACATATTTGGGCCTGTATCGACCATGTCGCCTTCCGGAAGCAGTAATATTCGACCCACGACTCCAAATGCTCTGAGACCAGTTCCATAGTCAAGGTGACTCAATAAACTCGAACTTTGGTGAAGAAACCGTCGGAGCTTGGGTAGTGGAAGCCTTCCTGGATTTCATATCTTTGAACCGCATCGAAATCACCGGAAAATAAGCTGTTTGGACCGATGTGAACTCCGGAGACTTTATCTTTCAAACCACTCGTCCGAATTGAGCGATCCCTACTGTTCTGAAAAGGTCATTCAAAGATCTCAAACTTTGATGAAGACCGGGCAAGCTGGTTCGGTCCGGAAAGGTTCCGTCCGCCGTGATCTTTGTACTCCACCGTTCGGTTCTCGGATGCGCGTAATGTTGGTGCATCTTCCGGAAGCTGTATCTTTCTCCCCACTGGTCCGAATTGGATGATTCCAACTGTTCTGGGATCTTTGTTTGATTATCTCCAACTTTGCTGAAGACCCCGCCAGCTGGTTCGGACCGGAAGGTTCCCCGGATTGCTGATCTTTGAAACGCGCGGACAAGGACAAATTTTGGTCGAGAAAAGCTTCCCGCGGTAAGGAAAATGGCCGAGGGCTGTGTACCGCGGTAAGCTTTTTGGTCGTAAAAATTCCTTCGCCTCGGCCAAAAACTCAACCCGCGGTATTTACACCTGATCTTCGACCCAGGCTGACTTTGGTCGATCGGTACGGACTTTGGTCGGTGCTGAGCGATCGGTAAGCTTTGTGGTCGAGGTTGAACGATCGGTAAGGATTTTGGCCGAGGTTTCTGTCCGTCCGGTACGCGATTTGGCCGAGAAATTCCTCCAAGCGGTTTTCACCATTTTTGACCTTTTTCTTCACCGTCTTCTTCTCTGCTCCTCTTCTTAGGCTCCAAATGACTCCCAAAGCACCTGATAAGGACTTCAAAACATGCAAAACTCCTTGGGACCTAATGCAAGCCCTAAATCCTATTTTTATGCCTAAAGACTCAATTTACATGGGGAAAACACATGATGAGGACTCTAAAATGCACTCTAAATGATGTAAAATATAGACATATCAACTCCCCCACACTTGTCCTTTGCTTGTCCTCAAGCGAAGAGAACAAATGAGAGAAAGAGGTTGTAATGCAGATGGAGCTCATATTTCCTTTTTAGAGAGAAGTGATCACAAAGAGAACTTGGATTCATGCTCAAATATGCAATGCAAAGCTATACTCAGATATTTTACAATTAAAGCACAGAATCTCCACAAGTCATTATCACATTCAACTCTTTCACATTCATTAAGCTCGTAACCGGTGAATCAAATGATGCAATGTTCAAATAGGCTGGCTTGGCTAGGGTAAGGTCATGAGACAAAAATGATCTCATCAATATTCAAGCGGGTGTAATGCAACAATGGGATCACTCAATGAACGACCAAACTTTGCGCCTTGACTTGGCCGATGTCGAGGTAATGATGCCGAGCCCTGAAGAAACACTTAGCGCGTATCGCAACATATTTGGGCCCGTATCGACCATGTCGCCTTCCGGAAGCAGTAATTTTCGACCCACGACTCCAAATGCTCTGAGACCAGTTACATAGTCAAGGTGACTCAACAAACTCGAACTTTGGTGAAGAAACCGTCGGAGCTTGGGTAGTGGAAGCCTTCCTGGATTTCATATCTTTGAACCGCATCGAAATCACCGGAAAATAAGCTGTTTGGACCGATGTGAACTCCGGAGACTTTATCTTTCAAACCACTCGTCCGAATTGAGCGATCCCTACTGTTCTAAAAAGGTCATTCAAAGATCTCAAACTTTGATGAAGACCGGGCAAGCTGGTTCGGTCCGGAAAGGTTCCGTCCGCCGTGATCTTTGTACTCCACCGTTCGGTTCTCGGATGCGCGTAATGTTGGTGCATCTTCCGGAAGCTGTATCTTTCTCCCCACTGGTCCGAATTGGATGATTCCAACTGTTCTGGGATCTTTGTTTGATTATCTCCAACTTTGCTGAAGACCCCGCCAGCTGGTTCGGACCGGAAGGTTCCCCGGATTGCTGATCTTTGAAACGCGTGGACAAGGACAAATTTTGGTCGAGAAAAGCTTCCCGCGGTAAGGAAAATGGCCGAGGGCTGTGTACCGCGGTAAGCTTTTTGGTCGTAAAAATTCCTTCGCCTCGGCCAAAAACTCAACCCGCGGTATTTACACCTGATCTTCGACCCAGGCTGACTTTGGTCGATCGGTACGGACTTTGGTCGGTGCTGAGCGATCGGTAAGCTTTGTGGTCGAGGTTGAACGATCGGTAAGGATTTTGGCCGAGGTTTCTGTCCGTCCGGTACGCGATTTGGCCGAGAAATTCCTCCAAGCGGTTTTCACCATTTTTGACCTTTTTCTTCACCGTCTTCTTCTCTGCTCCTCTTCTTAGGCTCCAAATGACTCCCAAAGCACCTGATAAGGACTTCAAAACATGCAAAACTCCTTGGGACCTAATGCAAGCCCTAAATCCTATTTTTATGCCTAAAGACTCAATTTACATGGGGAAAACACATGATGAGGACTCTAAAATGCACTCTAAATGATGTAAAATATAGACATATCAACTCCCCCACACTTGTCCTTTGCTTGTCCTCAAGCGAAGAGAACAAATGAGAGAAAGAGGTTGTAATGCAGATGGAGCTCATATTTCCTTTTTAGAGAGAAGTGATCACAAAGAGAACTTGGATTCATGCTCAAATATGCAATGCAAAGCTATACTCAGATATTTTACAATTAAAGCACAGAATCTCCACAAGTCATTATCACATTCAACTCTTTCACATTCATTAAGCTCGTAACCGGTGAATCAAATGATGCAATGTTCAAATAGGCTGGCTTGGCTAGGGTAAGGTCATGAGACAAAAATGATCTCATCAATATTCAAGCGGGTGTAATGCAACAATGGGATCACTCAATGAACGACCAAACTTTGCGCCTTGACTTGGCCGATGTCGAGGTAATGATGCCGAGCCCTGAAGAAACACTTAGCGCGTATCGCAACATATTTGGGCCCGTATCGACCATGTCGCCTTCCGGAAGCAGTAATTTTCGACCCACGACCCCAAATGCTCTGAGACCAGTTCCATAGTCAAGGTGACTCAATAAACTCGAACTTTGGTGAAGAAACCGTCGGAGCTTGGGTAAAGGAAGCCTTCCTGGATTTCATATCTTTGAACCGCATCGAAATCACCGGAAAATAAGCTGTTTGGACCGATGTGAACTCCGGAGACTTTATCTTTCAAACCACTCGTCCGAATTGAGCGATCCCTACTGTTCTGAAAAGGTCTTTCAAAGATCTCAAACTTTGATGAAGACCGGGCAAGCTGGTTCGGTCCGGAAAGGTTCCGTCCGCCGTGATCTTTGTACTCCACCGTTCGGTTCTCGGATGCGCGTAATGTTGGTGCATCTTCCGGAAGCTGTATCTTTCTCCCCACTGGTCCGAATTGGATGATTCCAACTGTTCTGGAATCTTTGTTTGATTATCTCCAACTTTGCTGAAGACCCCGCCAACTGGTTCGGACCGGAAGGTTCCCCGGATTGCTGATCTTTGAAACGCGCGGACAAGGACAAATTTTGGTCGAGAAAAGCTTCCCGCGGTAAGGAAAATGGCCGAGGGCTGTGTACCGCGGTAAGCTTTTTGGTCGTAAAAATTCCTTCGCCTCGGCCAAAAACTCAACCCGCGGTATTTACACCTGATCTTCGACCCAGGCTGACTTTGGTCGATCGGTACGGACTTTGGTCGGTGCTGAGCGATCGGTAAGCTTTTTGGTCGAGGTTGAACGATCGGTAAGGATTTTGGCCGAGGTTTCTGTCCGTCCGGTACGCGATTTGGCCGAGAAATTCCTCCAAGCGGTTTTCACCATTTTTGACCTTTTTCTTCACCGTCTTCTTCTCTGCTCCTCTTCTTAGGCTCCAAATGACTCCCAAAGCACCTGATAAGGACTTCAAAACATGCAAAACTCTTTGGGACCTAATGCAAGCCCTAAATCCTATTTTCATGCCTAAAGACTCAATTTACATGGGAAAACACATGATGAGGACTCTAAAATGCACTCTAAATGATGTAAAATATAGACATATCAACTCCCCCACACTTGTCCTTTGCTTGTCCTCAAGCGAAGAGAACAAATGAGAGAAAGAGGTTGTAATGCAGATGGAGCTCATATTTCCTTTTTAGAGAGAAGTGATCACAAAGAGAACTTGGATTCATGCTCAAATATGCAATGCAAAGCTATACTCAGATATTTTACAATTAAAGCACAGAATCTCCACAAGTCATTATCACATTCAACTCTTTCACATTCATTAGGCTCGTAACCGGTGAATCAAATGATGCAATGTTCAAATAGGCTGGCTTGGCTAGGGTAAGGTCATGAGACAAAAATGATCTCATCAATATTCAAGCGGGTGTAATGCAACAATGGGATCACTCAATGAACGACCAAACTTTGCGCCTTGACTTGGCCGATGTCGAGGTAATGATGCCGAGCCCTGAAGAAACACTTAGCGCGTATCGCAACATATTTGGGCCCGTATCGACCATGTCGCCTTCCAGAAGCAGTAATTTTCGACCCACGACTCCAAATGCTCTGAGACCAGTTCCATAGTCAAGGTTACTCAATAAACTCGAACTTTGGTGAAGAAACCGTCGGAGCTTGGGTAGTGGAAGCCTTCCTGGATTTCATATCTTTGACCCGCATCGAAATCACCGGAAAATAAGCTGTTTGGACCGATGTGAACTCCGGAGACTTTATCTTTCAAACCACTCGTCCGAATTGAGCGATCCCTACTGTTCTGAAAAGGTCTTTCAAAGATCTCAAACTTTGATGAAGACCGGGCAAGCTGTTTCGGTCCGGAAAGGTTCCGTCCGCCGTGATCTTTGTACTCCACCGTTCGGTTCTCGGATGCGCGTAATGTTGGTGCATCTTCCGGAAGCTGTATCTTTCTCCCCACTGGTCCGAATTGGATGATTCCAACTGTTCTAGGATCTTTGTTTGATTATCTCCAACTTTGCTGAAGACCCCGCCAACTGGTTCGGACCGGAAGGTTCCCCGGATTGCTGATCTTTGAAACGCGCGGACAAGGACAAATTTTGGTCGAGAAAAGCTTCCCGCGGTAAGGAAAATGGCCGAGGGCTGTGTACCGCGGTAAGCTTTTTGGTCGTAAAAATTCCTTCGCCTCGGCCAAAAACTCAACCCGCGGTATTTACACCTGATCTTCGACCCAGGCTGACTTTGGTCGATCGGTACGGACTTTGGTCGGTGCTGAGCGATCGGTAAGCTTTGTGGTCGAGGTTGAACGATCGGTAAGGATTTTGGCCGAGGTTTCTGTCCGTCCGGTACGCGATTTGGCTGAGAAATTCCTCCAAGCGGTTTTCACCATTTTTGACCTTTTTCTTCACCGTCTTCTTCTCTGCTCCTCTTCTTAGGCTCCAAATGACTCCCAAAGCACCTGATAAGGACTTCAAAACATGCAAAACTCCTTGGGACCTAATGCAAGCCCTAAATCCTATTTTTATGCCTAAAGACTCAATTTACATGGGGAAAACACATGATGAGGACTCTAAAATGCACTTTAAATGATGTAAAATATAGACATATCAACTCCCCCACACTTGTCCTTTGCTTGTCCTCAAGCGAAGAGAACAAATGAGAGAAAGAGGTTGTAATGCAGATGGAGCTCATATTTCCTTTTTAGAGAGAAGTGATCACAAAGAGAACTTGGATTCATGCTCAAATATGCAATGCAAAGCTATACTCAGATATTTTACAATTAAAGCACAGAATCTCCACAAGTCATTATCACATTCAACTCTTTCACATTCATTAAGCTCGTAACCGGTGAATCAAATGATGCAATGTTCAAATAGGCTGGCTTGGCTAGGGTAAGGTCATGAGACAAAAATGATCTCATCAATATTCAAGCGGGTGTAATGCAACAATGGGATCACTCAATGAACGACCAAACTTTGCGCCTTGACTTGGCCGATGTCGAGGTAATGATGCCGAGCCCTGAAGAAACACTTAGCGCGTATCGCAACATATTTGGGCCCGTATCGACCATGTCGCCTTCCGGAAGCAGTAATTTTCGACCCACGACTCCAAATGCTCTGAGACCAGTTACATAGTCAAGGTGACTCAATAAACTCGAACTTTGGTGAAGAAACCGTCGGAGCTTGGGTAGTGGAAGCCTTCCTGGATTTCATATCTTTGAACCGCATCGAAATCACCGGAAAATAAGCTGTTTGGACCGATGTGAACTCCGGAGACTTTATCTTTCAAACCACTCGTCCGAATTGAGCGATCCCTACTGTTCTGAAAAGGTCTTTCAAATATCTCAAACTTTGATGAAGACCGGGCAAGCTGGTTCGGTCCGGAAAGGTTCCGTCCGCCGTGATCTTTGTACTCCACCGTTCGGTTCTCGGATGCGCGTAATGTTGGTGCATCTTCCGGAAGCTGTATCTTTCTCCCCACTGGTCCGAATTGGATGATTCCAACTGTTCTGGGATCTTTGTTTGATTATCTCCAACTTTGCTGAAGACCCCGCCAGCTGGTTCGGACCGGAAGGTTCCCCGGATTGCTGATCTTTGAAACGCGCGGACAAGGACAAATTTTGGTCGAGAAAAGCTTCCCGCGGTAAGGAAAATGGCCGAGGGCTGTGTACCGCGGTAAGCTTTTTGGTCGTAAAAATTCCTTCGCCTCGGCCAAAAACTCAACCCGCGGTATTTACACCTGATCTTCGACCCAGGCTGACTTTGGTCGATCGGTACGGACTTTGGTCGGTGCTGAGCGATCGGTAAGCTTTGTGGTCGAGGTTGAACGATCGGTAAGGATTTTGGCCGAGGTTTCTGTCCGTCCGGTACGCGATTTGGCCGAGAAATTCCTCCAAGCGGTTTTCACCATTTTTGACCTTTTTCTTCACCGTCTTCTTCTCTGCTCCTCTTCTTAGGCTCCAAATGACTCCCAAAGCACCTGATAAGGACTTCAAAACATGCAAAACTCCTTGGGACCTAATGCAAGCCCTAAATCCTATTTTTATGCCTAAAGACTCAATTTACATGGGGAAAACACATGATGAGGACTCTAAAATGCACTCTAAATGATGTAAAATATAGACATATCAACTCCCCCACACTTGTCCTTTGCTTGTCCTCAAGCGAAGAGAACAAATGAGAGAAAGAGGTTGTAATGCAGATGGAGCTCATATTTCCTTTTTAGAGAGAAGTGATCACAAAGAGAACTTGGATTCATGCTCAAATATGCAATGCAAAGCTATACTCAGATATTTTACAATTAAAGCACAGAATCTCCACAAGTCATTATCACATTCAACTCTTTCACATTCATTAAGCTCGTAACCGGTGAATCAAATGATGCAATGTTCAAATAGGCTGGCTTGGCTAGGGTAAGGTCATGAGACAAAAATGATCTCATCAATATTCAAGCGGGTGTAATGCAACAATGGGATCACTCAATGAACGACCAAACTTTGCGCCTTGACTTGGCCGATGTCGAGGTAATGATGCTGAGCCCTGAAGAAACACTTAGCGCGTATCGCAACATATTTGGGCCCGTATCGACCATGTCCCCTTCCGGAAGCAGTAATTTTCGACCCACGACTCCAAATGCTCTGAGACCAGTTCCATAGTCAAGGTGACTCAATAAACTCGAACTTTGGTGAAGAAACCGTCGGAGCTTGGGTAGTGGAAGCCTTCCTGGATTTCATATCTTTGACCCGCATAGAAATCACCGGAAAATAAGCTGTTTGGACCGATGTGAACTCCGGAGACTTTATCTTTCAAACCACTCGTCCGAATTGAGCGATCCTTACTGTTCTGAAAAGGTCTTTCAAAGATCTCAAACTTTGATGAAGACCGGGCAAGCTGGTTCGGTCCGGAAAGGTTCCGTCCGCCGTGATCTTTGTACTCCACCGTTCGGTTCTCGGATGCGCGTAATGTTGGTGCATCTTCCGGAAGCTGTATCTTTCTCCCCACTGGTCCGAATTGGATGATTCCAACTGTTCTAGGATCTTTGTTTGATTATCTCCAACTTTGCTGAAGACCCCGCCAACTGGTTCGGACCGGAAGGTTCCCCGGATTGCTGATCTTTGAAACGCGCGGACAAGGACAAATTTTGGCCGAGGGCTGTGTACCGCGGTAAGCTTTTTGGTCGTAAAAATTCCTTCGCCTCGGCCAAAAACTCAACCCGCGGTATTTACACCTGATCTTCGACCCAGGCTGACTTTGGTCGATCGGTACGGACTTTGGTCGGTGCTGAGCGATCGGTAAGCTTTGTGGTCGAGGTTGAACGATCGGTAAGGATTTTGGCCGAGGTTTCTGTCCGTCCGGTACGCGATTTGGCCGAGAAATTCCTCCAAGCGGTTTTCACCATTTTTGACCTTTTTCTTCACCGTCTTCTTCTCTGCTCCTCTTCTTAGGCTCCAAATGACTCCCAAAGCACCTGATAAGGACTTCAAAACATGCAAAACTCCTTGGGACCTAATGCAAGCCCTAAATCCTATTTTTATGCCTAAAGACTCAATTTACATGGGGAAAACACATGATGAGGACTCTAAAATGCACTCTAAATGATGTAAAATATAGACATATCAACTCCCCCACACTTGTCCTTTGCTTGTCCTCAAGCGAAGAGAACAAATGAGAGAAAGAGGTTGTAATGCAGATGGAGCTCATATTTCCTTTTTAGAGAGAAGTGATCACAAAGAGAACTTGGATTCATGCTCAAATATGCAATGCAAAGCTATACTCAGATATTTTACAATTAAAGCACAGAATCTCCACAAGTCATTATCACATTCAACTCTTTCACATTCATTAAGCTCGTAACCGGTGAATCAAATGATGCAATGTTCAAATAGGCTGGCTTGGCTAGGGTAAGGTCATGAGACAAAAATGATCTCATCAATATTCAAGCGGGTGTAATGCAACAATGGGATCACTCAATGAACGACCAAACTTTGCGCCTTGACTTGGCCGATGTCGAGGTAATGATGCCGAGCCCTGAAGAAACACTTAGCGCGTATCGCAACATATTTGGGCCCGTATCGACCATGTCGCCTTCCAGAAGCAGTAATTTTCGACCCACGACTCCAAATGCTCTGAGACCAGTTCCATAGTCAAGGTGACTCAATAAACTCGAACTTTGGTGAAGAAACCGTCGGAGCTTGGGTAGTGGAAGCCTTCCTGGATTTCATATCTTTGACCCGCATCGAAATCACCGGAAAATAAGCTGTTTGGACCGATGTGAACTCCGGAGACGTTATCTTTCAAACCACTCTTCCGAATTGAGCGATCCCTACTGTTCTGAAAAGGTCTTTCAAAGATCTCAAACTTTGATGAAGACCGGGCAAGCTTGTTCGGTCCGGAAAGGTTCCGTCCGCCGTGATCTTTGTACTCCACCGTTCGGTTCTCGGATGCGCGTAATGTTGGTGCATCTTCCGGAAGCTGTATCTTTCTCCCCACTGGTCCGAATTGGATGATTCCAACTGTTCTAGGATCTTTGTTTGATTATCTCCAACTTTGCTGAAGACCCCGCCAACTGGTTCGGACCGGAAGGTTCCCCGGATTGCTGATCTTTGAAACGCGCGGACAAGGACAAATTTTGGTCGAGAAAAGCTTCCCGCGGTAAGGAAAATGGCCGAGGGCTGTGTACCGCGGTAAGCTTTTTGGTCGTAAAAATTCCTTCGCCTCGGCCAAAAACTCAACCCGCGGTATTTACACCTGATCTTCGACCCAGGCTGACTTTGGTCGATCGGTACGGACTTTGGTCGGTGCTGAGCGATCGGTAAGCTTTGTGGTCGAGGTTGAACGATCGGTAAGGATTTTGGCCGAGGTTTCTGTCCGTCCGGTACGCGATTTGGCCGAGAAATTCCTCCAAGCGGTTTTCACCATTTTTGACCTTTTTCTTCACCGTCTTCTTCTCTGCTCCTCTTCTTAGGCTCCAAATGACTCCCAAAGCATCGATAAGGACTTCAAAACATGCAAAACTCCTTGGGACCTAATGCAAGCCCTAAATCCTATTTTTATGCCTAAAGACTCAATTTACATGGGGAAAACACATGATGAGGACTCTAAAATGCACTCTAAATGATGTAAAATATAGACATATCACTCAACAGGGGGTGCGTCTGCCTCATTCCAATCGGCATCAAAGCTGCATTGGCCCGGAACAGCTTCCTCGGCCTTTGCTTCATTCTCGCGCGGTTTACCATCGGCCTCGGTATGAGTTGTCACGGCCATGATATCCTGAGGTGTCTCTTATTTTCCGTTTGACTCCTCGCTTTCTAGAATGTCGAGGCTGCTCGTGTGGAGCTCCAAAAACCTCGCCTCAGCTCCGAGTTCCCTCGGTTGGTCCAAAAGACGCTTGTACACCACGCTTTCCTCGTTCAAGTACCCGTGCTCGCTTTGTTCCCGCGTTAAGACCACTTGTAACGAATCCTCTGCGTTCAACTCTTCAAGGAGCTCAACAGCCAGCTCCTCCATTACCTCCACATAGAAAACCTGACCTCCAATGGTCGGTTTCTTCATCATTTCCTTCACGTTGAACTTCATAGTCTCGGAACCAATGTGTAGTTCAATTATTCCTCCTCTCATATCTATTATGGCTCCTGCGGTTGCTAAGAACGGTCGGCCCAAGATGATAGGGTCTAATGGTTCCTCGTCCATCTCAAGAACTATGAAGTCCGTGGGGATTTCTATCTCACCGATCCTCAAAGGTAGATCCTCAAGCAACCCCACCGGTAATCTAACCGATCTATCTGCTAATACAAGAGAGATCTTGGCTGGATTGTAGCTTTTGTATCCCAATCTCTTGGCCACCGTGTAAGGCATTAAGCTCACAGAAGCTCCAAGGTCACATAAACAGTTTGAGAACTTCAGGTGACCTAAAGCACACGGCAAAGTGAAGCTGCCCGGATCGGATAGCTTCCTTGGTATAGATCTTCTTTGTATTATGGCACTGCACTCATGGCTCAGTATCACCATACCCTGGAGCTCCTTTGTCTTGTTGAGGATCGCGTCCTTTAGAAACTTCCCAAGCTGGGGTATAGCTAAGAAAGCATCTATAATGGGTAAGGTGAGTTGCGTGTTCTCCAAGTGTTTCTCAAAGACCGCCTTGGCCTTGTCTAGGATTTTCTTTTTGAAACGCCCTGGGAACGGTATCTTGGGTTGATAAGGTGGTGGTGGAACATAGGGCTTTTCAAGCTCGGTTGTCTTTTCCACCTCTTTTCCTTTGTCTTTAATCGGTTCCTTCTCTAAGACCGCTTCTTTACACGCATCGTCTGAGGCTGCCTCCCCCTCTAATTGCTCATTGGCCTCAATGAGCTTTGTCTTAGGCGTTGGAGTTTGTAATTCCTTACCACTCCTCCATGTGATGGCGTTCACATATTCTTTAGGGTTTGGCTCCGGTTTACCTGGTAAAGCCGGGCCTCTTGATGATGTAGAGGCTTGATTCTGCTTAAGCTCTCTGATATCTTGCTGCATTGTCGCGTGCTGGCTCTCAACCCTTTGCTGGCCCTGTAACCGTTGCTGTAGTATCCCACAGACGTCGTTCCCCATTTGATTCTGACCTGTTCCCTGAATCTGTTGTTGATTACCCATCGGCTGCGGATGGAACCCTGGTGGAAACTTGTGTTGTTGTGGTTGGTTGTTGAAGTTGTTACTCTGAGTCGCTTGATTCTGCTGAGTGTAGCCGTGCTGTTGCCCACTGAACAGTTGCTTGGGCTGGAAGGTATTCTGAAAAGGAGTCTTTTGAGCATAGCTTTGTTGTTGTTGTTGAGCAGGGTACACTTGGTCTTGAGGGTTAGCTACATTCGGGTTTCTGTATGAGAGGTTTGGGTTACTTTTGTAGTTGTTAAACCGCTGATACCTCTGCTGATTCCCTATGTAATTCAGCTCCTCTTGTGTTAGACCATCTTCATTAACATTGTGAAAACTTGGCCCTTGCTCATCAAACTCGCCTACAAAGTGTATTGGCTTTTGAGTCGCCATCAAAACCTTGTCAAGCTTACTCTGAAGCTCTCTTATATCCTTTTTCATGCGCTGTTCATCACTAGATCCCTCTGTACAGTTTGCTCTATCAAAGTCCTCTCCATACGTGTCATTGGACATGGCTAGGTTCTCAACTTGTTCCATTGCCGCAGTGATCTCTTTTCCAAGAAAATTCCCATTTGAAGCTGTATCGAGTTGGTTTCTGATCTTGGGGAGTGCACCTCGGTATAAAGTACTCAAGAGGGATGCCTCTGAGAAGCCGTGGTGTGGGCATTGGTTAGTGTAGCTTCTAAACCGTTCCCAAGCTTCACTAAAGCTCTCGTTATTGTGCTGCGTGAAACTTGAGATCTGATTCCTGAGCTTAGCCGTGCGTGATGTGGAAAAGAACTTTGATAAGAACGCCAGTTTACACTGCTCCCAGGTTTGTATAGAACCCGTCGGTATATTCTTTTCCCACTGGTGTGCTTTATCACCGAGGCTGAAAGGGAACAAGCGTAGCTTGAAGCTATCTTCGGAGACGCCATTTATCTTGGTTAAGTCGCAAACCTGATCAAATTGATCTAGATGCTCGAGAGGGTCTTCTCCAGCCAGACCGTGGAACTTTGAGTTTTGCACCATATTGAGCAGGGAAGCTTTAACTTCAAAGTTGTTGTTTTGAACTGGTGGAGCTTGAATCCCAGCTCGGTATTGGTGCGCATTAGCTCGGTCATTCTCTCCAACACAGATTGGAGGATGTTGTCTCTGAACTTGGGGCGGTGGCGGATAAACATGATGGGCTTGTTGTTCATTTCTATTCGCTTGGTCTTGGTTTTGCTGAGCAAGCCGTTCGTTTCTTTGAGCCTGTTGCTGATTAACATAGGCTTGTTGTTCATTTCTTCCTGCCTGTGCCTGATTAGCCTGAGCCTGGTGCTCGGCTGCCTGAGCCTGTTGCTCCATTCTCTGTTGTTCTGCCATTCCAAGTCTGTCAAAGTGCCGTTCTCTCTCGCGAGCTCGCCTTTCTAATCTGTCGATGTTATCGTCGTATGGGAAAAGCGATCCTGTGCTCCGAGACCTGGTATTCATGCACCTGAAAACAAAACAAGAACTTGGAAAGAAGTTAGTAAAACAAAGGAAAGAAAAGCTTGAACGTAAGAACAAACAAGAGACTAATGCTCCTACAAGTTGGCAACGGCGCCAATTGATAACTAAGAGTTTTCAGGCTCTTAGAAGGGTTATCAATCCCCTTGTCAAAGTAGTATAAGTGGTGTCAAACCAAGCTTGTAAACGAGACACTAGCCTATGTCATTTGTTCACTTAAGTCAAGACAAGATGATAAAAGTTTGGTGACGGTGATTAACAGGCAAATGAGCAATAAAGTTAAATAAAAGCAGAGATTTAAACTAATCAAGATGCAAATAACAAACAGGTGATTCAGATGATGGTAATGAATGATAAAGGCAGAAGCTTTAGACAGGATATTTGACTCAGGTGCTTCCAAGTTAGACTAAGGGGCTAATGAATCATTTTATCAAGCGATTTCATTTTACTTTGAACTCAAGGCACGTTAATCTTCTCATGAAAATATTAAACGTCTAAACTGATCCTCTTTCATACCAAAATCCCTTTTGAGAAGCACGAATCAGTCAGCAATAAGAATTGGTTCAAAAACATCATTTAAGAGAACAAACTATCACTCTCGCGATGAAAGACTCTTAAACCCTTAACCGAGTGGTTCAGACTTTCTACAAACACTTCTGATGCGAGATATGTCTCAGATCTGAACCTCAAGTGATGTGCTTGGATCCAGCTTAGAGATCTCGTCGGTTAAGGAATGAAACATGCAAGACTAGACACCTAAACCCATTAATCCACCTTGAAAGCACCCTAATCTACCTATTTAAAGCCGCTTAAACGACTACTCACTGATCATAACGAGCTCACTAAGTCCTTTGCAAGACGTGTAGCTAGTCATGATAAGGAGTTTGATGTTGGATGATAAAAGAAATAAAGAAAGAACAAGATTCTAATGCAAAAACGAGATATCGGATTAGATTAATCAAGTTTCACAAAAGAGGCAAGTTCTTAGAGCTAAAAACAGATAAGAGATAAGATAACTAGGTTTTTAGTCTCAAAATGTATTTATAGCAAAGGGAAAGTGTCGCGGGTCAGCCCGGAACAAACCGGGTACTGAACCGCCTTCTTGGGTTGATGGGTGAGTGCCACGGTGTGTCGGAAAGTGAAGCCGAGGTCTTCATGCCGAGGCGTGCAAATGAGTCAGGATCCAGATGAAGATCTCCTGAAGAACACGTTAAGAACATGCATGAACCCTAGTCTTTGATCTATCCTCACGGGTATGTTCTTGAGCCATTCTGTTCTTGATTCTGGGTTCGTGACAAGGGACCTCGGGATAAAATGTCGAGGGGTCATGATGTCGAGGTGCTTAGGAGAACACAGTCCGGCATGCACGCCGAGGTCATTACACCGAGGTGTACTTTCAACACTTAATCGTTTCCAGCTTCAGTTCTTACGTATGCATGCCTCGATCTAACCATGCCAAGGCTTTGGCACGAGGTCTAGTCCAGAATACTTCCAAGATATGAGCCTCGACTTGAGTGACGCCAAGGTAAAGATACCGAGGCTTGTGAGAATACTTAGCGCGTATCGCAACTCTATTAGGCTTGTATCGACCATGTCACCTTCCGGAAGCAGTAACTTTCAGCACACGACTCCAATTGCTCTGGGACCATTTCCACAGTCAAGATGACTCAATAAGCTCGACCTTTGGTGAAGAAACCATCGGAGCTTGGGGAGTGGAAGGCTTCCTGGATTTAACATCTTTGCGCCGCATTGAAATCACCGGAAAATAGACTTTTAGACCGATGTGAACTCCGGAGACCCAATCTTCCAAACCTTTGCTCCGAATTGAGCGATTCCAAATGCTCTGAGAAGATCTTCCATGGATCTCAAACTGTGGTGAAGACCGGGTAAGCTGGTCTGTCTGGAGGGGCTCCGTCCGCCATGATCTCTGAAGTTCGCCGTTCAGTTCTCGGGTACGCGCAATGCTGGTGAATGCTCCGGAAGCCATATCTTTCTCTCCACTGGTCCGAATTGGATGATTCCAACTGTTCTGGAAACTTTGCTTGATTATCTCCAACTTTGGTGAAGACCCCGCCAACTGATTCGGAACGGAAGGTTCCCCGGATTGCTGATCTCTGAATTGCGCGGGCAAGGACAACTTTTGGTCGTAAAAACCGTAAGAAAAATGGCCGAGGGCTGTGTACCGCGGTACGCTTTTTGGTCGTAAAAATTCTTGCCTCGGTCAAAAACTTGTCCCGTGGTATTTTTGCACTCGATACTCAATTCTAGCCGATCGGTAAGGTTTTTGGCCGGTAATGAGCGTCCGGTAAACATTTTGGCCGAGGTTTCCGACCAGCCGGTACGAGATTTGGCCGAGAAATTCCTCCAAGCGGTTTTCACCATTTTTTACCCTTTTATTCACCGTTTTCTTTTCTGTTCCTCTTCTTAGGCTCCAATTGGTCTCCAAAGCTCCTGATAAAGACTTCAAAACATGCAAAACTCTTTAAGACCTAATGCAAGCCCTAAGTCCTATTTTAACGCCTAAAGACTCAATTTACATGCGAAAACACATGATGAGGACTCTATAATGCAATCTAAATGATGTAAAATATAGACATATCAAAAAACGAAAAGGATGAACTTATAGCCCAAAGAACCATCACGGTCATCGCATGTGCATAGACTATAGAAAACTGAATTCTGCTTCTAGGAAAGATCATTTCCCTTTGCCATTCATTGATCAAATGATTGAGAAGCTAGCTAATAATCCTTAATTGTGTTTTCTTGATGGGTACTCGGGTTTCTTTCAAATCCCCATAGATCCCCGAGATCAAGAGAAGAATGTCTTTTGGTCTTTGAAATGCACCTGCGACTCTGCATAGGTGTATGATGCATATCTTCTCTGTCCTAATTGGAGAGAAAGTGGAGGTGTTCATGGACGATTTTTCTGTCTACGGCTCCTCTTTCTCCGATTGTCTTTCTAACTTGTCTCAGGTTTTAAAGCGATGTGAGGAGCATAGGCTTGTCTTGAACTCGGAGAAATGCCACTTCATGGTTCAGGAAGGGATTGTCTTGGGTCACAAGGTATCAGAGAAAGGCATAGAGGTTGATAAAGCCAAGATCGAGGTTATGGTGAATCTGCAAGCTCCGAACTCAGTGAAAGGAATAAGAAGCTTCCTTGGACACGCAGGGTTCTACAGAAAATTCATCAAAGATTTCTCTACAATAGCTGACCTTTGACGAGGCTGTTGTGCAAAGAGGTTGATTTTGTCTTTGATGATGAGTGTGAGGAAGCTTTCAAGAAGATCAAGGAGGCATTGATCAGTACACCGATTTTCCAGGCCCCTGATTGGTCATTACCCTTTGAAGTGATGACGGATGCATCAGATTATGCCGTGGGAGCTGTCTTGGGGCAGAAGAAAAACAAGAAGCTCCATGGAATCTATTACGCAAGCCGCACATTGGACTCAGTTCAAGAGAAGTACGCGACCACCAAGAAAGAAATGCTGGCCATTGTGTTTGCATTTGATAAATTCAGGAGCTATCTCGTGGGATCAAAGGTCATAGTCTATACAGATCATGCGGCTTTGAGATACCTCATGACCAAGAAAGATGCTAAGCCGAGGCTTCTCAGATGGGTTTTTTTGCTTCAAGAGTTCGATATGGAGGTGCTTGGTAAGAAGGGTATTGAGAATGGAGCTGTCGACCATCTCTCAAGGTTGAGAATCGAATCACAAGTACCTATAGATGATGCTTTGCCCGAGAAACATCTCATGCTAGTCAAGTCCTATCTAGAAGTGGATGAGTCCAACACGATCAGGGAAAGAAGCCTCGCATTGTTTGCGGATCTTGTGAACTACTTGTCATGCGGTTTAGAGCCACCAGAGCTAGATTCTTATCAGAGGAAGAAATTCTTTTGAGATGTGATGAGGTATCATTGGGATGAGCCGTATTTATACATACTTAACAAGGACCATCTCTATAGACGGTGCTTGGTTGAGGATGAGATTTACCTGGTGTTACAAGAATGCCACGGTTCAGCGTACGATGGTCACTTGGGGGCTTTCAAGACAGTAGCCATGGTTTTACAGAGTGGTTTTTGGTGGCCGACTATGTTTAAAGACGCTAAGAGTGTTGTTTCAAGATGTGAGAGGCACGATAACATATCCAAGAGGAACGAAATGCCTCAGAACCCGATTCTTGAAGTCAAAGTCTTCGACTGTTGGGGCATTGATTTCATGGGTCCCTTTGTGAGCTCATACGGGAATCAGTATATACTTGTTGCTGTGGACTATGTGATCAAGTGGGTAGAAGCGGTTGCATCTCCAACCAATGAATCAAAAGTTGTGGTAAAGCTCTTTAAGAGCATCATTTTCCCAAGATTTGGAGTCCCAAGGGTAGTTATCAGTGATGGAGGTAGCCATTTCATCAATAAGACTCTTGAGAGTCTTTTGAAAAAGCATGGAGTGAAGCACAAGGTAGCTAGCCCTTATCATCCTCAAATAAGCGGTCAGGTGGAGGTTTCAAAGATCAAGGCTATTTTGGAAAGGACCGTAAGCGCATCAAGGAAAGATTGGAGCAAGAAGCTTGACGATGCTTTGTGGGCTTACAGAACCGCGTACAAAACCCCCATTGGCACCTCACCATTCAACTTGCTCTATGGAAAAAGTTGTCATTTACCGGTTGAACTGGAGTACAAAGCCTTGTGGGCAGTGAAACTTTTGAACTTTGATATCAAGACGGCTCAGGAGAAGAGGGTTCTACAGCTTCATGAACTTGAGGACATTCGTCGAAATGCTTTTGAGAGCTCTAAAATCTACAAGGAAAGAACCAAGGCGCTCCATGACAAGAAGATACACAAGCGAGAGTTCAAAGAAGGGGACCAGGTTCTGTTGTTCAACTCGAGACTTAAGCTATTCCCTGGGAAGCTAAGGTCTAGGTGGTCTGGTCCATTTACAGTTCTTGAAGTGAGACCATACGGAGCCGTTGTTTTAGAGGGAAAAGACGGGCAAGGCTTTGTTGTGAACGGCCAGAGGCTAAAGCATTACTTGGCATCCGAAACAAGAGAGGGAGCTACCTAAGTTCCTCTTCTTGAACCCGAAACTGCCTGAAAAGGTAAGTAATGTCAAACTTAGAGACGTTAAAAAAAAGTGCTCTTGGGAGACACCCCAAGCTTATCCTTGAATATATTTCATTTTAATCTTGCTTTTTCTTTTTATTTGAAGCTTTTTGAAGGGTTTGTTAAGTGTTTCAGGGTTAGACAGCGAATCTTGAAAGAAAGAAGTGCAAGAAAGCTTGTAAAAGCCTGGTGTTTTAAAACAGGAGTTTCTATAGCCTCGGTATCGACCCTCGGCATAATTATTCCATGGTCACCTTTTACCGAGTGAAAGCCTGAGAACCTCGGCTAAACTCCTCGTATTATTTACATCAAGGCCATGCGGTGGAAAAAGAGATCGTGAAATGACTAAGTTTGGGGGAAGAACCACGGTGTAAACACCTCGGAATAAATATACTGAGGGTCAATGTTCACGAGAAATGGTTAAAAAACCTCGTTTTGAGGCCGCGACCTGTTTACACCGAGGCCGGGTTCTCTAAATCCCCAAGCACCAAGTGTTCTATGTTAAAACAAGTGCCTTGGCGTGATGCCCTCGTGGTGGAGCATAACGAGGTGCCTGGTAACAAGAAAAGAACAAAAACAAGAACACTTGGGACACTTAAGTCAAAGAAGAAGGTTTACGCGGTCAATGCAAAAGGCTTGAGGGCCACGAAAATTTACATGTTAGCATGAGCTCGAAGCCCTCGCTCTGGTGCCCTCGGGGTGTAACATGTCGATGCCGCTCGTGTTAACACAAGAAAAATGAGTCTAGACCATACGGCTCTCGTCTTATCCATACCGCGGTCATTTGGAGCCTTTGCGCGGCAATTTGATTTTAAAAGCTCGGTCAATGGGATTTTAGGCGCGGTCAACGGCTGGAGTTTGAATGGAAGGGGGGACCAGTCCCACAACAGTCCAAAAAACAGCTGGAAAGCAAGCTCCAGCCCATACCTGCCTCCATACCGATCCAAAACGTAGAGTTTGCCTTCTTCACTCTTTTCCCTGCATTTCACGCACATAACTCTCTCATTTCTCATTAGTTTCGAACAATTCCAAGTGTTCTGAACTCGTTAGGGTGTTGTCTATCCTGTATAAGCATCTCACTGCACTTGAATCCTCTGTTCCCAAAGGTATTGGCATTTTTAAAATGTTAGAAATTCCATCAGGATAGACAACACATGAAAAACCGGTTATTGCACTGAAAATCGATTGTTCTTGAATTTTTAAAATTCATGAGAAATTGTGCTTTAAATCGGCTTTAATGGTGAAATGGGTTTCTCGGCTGAACTTTCTGTGTTTCTTTGCTAATAACGATTAAACTGACTTGTTTGTTGATCGCTTTGAGCCTGAGAAACCATTAAGCCAACACTGTTTGAGAGAAAGCTCTGTTCTTGCTTGTTCTTTTGACGTTTGCGCTTAGCGATACACTCGGTTCTCATTTCTTCTTTGAGGATTTCTTTTGCAGATGACCGAGAGACCAGCCACTCTAGCCTATGGAAAAGATGTTCAGAAGAGGACCACCAAGGGCAAGGCTGTGTCCTTGGCACGAAATGGAGGTACCGGCAAGAAGGCCTCCGCGAGCACCAAAGGAACCGAGGGCGAGCCAGCTGCAAAGCGTGCAAAGAACAGCGAGCTCGCGCTTGCACCTGTGTCTGAGCCAAGGAGGAAGGGAAAGCAAGTGGCTTCGGAATCTGATGAAGGGCGATTCACATGAGCATAAGGCCGAACGCGATGAAGGGACAAGGCGAGAACCAAAGGCCGAGCCTGAAAGAGAACACTTTCCAACTACTGGGGAGTACTTGGACCATTTTAACACAGTGAGAGTGGCTCAAGGTCGGTTCCCTGATATGGAGTTATTGAGGAAGCTTGAGATACTTGACAATGTTACCCTCATCTTTCAAAACATGGGCCTAGCTTCGTTCTTAGAAATGAGTGATGTTGCTTATGAAGGGATTACACAACAGTTCCTGGCCACTCTAGAGGTATTCATATACCCCAAAAGAGATCCCAAGCGCTTACATGGGTGATATGTCTATATTTTACAACATTTAGATTGCATTATAGAGTCCTCATCATGTGTTTTCTCATGTAAATTGAGTCTTTAGGCGTTAAAATAGGACTTAGGGCTTGCATTAGGTCCCAAAGAGTTTTGCATGTTTTGAAGTCTTTATCAGGAGCTTTGGAGACCAATTGGAGCCTAAGAAGAGGAACAGAAAAGAAAACGGTGAAGAAAAGGGACAAAAATGGTGAAAACCGCTTGGAGGAATTTCTCGGCCAAATCTCGTACCGGCTGGTCGGAAACCTCGGCCAAAATGTTTACCGGACGCTCATTACCGGCCAAAAACCTTACGGATCGGCCAGAATCGAGTATCGAGTGCAAAAATACCACGGGACAAGTTTTTGACCGAGGCAAGAATTTTTACGACCAAAAAGCTTACCGCGGTACACAGCCATAGGCCATTTTTCTTACCGCGGGAAGGTTTTTACGACCAAAAGTTGTCCTTGCCCGCACAATTCAGAGATCAGCAATCCGGGGAACCTTCCGGTCCGAATCAGCTGGCGGGATCTTCACCAAGGTTGGAGATAATCAAGAAAAGATTCCAGAACAGTTGGAATCATCCAATTCGGACCAGTGGAGAGAAAGATATGGCTTCCGGAGCATTCACCAGCATTGCGCGTACCCGAGAACTGAACGGCGAACTTCAAAGATCATGGCGGACGGAGCCCCTCCAGACCGAACCAGCTTACCCGGTCTTCACCAAAGTTCGAGATCCATGGAAGATCTTCTCATATCATTTGGAATCGCTCAATTCGGAGCAAAGGTTTGGATGATAGGGTCTCCGGAGTTCACATCGGTCTAAAAGTCTATTTTCCGGTGATTTCAATGCGGCGCAAAGATGTTAAATCCAGGAAGCCTTCCACTCCCCAAGCTCCGATGGTTTCTTCACCAAAGTTCGATATTATTGAGTCATCTTGACTGTGGAACTGGTCCCAGAGCAATTGGAGTCGTGTGCTGAAAGTTACTGCTTCCGGAAGGTGACATGGTCGATACAAGCCTAAAAGAGTTGCGATACGCGCTAAGTATTCTCACAAGCCTCGGTATCTTTACCTTGGCGTCACTCAAGTCGAGGCTCATATCTTGGAAGTATTATGGACTAGACCTCGTGCCAAAGCCTTGGCATGGTTAGATCGAGGCATGCATACGTAAGAACTGAAGCTGGAAACGACTAAGTGTTGAAAGTACACCTCAGTGTAATGACCTCGGCGTGCATGCCGGACTGTGTTCTCCCAAGCACCTCGACATCATGACCCCTCGACATTTTATCCCGAGGTCCCTTGTCACAAACCCAGAATCAAGAACAGAATGGCTCAAGAACATACACGTGAGGATGGATCAAAGACTAGGGTTCATGCATGTTCTTGACGTGTTCTTCACGAGATCTTCATCTGGATCCTGACTCACGTGCACGCCTCGGCATGAAGACCTCGGCTTCACTTTCCGACACACCGTGGCACTCACCCATCAACCCAAGAAGGCGGTTCAGTACCCGGTTTGTTCTGGGCTGACCCGCGACACTTTCCCTTTGCTATAAATACATTTTGAGACTAAAAACCTAGTTATCGTATCTCTTATCTGTTTTTAGCTCTAAGAACTTGCCTCTTATGTGATACTTGATTAATCTAATCCGATATCTCATTTTTGCATCAGAATCTTGTTCTTTCTTTATTTCTTTTATCATCCAACATCAAACTCCTTATCATGACTAGCTACACGTCTTGCAAAGGACTTAGTGAGCTCGTTATGATCAGTGAGTAGTCGTTTAAGCGGCTTTAGATAGGTAGATTAGGGTGCTTTCAAGGTGGATTAATGGGTTTAGGTGTCTAGTCTTGCATGTTTCATTCCTTAACCGACGAGATCTCTAAGCTGGATCCAAGCACATCACTTGAGGTTCAGATCTGAGACATATCTCGCATCAGAAGTGTTTGTAGAAATGTCTGCACCACTCGGTTAAGGGTTTAAGAGTCTTTCATCGCGAGAGTGATAGTTTGTTCTCTTAAATGACGTTTTTGAACCGATTCTTATTGCTGACTGATTCGTGCTTCTCAAAAGGGATTTTGGTATGAAAGAGGATCAGTTTAGACGTTTAATACTTTCATGAGAAGATTAACGTGCCTTGAGTTCAAAGTCAAATGAAATCGCTTGATAAAATGATTCATTAGCCCCTTAGTCTAACTTGGAAGCACCCGAGTCAAATATCCTGTCTAAAGCTTCTGCCTTTATCATTCATTACCATCATCTGAATCACCTGTTTGTTATTTGCATCTTGATTAGTTTAAATCTCTGCTTTTATTTAACTTTATTGCTCATTTGCCTGTTAATCATCGTCACCAAACTTTTATCGTCTTGTCTTGACTTAAGTGAACAAATGACATAGGCTAGTGTCTCGTTTACAAGCTTGGTTTGACACCCCTTATACTACTTTGACAAGGGGATTGATAACCCTTCTAAGAGCCTGAAAACTCTTAGTTATCAATTGGCGCCGTTGCCAACTTGAAGGAGCATTAGTCTCTTGTTTGTTCTTGAGTTCAAGCCTTTCTTTCCTTGGTTTTACTAACTTCTTCCAAGTTCTTGTTTTGTTTTCAGGTGCATGAATACCAGGTCTCGGAGCACAGGATCGCTTTTCCCATACGACGATAACATCGACAGATTAGAAAGGCAAGCTCGCGAGAGAGAACGGCACTTTGACAGATTTGGAATGGCAGAACAACAGAGAATGGAGCAACAGGCTCAGGCAGCCGAGCACCAGGCTCAGGCTAATCAGGCGCAGGCAGGAAGAAATGAACAACAAGCCTATGTTAATCAGCAATAGGCTCAAAGAAACGAACGGCTTGCTCAGCAAAACCAACACCAAGCGAATAGAAATGAACAACAAGCCCATCATGTTCATCCGCCACTGCCCCAAGTTCAGAGACAACATCCTCCAATCTGTGTTGGAGAGAATGACCGAGCTAATGCGCACCAATACCGAGCTGGGATTCAAGCTCCACCAGTCCAAAACAACAACTTTGAAGTTAAAGCTTCCCTGCTCAATATGGTGCAAAACTCAAAGTTCCACGGTCTGGCTGGAGAAGACCCTCTCGAGCATCTAGATCAATTTGACCGGGTTTGCGACTTAACCATGATAAATGGCGTCTCCGAAGATAGCTTCAAGCTATGCTTGTTCCCTTTCAGCCTCGGTGATAAAGCACACCAGTGGGAAAAGAATATACCGAGGGGTTCTATACAAACCTGGGAGCAGTGTAAACTGGCGTTCTTATCAAAGTTCTTTTCCACATCACGCACGGCTAAGCTCAGGAATCAGATCTCAAGTTTCACGCAGCACAATAACGAGAGCTTTAGTGAAGCTTGGGAACAGTTCAGAAGCTACACTAACCAATGCCCACACCACGGCTTCTCAGAGGCATCCCTCTTGAGTACTTTATACCAAGGTGCACTCCCCAAGATCAGAAACCAACTCGATACAGCTTCAAATGGGAATTTTCTTGGAAAAGAGATCACTGCGGCAATGGAACTAGTTGAGAACCTAGCCATGTCCAATGACACGTATGGAGAGCACTTAGATAGAGCAAACCGTACAGAGGGATCTAGTGATGAACAGCGCATGAAAAAGGATATAAGAGAGCTTCAGAGTAAGCTTGACAAGGTTTTGATGGCGACTCAAAAGCCAATACACTTTGTAGGCGAGTTTGATGAGCAAGGGCCAAGTTTTGACAATGTTAATGAAGATGGTCTAACACAAGAGGAGCTGAATTACATAGGGAATCAGCAGAGGTATCAGCGGTTTAACAACTACAACAGTAACCCAAACCTCTCATACAGAAACCCGAATGTAGCTAACCCTCAAGACCAAGTGTACCCTGCTCAACAACAACAACAAAGCTATGCTCAAAAGGCTCCTTTTCAGAATACCTTCCAGCCCAAGCAACAGTTCAGTGGGCAACAGCACGGCTACACTCAGCAGAATCAAGCGGCTCAGAGTAACAACTTCAACAACCAACCGCAGCAACACAAGTTTCCACCAGGGTTCCATCCGCAGCTGATGGGTAATCAACAACAGATTCAGGGAACGGGTCAGAATCAAATGGGGAACGACGTCTGTGGGATACTACAGCAACGGTTACAGGGCCAGCAAAGGGTTGAGAGCCAGCACGCGACAATGCAGCAAGATATCAGAGAGCTTAAGCAGAATCAAGCTTCTACATCATCGAGAGGCCCGGCTTTACCAGGTAAACCGGAGCCGAACCCTAAAGAGTATGTGAACGCCATCACATTGAGGAGTGGTAAGGAATTACAAACTCCAATGCCTAAGACAAAGCTCATTGAGGCCAATGAGCAATTAGAGGGGGAGGCAGCCTCAGACGATGCGTGTAAAGAAGCGATCTTAGAGAAAGAACCGATCAAGGACAAAGGAAAAGAGGTGGAAAAGACAACCGAGCTTGAAAAGCCCTATGTTCCACCACCACCTTAACAACCCAAGATACCGTTCCCAGGGCGTTTCAAAAAGAAAATCCTAGACAAGGCCAAGGCGGTCTTTGAGAAACACTTGGAGAACACGCAACTCACCTTACCCATTATAGATGCTTTCTTAGCTATACCCCAGCTTGGGAAGTTTCTAAAGGACGCGATCCTCAACAAGACAAAGGAGCTCCAGGGTATGGTGATACTGAGCCATGAGTGCAGTGCCATAATACAAAGAAGATCTATACCAAGGAAGCTATCCGATCCGGGCAGCTTCACTTTGCCGTGTGCTTTAGGTCACCTGAAGTTCTCAAACTGTTTATGTGACCTTGGAGCTTCTGTGAGCTTAATGCCTTACACGGTGGCCAAGAGATTGGGATACAAAAGCTACAAGCCAGCCAAGATCTCTCTTGGATTAGCTGATAGATCGGTTAGATTACCGGTGGGGTTGCTTGAGGATCTACCTTTGAGGATCGATGAGATAGAAATCCCCACGGACTTCATAGTTCTTGAGATGGACGAGGAACCATTAGACCCTATCATCTTGGGCCGACCGTTCTTAGCAACCGCAGGAGCCATAATAGATGTGAGAGGAGGAATGATTGAACTACACATCGGTTCCGAGACTATGAAGTTCAACGTGAAGGAAATGATGAAGAAACCGACCATTGGAGGTCAGGTTTTCTATGTGGAGGTAATGGAGGAGCTGGCTGATGAGCTCCTTGAAGAGTTGAACACAGAGGATCCGTTACAAGTGGTCTTAACGCGGGAACAAAGCGAGCACGGGTACTTGAACGAGGAAAGCGAGGTGTACAAGCGTCTTTTGGACCAACCGAGGGAACTTGGAGCTGAGGCGAGGTTTTTGGAGCTCCACACGAGCAGCCTCAACATTCTAGAAAGCGAGGAGTCAAAGGGAAAAGAAGAGACACCTGGGGATATCATGGCCGTGACAACTCATACCGAGGCCGATGGTAAACCGCGCGAGAATGAAGCAAAGGCCGAGGAAGCTGTTCCGGGCCAATGCAGCTTTGATGCCGATTGGAATGAGGCAGACGCACCCCCTGTTGAGCTCAAGCCTCTACCAACAGGGCTCAGGTATGCATTCTTAGGTCTAAACTCTACTTTTCCTGTGATCATAAACGATAACTTGCTTGAGCATGAGGAACGTGCATTACTTAGTGAAATAAGGAAATTCAGGAGAACCATAGGGTATTCCTTAGCTGACATTAGAGGAATCTCTCCTAATATATATGCACCCACAGGATCCACCTAGAGGACCAAGCCATGTCCTCTATTGAGTACCAACGTCGACTTAACCCGAACCTCAAAGAGGTGGTTAAGAAGGAGATACTAAAGCTCTTTGAGGCAGGGATAATATATCCAATCTCTGACTCTCGGTGGGTATCTCCTGTACACGTTGTGCCCAAGAAAGGTGGGATCACGGTGGTGAAAAACGATAAGGATGAACTCATAGCCCAACGAACTATAACCGAGCATCGCATGTGCATTGACTATAGGAAATTGAATTCTGCATCAGAAAAGATCATTTTCCTTTACCATTCATTGATCAAATGCTTGAACGGTTAGCTAATCATCCTTATTTTTGTTTTCTCGATCGATACTCGGGGTTCTTTCAAACACCTGCCCTTATGGCACTTATGCTTATAGAAGAATGCCATTCGGTTTGTCTAATGCACCGGCCACTTTTCAAAGATGTATGATGCACATTTTCTCTGATCTAATTGAAGAGAAAGTTGAGGTGTTTATGGATGACTTCTCCGTATACGGCTCCTCTTTCTCCGAATGTCTTGCTAATCTTTCTCAGGTTCTCAAGCGGTGTGAGGAGCATAGGCTTGTCTTAAACTGGGAAAAGTGTTATTTCATGGTCCAAGAAGGCATTGTCTTGGGACACAAGGTATCAGAGAAAGGCATCGAGGTGGATAAGGCCAAGATCGAGGTGATGGTGAACTTACAAGCCCCGAATTCTGTGAAAGGAATAAGAAGCTTCCTTGGCTACGCTGGGTTCTATAAACGGTTCATCAAGGATTTCTCCAAGATAGCCAGGCCTTTGACCAGGTTATTGTGCAAAGAAGTGGATGTGGTGTTAGACAAGTCTTTTTAGGGTCTCAGGGCTATCAATCCCCTTGTCAATGTAGCACAAAGAGGTTAATCAATCCAGATGTGGTGTTAGACACTAAACTATGTGATCAAGTTCTTAATTCAAGCAACCAAGAGTGGGTTTTGATTAATCTAGAGACAACTACAAACATAAACAGGTTTAAAGACTAATGACAATGACTAAACAAGAACTAAGCAATGACAAATGATGTGAATATGATATGATGGAGGCATGAGATTCTAGACATGATAGTTGGTTAGGGTGCTTTGGTGCTAAACTAGAAATGCTAATGACAATGATGAGACATGATTCAAATGATTAAGAACTCAAATCTAGGTTAATCCTCTCATGAAGGTATTAACCCCTATACTAATCCATTTTCAAACCAAATTCCCATTTGTGAAACATGAATCAATATGCATTAATAAACAGCTCTTAATGATCATTCAAGCAAATAACAATACATCATCATGCAGAAAAATGCTTAAACCTCTAATACAGCTCTTTCAGGAATTTCATCAAACACTTTTGGTGCATGAAATTCCCAGAATTTAGATCTCAAGTGATTATCAGGGATCTAGCATAGAGAACAGCTGTTTAGAGAGATGAATCAATGAATCTAGCCCTAAGCACTCCTAATCTAACACTTTAGCACCCTAACCTACACATCTAGAACCTCATTAAGGTTGACTACTCACTAATCATACTAATCTCTCTTAAACCTTTGCAAGTTGAGAAGACTAGCATGATTAATGATGAGAAATGGAGATGGAGATGATAGATTAAGAAGAAAGCAGTTTTAAACACAAAAATCTCTTAAACTCTCTTGATTAAAGGGCCAAAAATCGATATTTCTCTTCTTGGTGGAGTATTTTTCACAAAAGAGGCAAGAGACCAAGGGAATAAAACTTAGTTCTCTCCCAAAAAGCCCTAAAAAAGTATTTATACTTCCTTAAAAACGAACCGGGTCAGCCCGGAACAAACCGGGTCCTGACCCGGCTTTAATGGATAAAGTGGGAATTTGATAGATATGGTCTTTTTAGGTCTCAGGGCTATCAATCCCCTTTGTCGAAGTAGCACAAAGAGGTATCAATCCAGACAAGTCAACGAGACACTAGACTATGATGTTTGTTCATTTAAGTCAAGACAAAAGGTGAAGGTTTTGAACTAAGCTACGTAACAAACGACTAAGCATGAAAGGTAAAGTAAATGATTAGATCTAAACAGAGACAGGATGCAAATAATAACTAAACGATTCAGATGATGATAATATGTAATAAAGCAAGGGACTTTAGACGAGATACTTGACTCGGGTGCTTCCAAGTTCAACTAGTTGGTTAATGAATCAAAACATCAAGCGGTTTCATTTAACTTTGAACTCAAGGCATGTTAATCTTCTCATGAAAGTATTAAGCATCTAAACTGATTCTCCTTCATACCAAAAATGTCTTTTGAGAAGCATCGAATCAATCAGCAATAAGAATCAGTTCAAAAATGTCATTTAAGAGAACAAACTATCACCCCCGCGATGAAAGACTCTTAAACCCTTAACCGAGTGGTTCAGACATTTCTACAAACACTTTTGATGCGAGATATGTCTCAGATCTGAACCTCAAGTGATGTGCTTGGATCCAGCCTAGAGATCTCATCGGTTAAGGAATGAAACATGCAAGACTAGACACCTAAACCCACTAATCTACCTTGAAAGCACCCTAATCTACTCATCTAAAGCCGCTTAAACGACTACTCACTAATCATAACGAGCTCATTAAGTCTTTTGCAAGACGTGTAGCTAGTCATGATGAGGAGTTTAATGATAGATGACAAAAGAAAATAAAGAAAGA
Organism: Eutrema salsugineum; assembly: GCF_000478725.1. Classification (NCBI taxonomy): domain Eukaryota; kingdom Viridiplantae; phylum Streptophyta; class Magnoliopsida; order Brassicales; family Brassicaceae; genus Eutrema; species Eutrema salsugineum. Next base: position 6,871,632 of record NW_006256895.1, read on the forward strand.
ACAAGATTTCTGATGCAAAAACGAGATATCGGATTAGACTGATCAAGTTTCACAAAAGAGGTAAGTTCTTAAAGCCAAAAACAGATAAGAGATAAGATGATTAGGTTTTAGTCTCAAAATGTATATATAGCAAAGGTAAAGTGTCGCGGGTCAGCCCGGAACAAACCGGATACTGAACCGCGTTCTTGGGTTGATGGGTGAGTGCCACGGTGTGTCGGAGAGTGAAGCCGAGGTCTTCATGTCGAGGAGTGCACGTGAGTCCAGATCCAAATGAAGATCTCGTGAAGAACTCGTCAAGAACATGCATGAACCCTAGTCTTCGATCCATCTTCACGTGTGTGTTCTTGGGCAGCTTTGTTCTTGATTCTGGGTTCGTGACAATGGACCTCGGCATGAAATGCCAAGGCGCTTGGTAGTCGAGGGGTTTGAGCGAACAGGGGCCGGCATGCACGCCGAGGTCATTGCGCCGAGGTGCACGTTCAACACTTAGTCGTTTCCAGCTTCATTTCTTACGTGTGCATGCCTTGATTCCAACGTGCCGAGGCGTCAGCACGAGGCCTAGTTCAGAATACTCCCAAAATATGAGCCTTGACTTGGCCGATGTCGAGGTAATGATGCCGAGCCCTGAAGAAACACTTAGCGCGTATCGCAACATATTTGGGCCCGTATCGACCATGTCGCCTTCCGGAAGCAGTAATTTTCGACCCACGACTCCAAATGCTCTGAGACCAGTTCCATAGTCAAGGTGACTCAATAAACTCGAACTTTGGTGAAGAAACCGTCGGAGCTTGGGTAGTGGAAGTCTTCCTGGATTTCACATCTTTGAACCGCATCGAAATCACCGGAAAATAAGCTGTTTGGACCGATGTGAACTCCGGAGACTTTATCTTTCAAACCACTCCTCCGAATTGAGTGATCCCTACTGTTCTGAAAAGGTCTTTCACAGATCTCAAACTTTGATGAAGACCGGGCAAGCTGATTTGGTCCGGCAAGGCTCCGTCCGCCGTGACCTTTGTACTTCGCCGTGATCTTTCTCCCTACTGGTCCGAATTGGATGATTCCAACTGTTCTGGGATCTTTGTTTGATTATCTCCAACTTTGCTGAAGACCCCGCCAACTGATTCGGACCGGAAGGTTCCCCGGATTTCATATCTTTGAATTGCACAGACAAGGACAGATTTTGGTCGAGAAAAGCTTCCCGCGGTAAGAAAAATGACCGAGGGCTGTGTACCGCGGTGAGCTTTTTGGTCGTAAAAAAAATTCTTTCGCCTCGGCCAAAACTCAACCCGCAGTATTAACGCCTGATCTTCGACCCAGGCTGACTTTGGTCGATCGGTACGGACTTTGGTCGGTGCTGAACGATCGGTAAGCTTTTTGGTCGAGTTTGGACGATCGGTAAGGATTTTGGCCGGTAATGAGCGATCCGGTACGAGATTTGGCCGAGAAATTCCTTCAAGCGGTTTTCACCATTTTTGACCGTTTTCTTCACCGTCTTCTTCTCTGCTCCTCTTCTTAAGCTCCAAATGACTCCCAAAGCACCTGATAAAGACCTCAAAACATGCAAAACTCTTTGGGACCTAATGCAAGCCCTAAATCCTATTTTCATGCCTAAAGACTCAATTTACATGGGAAAACACATGATGAGGACTCTACAATGCACTCTAAATGATGTAAAATATAGACATATCAACTCCCCCACACTTGTCCTTTTCTTGTCCTCAAGCGAAGAGAACAAATGAGAGAAAGAGGTTGTAATGCAGATGGAGCTCATATTTCCTTTTTAGAGAGAAGTGATCACAAAGAGAACTTGGATTCATGCTCAAATATGCAATGCAAAGCCATACTCAGATATTTTACAATTAAAGCACAGAATCTCCACAAGTCATTATCACATTCAACTCTTTCACATTCATTAAGCTCGTAACCGGTGAATCAAATGATGCAATGTTCAAATAGGCTGGCTTGGCTAGGGTAAGGTCATGAGACAAAAATGATCTCATCAATATTCAAGCGGGTGTAATGCAACAATGGGATCACTCAATGAACGACCAAACTTTGGCAGAATGCTAAAGGTAAAAAGCAACCGATGCATACAAGGGCAAGACTCATCACACCCCACACTCCACTCAAACCTTTTCTCACTTGCTTACCCTCTCAAGATCCTCACTTTCTCAAACAGCTCTTTTTCTTTTACAGCGATTAGCCTCTTTTCTTTTCTTTTTAGAACACTTGAGCCTTTTTGGCTTCTTTTTATTTCAGAGACTATACTTTTCTTTTTTAGAACAACAGAGCTCTTCTTTTCAAATTCAAGACTCGATTCTTTTTCTTTCATTCCCCTAGCTATTTCCACTCTCTCTTTTTCTCTCAGCTCACCTTTTTCCACTCACCAATAGATCTTTTCCCCCACACTTATTTCTCGCCAATACTCTTAGTTCCTTGATGTTGGAACATAACACTCAATGAGACATGCCTTTGTCGCTCTAAACCTAACACTTTCTGCTAAGTTCAGTCCAAGGTGGCCTTACGATTCACGCACAAACATTGGCTAGAAAGAAGGTTGGGTTCAAGGTGAGGGAACTGATCCATGATGCGGATTCAGCTACTTGAGCTAAGGAAAGAGGGTGGTAAAAACAATGATTCTAGCTCAAGTATGTATATCGGTATCCACAAGCCAATTCAAGCAATGCATCAAAAGATATTTTTAATTCAAGTTCAGGGTTATCACTTAGTTAGAGTTGAGTGTAATTTAGACTTGCTTCTCAGATTCAAATCGTTTCAAGCTTTACAAGCACAGAATGAGTTTCACAAGCATATTTAGTTCAAGTTCTCAAGTGATTTACTCTCTAGGAAAAAATCTATCATTGCTCCTTGCACTGATGCAATCCTACATGATGCAACCTAGACTCGATCTTAAAATGCGAGATGCAACTAGAATGATGCGGTTTTACCATATGTACAAAGCTAGATGAGACTCAAGAATGCAAAAGTCAAATAAGAACAAAGAAAACAAGATCAGAAAACACAAAGCTCCTCCCCCACACTTAAACAACACAGTCCCGTGTGTTATAGAAGCGTGTGAGAGAAGTAAAAAAACAAACTAAACGAATGCAGAATGATATACACAAGATGCATATGTACAGGGTTTGAAGTTGATACCTTAGTCGGAGAGGTCTGATCCCAAGTAGTACGAGGGATTTGATGTTGAGCAGGAGGGTGTGGATTGACGTGGTGGGCTGCTATCTGAGGGTTCAGGTAAGAATGCCGAGGCAGGGTCGATCCAATCCTCTTTGCCTGGTGGAAACTCCGGGTTCCTTGCGTTTGAGCTTTCCCCAACCTCCTCTTGTGTAACCGGTGCGGTTGAGGTTGCTGAGTTCTTGTCCGGAGAAGATGGCCGTGTGAGCCGCTTTACCTTCTTCTTCAGGTGCCTTACACAGTCCACCAAAGCATGAATGGTCTTGTCTTGCCACTTACACCACTTTTGGAGAGTGTTCACTCGCAAATACAGCTTCTTGGTGTGGTAATCAGGCTCACCCCACACGTATGGATCAAAATGATATCGGCCTGCTCCCATCCTTCTCTCAGGGTGCCGTTCTTCTTCATTCTCACATCCGGCCGGGCCGTTCTCGTTCTGAGGCTTGTTAGGTATGGCCTTGGTGCACTTGCGCATTGGTGGGTCGAGGGAGGGGTTGTACAACTGATCCTTGAGGACATAGAAGGAGATGTTACACTGCTTATCAAGCATGGTGAGGCCTCGGTTAGGCAGTAGAACTTGTGTACCGTCCCTGTGCATCAGCGTGAAGTTGTAAACCCATCTATCCCCTGACTTGCCTCCAAAGAAACCGCTTTTACTTAGGTATTGCTCATCAATGAGATTCGGCCTCGATGGTGAATCAGGGAATATGAACCCTTGAGCTCTCAAAATTGTAGTGACAATCCAACCGTTCTGAAGCCTCCTTGCTCCCTTTTTCTTCCGGTCACACCACACATTGTGTCTATAGGTGAGCATTTGGATCGCAAAGAACGCTCCTAAAGACGGTACATGCATTGGCCCTTGGAACTCCTTTTTGTTCTTCATTTGAGTGATGAGCGGCTTAAGTCCAAGTCCTAACAGTTCAAGCTCTGCCGTGTGAATGACACCAGGGTTGTATGTAGAGAAGAACGTAGAGGCCAGGACCCGGTTGGTGTATCTGATCACAGGGTTCCTGATGCAGCTTGTCTTGCTCTTGCCTCCCAAGTAAGACCCAAAAGATATCGTTTCCCACAACGCGGCCAACTCATCACGAGGGTACACAAACTTGTCAAGCGAGCTTCCATTCCTTTCAAATCCAAATATCTCATCAAGCTCCTTGAAACTGACCTTGTAGTGCACGCCTTCTATGTCAAACTCAATGTGTCCGAACCCTTTGCCATGTAGACGCTTGGGATCTCTCTTGGGGTAGATGACAACCTCCAAAGTGGCAAGAAACTGTTGTGTGATCCCCTCGTAAGCAACATCGCTCATCATGAAGAATTCGGCCAAGCCCATGTTTTGAAAGATGAGTGTAACATCATCGAGTATCTCAAGCTTCTTCAACAGCTCCATATCAGAGAACCGACCTTGAGCTACTCTTATTGAGTTAAAGTGGTCCAAGTACTCCTCAGTAGTCGGGAAATGTTCCTCTTCGGGCTCGGGCTTTGGTTCCTTCTTGGCCTTCTTACCACAATCGGGTTCATGAGGGACTATGGCTCTCAGCTCGTCTCCATCGTTCTCAGTGGCTGCCTTCTCCCTATTCCGTTTTGGTTCAAGGGTTGGAACCAGAGTGAGCTCGGCGTTCCTTGCTCGCTTGGCGGCTGGCTCACCACCGGATCTCATGGAGGGTTTCTTGCTTGTTCCACCATTGCGTGCCACGGCCACGGCTTTCCCTTTTGTAATCCTCCTCTGGACTTCGTTTTTGTTCGTCTCATGAGTGGGAACAGCTCGGTCGCCGGTCATCTGCAAGGCAGATCCTCAAAGAGACCGTTAGAATCATGTACATCAACAAGCACATGTCTCTAAAGATAGCAAGAACAGAGCTTTTTCTCTAACAAGACCAGGGTTATAGCTTTTTCCAAACATCAAAGGAAGTAAAAACAAGCCAGAATAAGCAAGGAAAGACACGATATCTGAACAGTTTAGCTCAACATCTCAAAGCATCATTAAGACCGATTCCAAGCGCATTTTCTCAAGAATTTTAAAAACTCAAGAACAAGTGATTTTCAGAGCAAAGACCGGTTTTTCTTATGTTATCTATCTTGATGGAATTTTTAAAATTGTTCCCAAAGGCCGACATGTTCTAAAAGAATCGATTCCACATTTCACAAACAATAAAGCTCGCAAAGAATGAAGGAAAAAGATGAGTTCTTTAAGATGCAAATACCTTTGGGAATCCAAGATTCAAGTTTAGTGGAATGCTTATGATGAATAGACAACACCCTAACGAGTCTAGAACGCTTGGAATCACAAGAAATGGATGAGAAATGAGAGAGATATGTTCGTGAAATGCAGAGAAAAGAGAGAAGAAGGCGAACTCTCGGTTAATGGCTCGGGATGGAGGCTGGTATGGGCGGTGTCGCGCTTTCCAGCTGGCGCTTGGACTGTAGTGGGACTGGTCCCCCCCTTCTCCTCCAGCTGAGACTGTTGACCCGCGCCAAAACAGCTTTGACCGGGCGTTTAAATTCAAATTACCGCGCAAAGGCTTCCAAATGGCGCGACAAGGGGGATGACGTGGGCCGTACGGACTAGAGTGATTTTTCTCGTGTTTTCTTGAGCGGCCTCGACTTGTACCACCCCGAGGGCATCAATCCGAGTGTCATTTGCTCAAGTTAACCACAATTTCTCCGCGGCCATCAAGTGTTTCCCCCAGGTCGCGCAAACCCTCTTCTTTGGCTATGGTGAAATTAAGTCGAGGAGTTTAGCTGAGGTTCTCAAGCTATTACTCGGTAAAAGGTGACCTCGGCATATATATATACCGAGGGTCGATACCGAGGCTATGTATGCTCTAGAACTTAAACCATCAGGCCGTGTCTTTTTCAAGCCTTTTCTTACTCTCATCATCAAGATTCACCTCTTAACTCCTGAAACACTTAACAAACCCTTCAAAAAGCTTCAAGTAAAAAGAAAAAGAAGATGAAAAACGAAATATTTACAAGGATAAGCTTGGGGTGTCTCCCAAGAGCACTTTGTTTAACGTCACTAAGTTTGACTTTTCATACCTTTTCAGGCTGATTCTGGTTCAAGAAGAGGAACTGAGGTAGCTCCCTCTCTTGTTTCTGATGCCAGGTAGTGCTTTACCCTCTGACCGTTTACCACAAAGCCTTGTCCATCTTTTCCTTTTAGAACAACCGCTCCATAAGGCCTTACTTCAAGAATTTGGAATGGACCGGACCATCTGGATCTCAACTTCCCAGGGAATAGCTTAAGCCTCGAGTTAAACAACAGAACTTGGTCCCCTTCTTTGAACTCTCTCTTGTGTATCTTCTTGTCATGAAGCGCTTTAGTCCTTTCTTTGTAGATCTTAGAGCTCTCAAAAGCATCTAACCGGATTTCCTCAAGCTCATGAAGTTGTAAAACCCTCTTCTCTTGTGCAGTCTTGATGTCAAAGTTAAGAAGTTTCACTGCCCACAATGCTTTGTATTCCAACTCAACCGGTAGATGACAGCTTTTCCCATAGAGCAAGTTAAACGGTGAGGTTCCAATGGGGGTCTTGTACGCGGTTCTGTAAGCCCACAAAGCATCATCAAGTTTCTTGCTCCAATCCTTTCTAGATGAGCTCACGGTCCTCTCCAAAATAGCCTTTATCTGTCGGTTAGAGACCTCCACTTGACCACTAGTCTGCGGATGATAAGGTGTGGCCACCTTGTGCTTTACCCCATACTTCTTCAAAAGACTTTCAAGAGTCTTATTGATAAAGTGGCTTCCCCCATCACTGATTACTACTCTTGGAACTCCAAACCGTGGGAAAATGATACTTTTAAAAAGCTTTACCACCACTTTTGAATCGTTGGTTGGGGATGCAACAGCCTCGACCCACTTACTCACATAGTCCACCGTGACAAGGATGTACTGATTTCCGTATGAATTCACAAAGGGACCCATGAAGTCAATGCCCCAACAGTCGAAGACCTCGACTTCAAAGATTGGGTTTTGGGGCATCTCATTCCTCTTGGATATGTTACCGTGCCTTTGACAAGCCTCGCATCTCGATACCACATCTTGAGCGTCCTTGAACATAGTCGGCCACCAGAAGCCGCTTTGCAAAACTTTGGCAACCGTCTTGAATGCACCTAAGTGACCACCATACGCTGAACCGTGGCAATCTTGTAGCACCGGATGAATCTCTTCTTCGGCCAAGCATCGCCTATAGAGATGGTCCTTGTTAAGCACGGAAAGATACGGCTCATCCCAATGATATCTCATCACATCTCTAAAGAACTTTTTCCTCTGATAGGCATCAAGATCCGGTGGCTCTAAACCGCAAGACAGGTAGTTCACAAGATCCGCGAACCATGGGAGGCTTCTTTCTTTGATTGTGTTGGCCTCTTCCACCTCTAAGTAAGACCGGACCAGCATGAGATGTTCCTCTGGTAAAGCATCATCTATAGGGACCTTTTCTTCAATCCTCAGCCTTGAGAGATGATCTGCGGCCCCATTTTCTATGCCTTTCTTGTCAAGTATCTCCATGTCGAACTCTTGGAGCAATAGGACCCATCTCAAAAGCCTCGGCTTAGCATCCTTTTTAGACATCAAGTACCTCAAGGCCGCGTGATCTGTGTAAACCGTGACTTTTGATCCCACTAGATAACTCCTGAATTTGTCAAATGCGAACACAATGGCAAGCATTTCCTTCTCGGTGGTTGCATACTTTTCTTGAGCTGAGTCCAAGGTGCGGCTGGCATAGTAAATCACATGGAGTTTCTTATCTTTCTTCTGCCCCAAGACAGCTCCCACGGCATAGTCAGATGCATCAGTCATCACTTCGAATGGTAAAGACCAATCAGGAGCTTGTACAATTGGTGCACTGATCAAAGCCTCCTTGATCCTCTTAAACGCTTCCTCACACTCTTCATCAAAGATAAACTCCACCTCTTTGCACAATAGCCTAGTTAAAGGCCTAGCTATCTTGGAGAAATCCTTAATGAACCGCCTATAGAACCCAGCGTGCCCAAGAAAGCTTCTTATCCCTTTTACAGAATTCGGAGCTTGTAGGTTCACCATCACCTCGATCTTGGCCTTGTCCACCTCAATACCCTTCTCTGATACCTTGTGCCCCAAGACAATACCTTCTTGTACCATGAAATGACACTTCTCCCAGTTCAAAACAAGCCTATGCTCCTCACATCTCTTTAGAACCTGAGAAAGATTAGCAAGACATTCGGAGAAAGAGGAGCCGTATACGGAGAAATCATCCATAAACACCTCAACTTTCTCTTCAATTAGATCAGAGAAAATGTGCATCATGCATCTTTGAAAAGTGGCCGGTGCATTACACAAACCGAAAGGCATTCTCCTATAAGCATAAGTGCCGTAAGGGCAAGTGAATGTTGTTTTCTCTTGGTCTCTTGGATCTATTGGTATTTGGAAGAATCCAGAGTATCCATCGAGAAAACAGAAATAAGGATGATTGGCTAACCGTTCAAGCATTTGATCAATGAATGGTAAAGGGAAATGATCTTTTCTTGATGCAGAATTCAATTTCCTATAGTCAATGCACATGCGATGGCCGGTTATAGTTCTTTGGGCTATGAGTTCATCCTTATCATTTTTTACTACCGTGATACCACCTTTCTTGGGCACAACGTGCACAGGAGATACCCACCGAGAGTCAGAGATTGGATATATGATCCCTGCCTCAAGGATCTTTAGTATCTCCTTCTTAACCACCTCTTTGAGGTTCGGGTTAAGGCGACGTTGGTGCTCAATAGAGGACATGGCTTGGTCCTCCAGGTGGATCCTGTGAGTGCATATATCAGGAGAGATTCCTCTTATGTCGGCCAAGGAATACCCTATTGCTCTCCTGAATTTCTTGATTTCATTAAGCAATGCACGTTCTTCATGTTCAAGCAAACTATCGTTTATGATCACAGGGAAAGTGGAGTTCAAGCCTAAGAACGCATACCTGAGCCCTGTTGGTAGAGGCTTGAGCTCAACAGGGGGAGCGTCTGCCTCATTCCAATCGGTATCAAAGCTACATTGGCCCGGAACAGCTTCCTCGGCTTTTTCCTTGTTCTCGCGCGGATTATCATCGGCCTCGATATGAGTTGCCACGGCCATGATATCCCGAGGTGTCTCCTCTGTTCCCATGGACCCCTCGCTGTCTAAGATGTCGAGGCCACTCTTCCTGAGCTCCAAAAACCTAGCTTCAGCTCCAAGTTCCTTCGGTTGGTCCAAAAGTTGCTTGTATACCTCGCTTTCCTCGTTCAAGTACCCGTGCTCGCTTTGTTCACGTGTAAGGACCACTTGTAACGGATCCTCTGCGTTCAACTCTGCCAGGAGCTCATCAGCTAGCTCCTCCATCACTTCAGCATAGAAAACCTGACCTCCAATAGTCGGTTTCTTCATCACCTCTTTCACATTGAACTTCATATGCTCGGAACCGATGTGTAGTTCAATCATTCCTCCTCTCACATCTATAATGGCTCCTGCGGTCGCTAGGAACGGTCGGCCCAAGATGATAGGGTCCAATGGTTCCTCGTCCATCTCAAGAACTATGAAGTCCGTGGGGATTTCTATCTCACCGATCCTTAAAGGTAAATCCTCAAGCAAACCCACCGGTAAGCGAACCGATCTATCAGCTAGTATAAGAGAGATCTTGGCCGGCTTGTAACTCTTGTATCCCAATCTCTTCGCCACCGTGTATGGCATTAGGCTCACAGAAGCTCCTAGATCACACAAGCAGTTTGAGAACTTCAAGTGACCTAAAGCACACGGTAAGGTAAAGCTGCCCGGATCGGATAGCTTCCTTGGTATAGACCTCTTTTGTATTATGGCGCTGCATTCATGACTCAGTATTACCATACCCTGGAGCTCCTTTGTCTTGTTGAGGATCGCATCTTTTAGAAACTTCCCAAGCTGTGGTATAGCTAAGAAAGCATCTATAATGGGTAAGGTGAGTTGCGTGTTCTCCAAGTGTTTCTCAAAGACCGCTTTGGCTTTGTCTAAGATTTTCTTTTTGAAACGCCCTGGGAACGGTATCTTGGGTTGGTAAGGTGGTGGTGGAATGTATGGCTTTTCGAGCTCAGTTGTCTTTTCCACCTCTTTTCCGTTGTCCTTGATCGGTTCTTTCTCAAAATCCGCTTCTTTACACGCATCACCTGAGGCTGCCTCCCCCTCTGATTGCTCATTGGCCTCAATGAGCGTAGTCTTAGGCGTTGGAGCTTGTAGTTCTTTACCACTTCTCAATGTAATGGCGTTCACATACTCCTTGGGGTTTGGCTCCGGTTTACCTGGTAAAGCCGGGCCTCGGGATGATGTAGAGGCTTGATTTTGCTTAAGCTCTCTAATGTCTTGCTGCATTGTCGCGTGCTGGCTCTCAACTCTCTGCTGACCCTGTAACAGTTGCTGTAATATCCCACAGACATCGTTCCCCAGCTGGTTCTGACCCGTTCTCTGATTCTGTTGCTGATTACCCATCGGCTGCGGATTGAACCCTGGTGGAAACTTGTGATGTTGCGGTTGGCTGGTGCTTGGGCTGGAAGGTATTCTGATAAGGAGCCTTTTGAGCGTAGCTTTGTTGTTGTTGCGGAGCAGGGTACACTTGATCGTGAGGGTTAGCTACATTCGGGTTTCTGTATGAGAGGTTTGGGTTACTGTTGTAGTTGTTGAACCGCTGATACCTCTGCTGATTCCCTATGTAGTTCAGCTCCTCTTGAGTTAGACCGTCTTCGTTTACATTATCAAAACTTGGCCCTTGCTCATCAAACTCGCCTACAAAGTGTATTGGCTTTTGAGTCGCCATCAGAACTTTGTCAAGCTTGCTCTGAAGCTCTCTGATATCCTTTTGCATACGCTGTTCTTCACCAGAGCCCTCTGTACGGTTTGCTCTATCAAAGTCCTCGCCATAAGTATCATTAGACATGGCTAGGTTCTCGACTAGTTCCATTGCCGCATTGATCTCTTTCCCAAGAAAATTTCCATTTGAAGCTGTATCGAGTTGGTTTCTGATCTTGGGAGTGCACCTCGGTATAAAGTACTCAAGAGGGATGCCTCTGAGAAGCCGTGGTGTGGGCATTGGTTAGTGTAACTTCTAAACCGTTCCCAAGCCTCGCTAAAGCTCTCGTTATTGTGCTGCGTGAAGCTTGAGATCTGGTTTCTGAGCTTAGCCGTGCGTGATGTGGAAAAGAACTTTGATAAGAACGCCAGTTTACACTGCTCCCAGGTTTGTATAGAACCCCTCGGGAGGTTCTTTTCCCACTGGTGAGCTTTATCACCGAGGCTGAATGGGAACAAGCGTAGCTTGAAGCTGTCTTCCGAGACACCATTGATCTTAGTTAGGTCGCAAACCCGATCAAACTGATCTAGATGCTCAAGAGGGTCTTCTCCGGCTAGACCGTGGAACTTTGAGTTCTGCACCATGTTGAGGAGGGAAGCTTTAACTTCAAAGTTGTTATTTTGAACCGGTGGAGCTTGAATCCCAGCTCGGTATTGGTGCGCATTAGCTCGGTCGTTCTCTCCAACAAAGACCGGATGAGGTTGTCTCTGAGCTTGTGGCGGTGGCGGATGAACGTGGTGGGCTTGTTGCTCGTTTCTATTAGCTTGTTGTTGGTTTTGCTGAGCAAGCCTTTCGTTCCTCTGAGCCTGTTGTTGGTTAACATAAGCTTGTTGTTCATTCCTGCCTGCCTGCGCCTGATTAGCATGAGCCTGGTGCTCGGTTTCTTGAGACTGTTGCTCGATCCTTTGCTGTTCTGCCATTCCAAGCCTTTCAAAATGCCGTTCCCTCTCGCGAGCTCGCCTCTCAATCCGGTTGATGTTGTCGTCGTACGGTAGAGGCGGTTCTGTGCTCCGAGACCTGGTTTTCATGCACCTGAAAGCAACACAAGAACTTGCAAGGAAGTTAGTAAAACAAAGAAAGGTAAAATCTTGAACTCAAGAACAAACAAAAGACTAATGCTCCGACAAGTTGGCAACGGCGCCAATTGATAGATATGGTCTTTTTAGGTCTCAGGGCTATCAATCCCCTTTGTCGAAGTAGCACAAAGAGGTATCAATCCAGACAAGTCAACGAGACACTAGACTATGATGTTTGTTCATTTAAGTCAAGACAAAAGGTGAAGGTTTTGAACTAAGCTACGTAACAAACGACTAAGCATGAAAGGTAAAGTAAATGATTAGATCTAAACAGAGACAGGATGCAAATAATAACTAAACGATTCAGATGATGATAATATGTAATAAAGCAAGGGACTTTAGACGAGATACTTGACTCGGGTGCTTCCAAGTTCAACTAGTTGGTTAATGAATCAAAACATCAAGCGGTTTCATTTAACTTTGAACTCAAGGCATGTTAATCTTCTCATGAAAGTATTAAGCATCTAAACTGATTCTCCTTCATACCAAAAATGTCTTTTGAGAAGCATCGAATCAATCAGCAATAAGAATCAGTTCAAAAATGTCATTTAAGAGAACAAACTATCACCCCCGCGATGAAAGACTCTTAAACCCTTAACCGAGTGGTTCAGACATTTCTACAAACACTTTTGATGCGAGATATGTCTCAGATCTGAACCTCAAGTGATGTGCTTGGATCCAGCCTAGAGATCTCATCGGTTAAGGAATGAAACATGCAAGACTAGACACCTAAACCCACTAATCTACCTTGAAAGCACCCTAATCTACTCATCTAAAGCCGCTTAAACGACTACTCACTAATCATAACGAGCTCATTAAGTCTTTTGCAAGACGTGTAGCTAGTCATGATGAGGAGTTTAATGATAGATGACAAAAGAAAATAAAGAAAGAACAAGATTTCTGATGCAAAAACGAGATATCGGATTAGACTGATCAAGTTTCACAAAAGAGGTAAGTTCTTAAAGCCAAAAACAGATAAGAGATAAGATGATTAGGTTTTTAGTCTCAAAATGTATATATAGCAAAGGTAAAGTGTCGCGGGTCAGCCCGGAACAAACCGGGTACTGAACCGCATTCTTGGGTTGATGGGTGAGTGCCACGGTGTGTCGGAGAGTGAAGCCGAGTTCTTCATGTCGAGGAGTGCACGTGAGTCCAGATCCAAATGAAGATCTCGTGAAGAACTCGTCAAGAACATGCATGAACCCTAGTCTTCGATCCATCTTCACGTGTGTGTTCTTGGGCAGCTTTGTTCTTGATTCTGGGTTCGTGACAATGGACCTCGGCATGAAATGCCGAGGCGCTTGGTAGTCGAGGGGTTTGAGCGAACAGGGGCCGGCATGCACGCCGAGGTCATTGCGCCGAGGTGCACGTTCAACACTTAGTCGTTTCCAGCTTCATTTCTTACGTGTGCATGCCTTGATTCCAACGTGCCGAGGCGTCAGCACGAGGCCTAGTTCAGAATACTCCCAAAATATGAACCTTGACTTGGCCGATGTCGAGGTAATGATGCCGAGCCCTGAAGAAACACTTAGCGCGTATCGCAACATATTTGGGTTCATATCGACCATGTCGCCTTCCGGAAGCAGTAATTTTCGACCCACGACTCCAAATGCTCTGAGACCAGTTCCATAGTCAAGGTGACTCAATAAACTCGAACTTTGGTGAAGAAACCGTCGGAGCTTGGGTAGTGGAAGTCTTCCTGGATTTCACATCTTTGAACCGCATCGAAATCACCGGAAAATAAGCTGTTTGGACCGATGTGAACTCCGGAGACTTTATCTTTCAAACCACTCGTCCGAATTGAGCGATCCCTACTGCCTTTCACTGTTAGCTCAG
>NW_006256895.1:6885881-6889316 GCF_000478725.1 Eutrema salsugineum
GCCGTGACCTTTGTACTCGCGTCAGTCCTCGGATGCGCGTAATGTGGTGCATCTCCGGAAAGCTGTATCTTTCTCCCTACTGGTCCGAATTGGATGATTCCAACTGTTCTGGGATCTTTGTTTGATTATCTCCAACTTTGCTGAAGACCCCGCCAACTGATTCGGACCGGAAGGTTCCCCGGATTTCATATCTTGAATTGCACAGACAAGGACAGATTTTGGTCGAGAAAAGCTTCCCGCGGTAAGAAAAATGACCGAGGGCTGTGTACCGCGGTGAGCTTTTTGGTCGTAAAAAAAATTCTTTCGCCTCGGCCAAAACTCAACCCGCGGTATTAACGCCTGATCTTCGACCCAGGCTGACTTTGGTCGATCGGTACGGACTTTGGTCGGTGCTGAACGATCGGTAAGCTTTTTGGTCGAGGTTGGACGATCGGTAAGGATTTTGGCTGGTAATGAGCGATCGGTAAGGATTTTGACCGAGGTTTCTGTCCGTCCGGTACGAGATTTGGCCGAGAAATTCCTCCAAGCGGTTTTCACCATTTTTGACCGTTTTCTTCACCATCTTCTTCTCTGCTCCTCTTCTTAAGCTCCAAATGACTCCCAAAGCACCTGATAAAGACCTCAAAACATGCAAAACTCTTTGGGACCTAATGCAAGCCCTAAATCCTATTTTCATGCCTAAAGACTCAATTTACATGGGAAAACACATGATGAGGACTCTAAAATGCACTCTAAATGATGTAAAATATAGACATATCAGAATTACTGCGGGTTGGTCCAGTATGTCCCAGGTAGTACAACTAAGTCGCAGTAGATGAAGACTTGTCTTGTGAAGCCTGAATCGCCTTGTCTTAGCCGCACGCCTAAGTAGGAGTGTTTTGCGAGTGTTGCTGCGGCTTGGTCTCCTTCCTCTCCAACTCGCAGGGCTAAGGCGGTTTCTGGGGAATGTACAAACTGTGCGGGTTGGTCTCTATTGCACCTAGGTCGCAGGCTCAAGTCGGAGTGATTTGCGAGTGATCGTGCGGCATAGTTCCAGGCGCGGCTAAGTCGCACGATTGTGGACTTAGCATTTCTCTTGCTCGGGAGCTTCAGATCTCTTCCAGTGATAGTTTACCCGCACATTTCAACTCGCAGCATCAGCATTCAGGCGTTCATCTTCAGGCCTGCGGGTTAACCAAGTCGCAAGACCATCTCGCAGCATCCAGAGCAGCTTAGACCACTTCGCATTCCGGAGAGTGTAACTCCTATGAGACTTGTCCGAATTGAATGATTTTGGTTGCAGAAGACAAAGGACTCATTTATCTCCAAATTTGGTGAAGGAAGCTTCGGTGCTTGGGAAGTGTAAGGCTTCCTGGAGGGCATATCTTTGCAGTGCATGTACACGACCAGAGAGAGGCGTCTAGACATGTGTAAGGCTTCCTGGAGGGCACATCTTGGGAAGTGTAAGGCTTCCTGGAGGGCACATCCTTGCAGTGCATGTACACGACCATTCCGGAGACCGTATCTTCCTGCTCATAGATCCGAATTGAATGCTCTTGGACGTTCTGGAAAGAAGACTCAAATGTCTCTGATTCTCATGAAGGACCCGGAAACTGAATCGGCCTGGAAGTGCACCGTCCTTCGCATCCTTCAGAACTGATCTGCTCGGTCCGGAATACCTGCGAGACAGGGGTTCCTTCCGACGAGCTTAACTCTCTGCTCACGCGTCCGAATTCCACGATTCCACTTGCTATGAGACCGTGATCCAATGCTCTCCAACTTCTATGAAGCACCCGCCATCTGAATCGGATCCGAAGGTTCCCCGGACAGGCGATTTCTGAGACATGTTTGCACCCGGAGATTTTGGCCGATACACTTCACTCGCGGTACGTGTTTTGGTCGACAAAGTCCACCCGCGGTACGTGAAAATGGTCGACAAAACCTTCCTGGCCAGCGAGAATGGCCGATAACCTCCATAGACCCAATTTTTGCCACTTTTCAAGCTTTGATCACCATTCCACCTCCTGGATTCATTTTTTCAGCTCCAAATGCACCTGATGAACACTCAAAACATGCAAAGACTCATTGGGACCTAATGCGTCTCCTAAGTTCTAAAACAAACCCTAAGGACCTAAAATGCATGGAATAAAACATGATTTAGAATGAATTATGCAACCTAAATGATGCAAATTATGAACATATCAACTCCCCCACACTTGTCCTTTGCTTGTCCTCAAGCAAACAAGAACCAATGAGAGAAAGAGGTTGGATGCATTGGGAGTTCACATTTCCTTTTTGAGAGAAGTGATCACAATGAGAATTCAAGTTTATGCTCAATTATGCAATGCAAAGCCATACTCAGATATATATCAACTCAACAAGGAATCTCCACAAGTTCTTCTCTCTCTCAACTCTTTAATATTCATTAAGCTTTTTAACAAGTGGATCAAATGGTGCATTGTTTAAACAAACATAGTTTGGCTAGGGTGAGGTTATGAGACTAAATGATCTCATCAATGCTTGAGTGGGTTCAATGCAGCAAAAGGATCTCTCAATGAATGACCAAACTATGGCAGAATGCTAAAGGTAAAAGACAACCTATGCATACAAAGGCAAAGACTCATCGCACCCCACACTCTACTCAAAGTTTCCTCACTTGCTCACTTTTCACACTCATTCTTCTCTCTAGGGGACTCTCTTTTCTTTTTCATACACAAGTCTTGGAGTTCAAACTTTACATAGCTCTTTTCACTTTCTTTTGTAACCTCTAACCTCTTCTTTTTTTTTTTTCTTTCTTTTCTAAAACATTTGAGCTCTTTGGCTTCTTTTCTTTTCACTTAGAGGCTAGACTCTTTCTTTTCAAAACACTAGAGCTCACTTTCTTTGACTCAAAACTCCAAGACTGATTTCTTTTCTTTTTCATTCCCCTAGTTCTCACCATTCTCCTTTCATTTCCACTCATCTCACCTTTTTCCACTCACCAACATGTATTCCCCCACACTTAGTTCTTGCCAAATCTCTCAACAAGTGGATCAAATGGTGCATTGTTTAAACAAACATAGTTTGGCTAGGGTGAGGTTATGAGACTAAATGATCTCATCCATGCTTGAGTGGGTTCAATGCAGCAAAAGGATCTCTCAATGAATGACCAAACTATGGCAGAATGCTAAAGGTAAAAGACAACCTATGCATACAAAGGCAAAGACTCATCCCACCCCACACTCTACTCAAAGTTTCCTCACTTGCTCACTTTTCACACTCATTCTTCTCTCACTAGGGGACTCTCTTTTCTTTTTCATACACAAGTCTTGGAGTTCAAACTTTACATAGCTCTTTTTCACTTTCTTTTGTAACCTCTAACCTCTTCTTTTTTTTTTTCATTCTTTTCTAAAACATTTGAGCTCTTTGGCTTCTTTTTCTTTTTCACTTAGAGGCTAGACTCTTTCTTTTCAAAAC
>NW_006256895.1:6889780-6984196 GCF_000478725.1 Eutrema salsugineum
TTAAAGAAATGAAAACTCCTTCCCCCCCCACCTTAAAATAAACACCAGTTCCCCTGGGGTTTTAAAAGCATGATAAAGGGAGTTTAAACAACGTAAACAAGTAAAAATGCAAAAAGAAAAAAGAAAAATCTCCATGCCTATTTTACAAAGGTTTTTGAGTGTTACCTAGTGCCCTGTTGGAAGTCCAGACCAGACCCCAATGAGTAGGAGGGGTTCGAAGTGTGGCCTGACGGTGTTTCCCAAGAATGGTGGCTGGCCTCATCAGTCCCGTCGTCAAGATCTACCCAAGTGGTTCCATATGTGACCAAGGCTGTGCAGTTCACGGAACTCTCCCCAACTTTCTCTCTGTTCCTTGGTGAAACCGGTGCTGGAGCCCCACCTTTGCAAGGGTTTTCAAGCTTCTTGATCCTCTTCTTCATCTCCTTGATGCATTTGGCCATCTTGTGGATGGTTTTGTCTTGGTACTTGCACCATTGTTGGAGAATACCAATCTTTTGTTGAGCTCTGAACCCTGAAGTTCCTGGTTCCTCCCAGTTGTAATCATCAAAGTGATATCTGTTTCCACCAAAACGTTTTTGAGGTGGAGGCAGATCAGCATCTTGAGCACCAGCTGCACTTGTGGTAGCATCTTCAGCGGTTGCTTTCTTTCCCTTGGAGGCTTCTTCTCTGCAAGCTTGCTTGTATGTGAGGATTGGTGGATCAGTTTGGACATTGTACAGCTCTTCCTTCAGCAAGAAGAAGTCAATGTTCCTTTTAACTTGGACTGTGGTGATGGAGGGATTGGGTAGGAGAACTTGGGCTGGCTCACTGATGAGTGTCTTGAAGTTGTAGACTACCTTGGTACCCACTCTTCCTTGGAGAAAGCCAATCCTACACAAATGTGCTTCATTAATCAGATCAAACTTTGCCTTGTTCTCCTTGAATCTGTACCCCATGGCTTTCAAGATCTTTGTTACCACCCATCCATGGGCCAGCTTTGCATCTTGCTTTGTAGAACCCCACATGCAATTTTTGTAGAACATCAAAGACCTTGCTAATTGAGATGCAAGGCAAAGTGGGTATTCATACCCTTCATAGGGTTCCCCATCTTCATGTGTTGGCATCAGCGGTCTCAGCCCTACACCAAGAAGCATCAGATCTCCTTTGTGAACTCTTCCAACATCAATCTTGAAGTAGAAGCTGTGAGAGAGAATCTTGTGTACATATCTCAGAACTGGATTCCTTATCCAAGAGGACTTAGCTGTTCCAGCTGTGTACTTCCCAGAAGCAATTGATCTCCATAGAAGTTGGATCTCATCTTTTCTGAGATTGACCTGGTTGGAGAGAAGTTCATTTCTAGGTGCTGAAAACCCAAAGATCTCATTCAATTCTCTGAATGACACTGAATACTCCTTCCCTTTCACAGTAAACTCCACATGTCCAAGCCCATCTCCTTGAATGATTCTTGAATCCCTTGGGTAGTAAATGAAAGCTTCAAAGGAGGCCAAGAACTCTTGAGACTCTTGCTCATAAGCGATTTCTCTCATCTCCAAAAGTGACTCAACACCCATGTTCCCAAGCAAAGTCTTGACATCTTCATAGAGGCCAATCTTCTTCAGAAAGTCCAAATCAGGGAATCTCCCTTGCTGGATCTCTATCTGCTGAAACTTAGCCATATAATCAAGTGTTTCTGGTTCAGTTTTCTTGAACTTCTTTGATCCCTCTTCAATGGTGCCTTGGGAACCACCAGCTGAGCTGCTTGAGTCACTTTCAGTCTGTTCACTCTCAGATACCACAGCCAACTGTTTCCCCTTTTTCTTGGAACCAGAAGCAACCACCAAAGCTCTTCCTTCAGGCCTTTTCCTTTTTGGCGCTGGATCACACTTTCCTTGCTTTGTGGTATTCTTTGCACCTTGACCGTTGTCTCTTGGCTTTGAAGTTCCTGAGACCAAACCTTTGCCTTTTGATGCACTACCCTTCTTCTTGGCCAAAGAGTTGGTTCTTTCAGTCATCTGCCAAGAGATTCTCAAAAATATTGTTAGTACAAGGATAAGCCTCACAAAAGTCTTCAAAATTTTGAAAAAATTGTTGCAAGAATCGATATCAACAGCACATGAACAAGTTTCTCAAGCCAAGAATCAATCAAATATGTTCATAGCAATGCAAAAACAAGAGTGCAAAGCAGGGACTCAGCAAGAAACCAATTCATCTCTTTTTTAAAAAAAAAATAAAAAATCGATTTCTTTCATGAATTACTTGCAACAATTTTCAAAATTCAAGAACAAGTAATTACCAACAAAGTGCTCTGTTTTCCAAGACTATCTAGCACCCTAGCATTTATAAAAATAATCCCAAGGTCTAAAACAACCTATCAAAATCGGTTCCACACCTTAAAGTTCAAAAATCACCATTGAAGAACATGGAAAGAGATGAGTTTTAACAGGATGAAATACCTTGGGATTAAGATGCAACGAGTTCGAAATGCAATCAGGATGATGTTAACAACTCAAAAACGAGCTCAGAGCACTTTGAATCAACAATTTTGGTGGAGAAATGAGAGAGATATGATGAAAACAATGGAGAGAAATGAGAGAAAGGACTGCAAACTCGGGTTTGTTGTGGTGAAGAGAGAGTGTGGGACAGGGTCAAGCCTTTGGACTGGTGGTCAATAGATCTATTTTGACCAGTCAAGGCTTTGACCCGTCCTTTTCTCATTGACCGGCCTCCTTTCTCTCTTTTGTGCGTCCGGGAACCGTCGGGATCGAGCCGTGTGACCGTCTTGGTGCAGAACCCGAAATATTTTTGTGCTACCTGGTCATCCTCTGTCTAACCCGCACGACTAACTCGCAGTAAAGATCCTTCAGCCCAGTTTTATGTTTTCTCAGTGCTGCTACCTGGAACCCATTGCAACCAGCTAGCACGACCAAGTCGGAATAATTTGCGAATGGATGTGCGGGTTGGTCTTCTTTGTTCCCAGGTAGCACAACCATCCCACAGCTTTTGTTACTTAGACATTCTGGCCGTTCCTCTTTTTGCTGCGGCTTGGTCTTCATATTCCCAGCTAGCACGCCCAACTTGGAGTAAATTGAGAGTGCATGTGCGACTTGGTTTCCTCTGTTCCCAGGTGGCGCGACTATGCAGCAGACTTTTGGACTTAAACAAAACGGCCTTTCTTTTCCTGCTGCGACCTGGTGTTCATGTTCCCAGCTAGCACGCCCAACTTGGAGTAAATTCCGAATAGATGTGCGGGTTGGTCTTCTTTACTCCCAAGTAGCACACCTAAACCGCAGGGTTTGTTACTTAGACAGCTTGGGCACTCGTCTTTTGCTGCGGCTTGGACTCATTCTTTCCAGGTAGCATGCCTAACTCGCAGGTTTTGGGACTTGAACACTTTGGCCACTCTTCTTTGTGTGCGGCCTGGAACCCTTACTTCCCAGCTAGCACGCCCATCTTGGATTAAATTCCGAGTATATGTGCGAGTAAGCTTCCTTTGTTTCCAGGTAGCACGACCATGCCGCAGGGTCTGTGACTTAGAAAACTCGGCCATCTCTCTTTTGCTGCGGCTTGGAACTCTTGCCTCCCAGGTAGCACACCTAAATAGGAGTAATTTGCGAATGTATGTGCGAGTTAGCCCCCTTTGTTCCCAGCTAGCACACCTAAGCCGCAGGTTTTGTCACTTAAGCTCCTTGGCCGTTCTCTTCATGCTGCGACCTGGCCTCCATGTTCCTAGCTAGCACAGCTGACCCGGAGTGAATTGCGAGTCTTCATGCGGCCTGGACTCCTTTCTTTTAACCCGCAGCACCAGCTAGCACAGTTTTGGACTTAGGCGTTTTTGACTCCTTCTGTTTAGTGCGGCCTGGCCTTCTTCTTTCCAGGTAGCACGACCATCTCGGAGTGAATTGCGAATGATCGTGCGACTTAGCCTCCTTGGGGTTTCAGGCCGCAGCACCAGGTAGCACAGTTTAGCACTTAAAACTCTCGGCCTTCTTCGTTCTGGTGCGGCTCGGCTTCCATGCTTCTAGGTCGCACACTTAAGCCGGAGTAAATTGCGAATGGGTGTGCGTCCTAGCTTCCTCTCTTCTGACCCGCACTCCCAAGCCGCAGTAACTGGGACTTAAACATTTCGGGCTTCTGACCCGCGTGCGGCCAGGTTCCTTTCACACCAGGTAGCACGCCCAGGCCGGAGTAGATTGCGAGTCTTGATGCGGCCTGGGCTCTTCATGCACTAACCCGCACACCTAGGTAGCACTGAGGCGTTCTTCAAGTTTTTCTGGCTTTAAACACTTCTCTCAGCTCTCTCACATGCTCCATTCCATTCAACACTGAGCTATGTCCTCCAAAGATCACCTAGTGCCTGAGACCAACTCACAAAACCCATCAAAAAGTTCTAAAACATAAAAGAAAAGAGAAGAAATCAAAAGAACTATGTACAAAGATAAGCTTGGGGTGTCTCCCAAGACCACTTTGTTTAAAGTCTCTAAGTTTGACTTTGAGAACCTGTTTAACAGGCTGGTGGATCAAGAAGAGGAACTGTTGTAGCTTCCTCTTTCCCTTGTGAAACTAAGTAATGCTTGATTCTCTGTCCATTCACCACAAATTCTTGACCATTCTTCCCTTCTAAGACAATGGCACCATAAGGTCTCACTTCAAGAACTTTGAAAGGTCCAGACCACCTAGACTTAAGCTTTCCTGGAAACAACTTAAGTCTAGAGTTGAACAGCAACACCATATCACCATCCTTGAACTCTCTCTTCAGAATCTTCTTATCATGCAGAACCTTGGTCTTCTCCTTATAGATCTTTGAGCTTTCAAAAGCCTCAAGCCTAATCTCCTCAAGTTCATGGAGTTTCATGATCCTTTTCTCCTGAGCTGTCTTGATATCAAAGTTCAGCACTTCACAGCCCACATAGCCTTGTATTCCAGCTCAACAGGAAGGTGGCAGCTCTTCCCATATAGTAGACTGAATGGTGATGTCCCAATTGGAGTTTTAAAGGCAGTCCTATAAGCCCACAATGCATCATCTAGCCTTTTGCTCCAATCTTTTCTGCTTGAGCTAACAGTCCTCTCAAGAATGGCTTTGATCTGTCTATTGGATACTTCAACCTGGCCACTAGTTTGAGGATGATAAGGAGTAGCTATCTTGTGTTTCACTCCATGCTTCCTCAATAAACCTTCCAGAGTCTTGTTCACAAAATGGGATCCTCCATCAGAGATGACAACCCTTGGAACTCCAAACCTTGGGAAGATGATGCTCTTGAACAGCTTCACTACAACCTTGGAATCATTGGTAGGGGAAGCAATGGCCTCAACCCATTTGGACACATAGTCCACAGCAACAAGAATGTACTGATTCCCATAGGATGAAATGAAGAGCCCCATAAAGTCAATCCCCCAACAATCAAAGATTTCAACCTCTAGAATGGGGTTTTGAGGCATCTCACTCCTCTTAGATATGTTCCCATGCCTCTGACAGGCATCACACGCTGAAACCACCAACTGAGCATCTTTGAACATTGTGGGCCACCAAAACCCACTTTGAAGAACCTTTGCCACAGTTTTGAATGCCCCCATGTGACCTCCAAAAGCAGAACCATGACATTCTTGCAACACAGGTTGCATCTCCTCTTCAGCAAGACACCTTCTATACAGCTGATCTTTGTTCAGAACATAGAGGTAGGGTTCATCCCAATGGTATCTCTGGACATCTCTGAAGAACTTCTTCCTCTTGTAAGCATCTAATTCAGGAGGCTCCACCCCACATGCAAGATAGTTCACTATGTCTGCAAACCAGGGCATCCTCCTTTCTTGAATGCTCTCTACTTCCTCAAAGTCCAAGTAGGAATGGAGCACCATCAGAGACTCTTCAGGCAAAGCATCATCTATGGGCACCTTTTCTTCAATCCTCAGCCTTGAGAGATGGTCTGCAGCCCCATTTTCAATGCCCTTTTTATCAAGCACTTCCATATCAAACTCTTGGAGCAATAAAACCCATCTTAACAGCCTTGGCTTGGCATCCTTCTTGGTCATCAAATACCTGAGGGCTGCATGATCAGTATATACAATGACTTTTGATCCCACCAGGTAGCTTCTGAACTTATCAAAGGCAAAGACTATTGCCAGCATTTCCTTTTCAGTTGTAGCATACTTCTCTTGGGCAGAGTCAAGTGTTCTACTTGCATAATAGATCACATGCAGCTTCTTGTCTTTCTTTTGCCCAAGCACTGCTCCAACAGCAAAGTCAGATGCATCTGTCATGACCTCAAAAGGAAGTGACCAGTCTGGTGCCTGAACTATTGGTGCACTAACCAATGCCTCCTTGATCAACTTAAAGGCTTCTTCACATTCAGCATCAAAGATGAAATCCACTTCCTTACACAACAGTCTTGTTAAGGGCCTGGCAATCCTTGAGAAGTCCTTTATGAATCTTCTATAAAACCCTGCATGCCCAAGGAAGCTCCTTATCCCTTTAACTGAAGTGGGGGTTTGCAGGTTCACCATTACTTCTACCTTTGCTCTATCAACCTCAATACCCTTCTCAGATATCTTATGCCCAAGAACTATCCCTTCTTGCACCATGAAATGACACTTCTCCCAGTTCAGCACCAAGTTGTGTTGCTCACATCTCTCCAACACCTGTGAAATTAGAGAGACAATCCGAGAAGGAGGAGCCATAGACACTAAAGTCATCCATGAACACCTCAACTTTCTCTTCAATAATGTCAGAGAAAATGTGCATCATACATCTTTGAAAAGTGGCCGGTGCATTACATAAACCGAAAGGCATTCTCCTATAAGCATAAGTGCCATAAGGGCATGTGAATGTTGTTTTCTCTTGATCTCTTGGATCTATGGGAATTTGAAACAATCCAGAGTACCCATCGAGAAAACAAAAATAAGGATGATTAGCTAGCCTTTCAAGCATTTGATCAATGAATGGTAAAGGGAAATGATCTTTTCTAGAAGCAGAATTCAATTTCCTATAGTCAATGCACATGCGATGGCCGGTTATGGTTCTTTGAGCAATGAGTTCATCCTTATCGTTTTTCACCACTGTGATCCCACCCTTCTTGGGCACAACATGAACAGGAGACACCCATCTTGAGTCAGAGATTGGGTAAATTATCCCTGCCTCAAGAAGTTTTAGTATCTCCTTCTTAACCACTTCCCTAAGGTTGGGGTTAAGTCGTCGTTGATGCTCAATAGAGGACATAGATTGGTCCTCTAGGTGGATCCTGTGGGTGCAAATGTCAGGAGAGATCCCTCTAATATCAGCCAAAGAATACCCTATGGCTCTCCTGAACTTTCTTATTTCATTAAGCAATGCACTCTCTTGGTCCTCTAATAGGCTATCATTGATGATGACAGGATAAGTGGAGTTTAAGCCTAAGAAAGCATACCTGAGCCCTGTTGGTAGAGGCTTGAGCTCAACAGGGGGTGCATCAGCCTCATTCCAGTCCTGGTCCAAGCTGCTTTGGCTGGTGACTGATTCTTTGATAGCAAAAACTTCAGAACCACCTTGTTCCAGCTCCAAAAACCTTTTCTCAGGACCCAGCTCTCTTGCATTGTCCAGATACAGCTTATACCCTTCACTTGCTTCAGCTAAGAGCTCATTGTCTCCTTGTTCTTGAGTTAGAGCAGCTTGAAGAGGATCCTCAGTGTTCAGCTCCTCAAGCAACTCATCAGCCAACTGATCCATTGTCTCCACATAGAAACATTGACCTTCAATGGTGGGTTTCTTCATCATCTCATTCACATCAAACTTGAGCTTTTCAGACCCAAGTTGAAGCTCTATAATCCCACCTCTCACATCAATAATAGCTCCTGCAGTTGCTAAGAATGGCCTGCCCAAGATAAGAGGATCTACTGGCTCTTCATCCATCTCCAGCACAACAAAATCTGTTGGAACCTCAAAACCACCTATCTTGACAGGTAGATCTTCCAACATACCAACAGGCAATCTAACTGATCTATCTGCAAGGATAAGAGAAATCCTTGCAGGTTTGAAAACTCTAAAGCCCAACTTCTTAGCTATGGAGAATGGCATCAAGCTGACTGATGCTCCTAGATCACAAAGACATCCAGAAAATAGAAGAGGCCTAATGGCACAAGGGAGTGTGAAACTCCCTGGATCAGTTAACTTCCTTGGAATGGACTTCTTCTGAATGATAGCACTATATTCATGACTTAGTACTACCATGCCTTGAAGCTCTTTTGTCTTGTTCAGAATGTCATCCTTTAAGAACTTCCCCATCTTTGGCATCATTAAGAATGCATCAATGAGAGGCATTGTGAGTGGCGTCTCCTTGAGTGCCTTCTCAAATACAGCTCTTGCCTTGTCCACTAGTTGCTTCTTGAATCTCCCTGAAAATGGGAGCTTGGGTTGGTATGGAGGTGGTGGCACATATACTTTTTCTGGTTCTGGTTCCTTTGCTACCTCTTTACCCTTTTCTGTCCTTGGTTTCTCAGCAACTTGATCATCTGTTAAGGCTGCCTCCCCCTCAGTTTGATCATTGTCCTCAATGATCACATTATTGTTTTGAATACCAGGTAACTCCTTTCCACTCCTCAGTGTAATGGCCTTGGCATATTCCTTGGGGTTGGGCTCTGGTTTTCCAGGTAGGTGGCCTTGGTTCCTTGAGCTTGAGGCCTGGTTCTGCTTCAGTTCTTTGATTTCCTGCTGCATAGCTGCATTCTGACTTGCAAAGATCTATTGACCCTGAAGTAGTTGTTGCAGAATACCAACCATATCTGTACCCATCTGTGGCTGCTGTTGAACCATTGGTGGCTGAAACTGTTGTTGGACCGGCACCTACTGTTGGAATTGTGGTGGACCAAACCCTGGTGGTGCCTTTGGCTGCTGTGAAGTGTAACCAGTGCCCTGAAATGGTTGCTGTTGCTGACCAAAATTCTGATTCTGACCAAACTGATTCTTGGGTTGGAATGACCCTTGAAAGTTGTTCTTGGGAACAAAGTTCTTTGAAGCTTGAGAATTGGGATACACCTGGTCTTGTGGGTTAGCTACATTGGTGTTCCTGTAAGAGAGGTTTGGATTGGCATTACCGTATTGATATCTCTGGAACCTCTGATTCCCAATGTAGTTGAGCTCCTCTTGGGTAAGACCTTCTTCACTTATGTTCTCAAAGATTTGAGAAGGTTCCTCATACTCTCCAACAAAACGCATTGGCTTCTGAGTGGTGAATTTCAGCTTGTCTAATTCACTCCTCAACTCCTTAACTTCTCTGGTGAGCCTCTGTTCTGAGCTTGAACCTTCAGACCTATTTGATCTGTCATAGTCTTCACCATAAGTATCATTGCTCAATGCTAAGTTCTCCACTAGCTCTAAAGCAGCATGTATCTCTTTACCCAGAAAGTTCCCATTGGAAGCAGTATCCAGCTGGTTTCTAATCTTGGGAAGAGCTCCCCTATACAGTGTGCTGAGAAGAGAAGCCTCACTAAACCCATGGTGTGGGCATTGGTTTGTGTAGCTCCTGAATCTCTCATATGCTTCACCAAAACTTTCATTGCTGTGCTGAGTGAAGCTAGAGATTTGGTTCCTCAGTTTTGCAGTTCTTGAGGTGGAGAAGAACTTAGATAAGAAGGCTTGCTTGCATTGCTCCCAGGTTTTAATGGAGCCTCTTGGAAGATTCTTCTCCCATTGATGAGCTTTATCACCAAGACTGAATGGGAATAGTCTTAGCTTAAAGCTG
The DNA here is from genome assembly GCF_000478725.1 of Eutrema salsugineum. NCBI lineage: Eukaryota > Viridiplantae > Streptophyta > Magnoliopsida > Brassicales > Brassicaceae > Eutrema > Eutrema salsugineum. The sequence goes on from NW_006256895.1 coordinate 6,899,467, forward strand.
TCTTCTGAAACTCCATTAATCTTGGTCAGATCACACACCTTATCAAACTGGTCCAAGTGTTCCAAGGGATCTTCCATTGCTAACCCATGGAACTTTGAGTTCTGGACCATATTCAGCAATGATGCTTTCACTTCAAAGTTGTTGTTTTGCACAGGTGGTGCCTGAATACCAGCTCCATACTGATGAGCATTGGCCCTGTCATTCTCTCCAACATAGACTTGGGGTTGCTCATATCTTCGTTGCTGTTGTTGGAAAGGGTGGGGTTGGTGGTGCACTTGTTGTCTTTGCTGAATATTGGCCTGATGCCTCTGTTGATGAGCTTGAGCTTGTCCCTGGTGGACATAAGCTTGTTGGTGCACCTGTTCCTGATGAACATTACCCTGATGAAACCCTTGACCAACTCCATTACCAGCTCCATTTCCTTGAGCCTGTTGCTCATGAACTGGTTGTTCTATGTCTACCACGTGATCTCCTTGTTCTTCCATGTCAGCCTGATCAATCTGTCTACCACGTCTGTCCCTTCTCCTCCTTGGTACCAAAAGGTTGATGTTGTCGTTGAGAGGGAAAGGTGGACCACAGCTTCTTGATCTAGACCTGGTGTTCATACACCTGAAATCACAAACAGAACTTGAAAGGAATCAGTAGAAACAAGAAAGTAAGCACTTGATCTCAAGAACAGATCAGAGCTTAATGCTAATCAACCACAATTTGGCAACGGCGCCAATTGATAGACAAGTCTTTTTAGGGTCTCAGGGCTATCAATCCCCTTGTCAATGTAGCACAAAGAGGTTAATCAATCCAGATGTGGTGTTAGACACTAAACTATGTGATCAAGTTCTTAATTCAAGCAAACAAGAGTGGGTTTTGATTAATCTAGAGACAACTACAAACATAAACAGGTTTAAAGACTAATGACAATGACTAAACAAGAACTAAGCAATGACAAATGATGTGAATATGATATGATGGAGGCATGAGATTCTAGACATGATAGTTGGTTAGGGTGCTTTGGTGCTAAACTAGAAATGCTAATGACAATGATGAGACATGATTCAAATGATTAAGAACTCAAATCTAGGTTAATCCTCTCATGAAGGTATTAACCCCTATACTAATCCATTTTCAAACCAAATTCCCATTTGTGAAACATGAATCAATATGCATTAATAAACAGCCCTTAATGATCATTCAAGCAAATAACAATACATCATCATGCAGAAAAATGCTTAAACCTCTAATACAGCTCTTTCAGGAATTTCATCAAACACTTTTGGTGCATGAAATTCCCAGAATTTAGATCTCAAGTGATTATCAGGGATCTAGCATAGAGAACAGCTGTTTAGAGAGATGAATCAATGAATCTAGCCCTAAGCACTCCTAATCTAACACTTTAGCACCCTAACCTACACATCTAGAACCTCATTAAGGTGACTACTCACTAATCATACTAATCTCTCTGAAACCTTTGCAAGTTGAGAAGACTAGCATGATTAATGATGAGAAATGGAGATGGAGATGATAGATTAAGAAGAAAGCAGTTTTAAACACAAAAATCTCTTAAACTCTCTTGATTAAAGGGCCAAAAATCGATATTTCTCTTCTTGGTGGAGTCTTTTTCACAGAAGAGGCAAGAGACCAAGGGAATAAAACTTAGTTCTCTCCCAAAAAGCCCTAAAAAGGTATTTATACTTCCTTAAAAACGAACCGGGTCAGCCCGGAACAAACCGGGTCCTGACCCGGCTTTAATGGATAAAGTGGGAATTACTGCGGGTTGGTCCAGTATGTCCCAGGTAGCACAACTAAGTCGCAGTAGATGAAGACTTGTCTTGTGAAGCCTGAATCGCCTTGTCTTAGCCGCACGCCTAAGTAGGAGTGTTTTGCGAGTGTTGCTGCGGCTTGGTCTCCTTCCTCTCCAATTCGCAGGGCTAAGGCGGTTTCTGGGGAATGTACAAACTGTGCGGGTTGGTCTCTATTGCACCTAGGTCGCAGGCTCAAGTCGGAGTGATTTGCGAGTGATCGTGCGGCATAGTTCCAGGCGCGGCTAAGTCGCACGATTGTGGACTTAGCATTTCTCTTGCTCGGGAGCTTCAGATCTCTTCCAGTGATAGTTTACCCGCACATTTCAACTCGCAGCATCAGCATTCAGGCGTTCATCTTCAGGCCTGCGGGTTAACCAAGTCGCAAGACCATCTCGCAGCATCTAGAGCAGCTTAGACCACTTCGCATTCCGGAGAGTGTAACCCCTATGAGACTTGTCCGAATTGAATGATTTTGGTTGCAGAAGACAGAGGACTCATTTATCTCCAAATTTGGTGAAGGAAGCTTCGGTGCTTGGGAAGTGTAAGGCTTCCTGGAGGGCACATCTTTGCAGTGCATGTACACAACCAGAGAGAGGCGTCTAGACATGTGTAAGGCTTCCTGGAGGGCACATCTTGGGAAGTGTAAGGCTTCCTGGAGGGCACATCTTTGCAGTGTAAGGCGTCTAGACATGTGTCCATTCCGGAGACCGTATCTTCCTGCTCATAGATCCGAATTGAATGCTCTTGGACGTTCTGGAAAGAAGACTCAAATGTCTCTGATTCTCATGAAGGACCCGGAAACTGAATCGGCCTGGAAGTGCACCGTCCTTCGCATCCTTCAGAACTGATCTGCTCGGTCCGGAATAGCTGCGAGACAAGGGTTCCTTCCGATGAGCTTAACTCTCTGCTCACGCGTCCGAATTCCACGATTCCACTTGCTATGAGACCGTGATCCAATGCTCTCCAACTTCTATGAATCACCCGCCATCTGAATCGGATCCGAAGGTTCCCCGGACAGGCGATTTCTGAGACATGTTTGCACCCGGAGATTTTGGCCGATACACTTCACTTGCGGTACGTGTTTTGGTCGACAAAGTCCACCCGCGGTACGTGAAAATGGTCGACAAAACCTTCCTGGCCAGCGAGAATGGCCGATAACCTCCATAGACCCAATTTTTGCCACTTTTCAAGCTTTGATCACCATTCCACCTCCTGGATTCATCTTTTCAGCTCCAAATGCACCTGATGAACACTCAAAAAATGCAAAGACTCATTGGGACCTAATGCGTCTCCTAAGTTCTAAAACAAACCCTAAGGACCTAAAATGCATGGAATAAAACATGATTTAGAATGAATTATGCAACTTAAATGATGCAAATTATGAACATATCACAACTTTGATGAAGAATGCGAGGAAGCGTTCAAGAGAATCAAGGAGGCTTTGATCAGTGCACCGATTGTACAAGCCCCTGATTGGTCTTTACCATTTGAAGTGATGACCGATGCATCTGATTATGCTGTAGGAGCTGTCTTGGGACAGAAGAAAGATAAGAAGCTCCATGTGATCTACTATGCCAGCCGCTCTTTGGACTTGGCTCAAGAAAAGTATGCCACCACTGAGAAGGAAATGCTTGCCATTGTGTTTGCATTTGAAAAATTCAGGAGTTGTCTAGTGGGATCAAAGGTCACGGTTCACACAGATCACACGGCCTTGAGGTACCTGATGTCTAAGAAGGACGCTAAGCCGAGGCTTTTGAGATGGGTCTTATTGCTCCAAGAATTTGACATGGAGATACTTGATAAGAAGGGCATTGAAAACGGAGCCGCAGATCACCTCTCAAGGCTGAGGATTGAAGAACAGGTTGCTATAGATGATGCTTTACCCGAGGAACGTCTCATGTTAGTCCGGTCTTACTTAGAGGTGGAGGAAGCCAATACGATCAAGGAAAGAAGCCTTCCATGGTTCGCGGATCTTGTGAACTACTTGTCTTGCGGATTAGAGCCACCAGATCTTGATACTTATCAGAGGAAGAAGTTCTTTAGAGATGTGATGAGGTATCATTGAGATGAGCCGTATCTTTACGTGCTTAACAAGGACCATCTCTATAGGCGATGCTTGGCCGAAGAAGAGATCCATCCAGTGCTACAAGAATGCCACGGCTCATCGTATGGTGGTCATTTAGGTGCGTTCAAGACAGTTGCCAATGTTCTACAGAGCGGTTTCTGGTGGCCGACCATGTTCAAAGACGCCTAGGAAGTGGTCTCGAGGTGTGAAGCTTGTCAAAGGCACGGAAACATATCCAAAAGGAATGAAATGCCCCAAAACCCAATCTTTGAAGTAGAAGTCTTCGACTGTTGGGGCATTGACTTCATGGGTCACTTTGTAAGCTCATATGGGAATCAATATATCCTTGTAGCAGTGGATTATGTGAGTAAATGGGTTGAAGCGGTTGCATCTCCGACCAACGATTCAAAAGTCGTGGTAAAACTCTTCAAGAGTATCATCTTCCCACGGTTTGGAGTACCAAGAGTAGTCATCAGTGATGAGGGAAGCCATTTAATCAACAAGACTCGTGAGAGTCTTTTGAAGAAGCACGGAGTAAAGCACAAGGTGGCCACCCCTTATCATCCGCAAACCAGCGGCCAAGTGGAGGTTTCCAACCGTCAGATAAAGGCCATTTTGGAAAGGACCGTGAACTCATCCAGGAAGGATTGGAGCAAGAAACTTGACGATGCTCTGTGGGCTTACAGAACCGCCTACAAAACCCCCATTGGAACCTCACCGTTTAACTTGCTCTATGGGAAGAGCTGTCATCTACCGGTTGAGTTGGAATACAAAGCCTTGTGGGCAGTGAAACTTCTGAACTTTGACATCAAGACCGCACAAGAGAAGAGGGTTTTACAGCTTCATGAGCTTGAGGAGATCCGGTTAGATGCTTTCGAGAGCTCTAAGATCTACAAAGAAAGAACCAAGGCGCTCCATGACAAGAAGATACACAAGAGAGAGTTCACAGAAGGGGACCAAGTTCTGTTGTTTAACTCAAGACTCAAGCTGTTACCTGGGAAGCTGAGGTCTAGGTGGTCCGGTCCGTTCACGATTCTTGAAGTAAGACCCTATGGAGCCGTGGTTTTGAAAGGAAAAGATGGACAAGGCTTTGTGGTAAACGGCCAGAGGGTAAAGCATTACTTGGCATCAGAAATAAGGGAGGGAGCTACCTCAGTTCCTCTACTTGAACCGGAATCAGCCTGAAAAGGTATGAAAAGTCAAACTTACCGCTAAACAAAGTGCTCTTGGGAGACACCCCAAGCTTATCCATGTACATATTTCATTTTTCATCTTCTTTTCTTTTTATTTGAAGCTTTTTGAAGGGTTTGTTAAGTGTTTCAGGAGTTAGACAGTGAACCTTGAGGGTGAAAGTGAGAGAAAGCTTGAAAAAGACACGGCCTGATGAATTAAGTCAAAGAGCATACAGAGCCTCGGTATCGACCCTCGGTATATTCATACCATGGTCATCTTTTACCGAGTGAAAGCTTGAGAACCTCAGCTAGATTCCTCGACTTAATTTCATCATGGTCGTGTCTGAGAAGTGCTATGGTAAAATAACTAAGTGTGGGGGAGGCTCACGGGGTAAACACCTCGGTATAAGTATACCGAGAGGCGATGTTCACTTAAAATGGTCAAAAACCTTGATCCGAGGCCGCGACCAGTTTACACCAAGGCCAGCCTGTTTAAACCCCCAAGCCTCACGTGTTTTTTGCTAAAAACAAGTGACCTCGGCATGATGCCCTCGTGGTGGAGCGTGCCGAGGCACTCGGTTTCAAGAAATGATCAAAAGCAAGAACACATGAAACACTTAGAACAAAGAAGAGGCTTTGCGAGGTCCAAAGAAAAGACGTGAAAGCTATGGGGATTTACTCGTTGGCATGGGCTCAGACAACTCGGCTTGGTACCCTCGGGGTGGAAGAAGTCGAGGCAGCTCAGAGTAACACGAGAAAATTTGGCTTGGTCCGTACAGCCCACGTCATCCCCATACCGCGTCCATTTGAAGGGTTGCGCGGCATTTTGAATTTGAACACTCGGTCAAAGTAGTTTTTGGTGCGGTCAACGGCTGGAGCTGGAGCAGAAGGGGGGACCAGTCCCACAACAGTTCAAATGCCAGCTGGAAAGCGCGCTCCAGCCCATACCGACCTCCATACTTGGCCAAAACGCAGAGTTTGCCCTCTAGACTCTTTTCTCTCCATTTAACGAACACAACTCACTCATTTCTCGTTCATTTTGCGTGATTCCAAGCGTTCTAGACTCATTAGGGTGTTGTCTACTCTGCATAAGCATCTCGTTCAGCTTAAATCTTGCATTCCCAAAGGTTTTTGCATCTTAAAGAACTCATCTTTTTCCTTCATTCTTTGCGAGCTTAAATGTTTGTAAAATGTGGAATCGATTCTTTTAGAGTATATCGGCCTTTGGGAACAATTTTGTAAATTCCACCACGGTAGACAACACACGAAAAACCGGTCTTTGCATTTAAAATCACTTATTCTTGAGTCTTTAAAATTCTTGAGAAAATGCGCTTGGAATCGGTCTTAATGATGATTTGTGTGTTTGAGCTGAAATGTCTAGATAACTTGTCTCTAATCGGTTGTTCTGGCTTGTTCTTACTTTCCTTGTTGTTTGAAAAAGCTATGAATATCAGTTCTGCTAGAGAAAAAGTTTTGTACTTGCCAATCTTGAGATACATGTGCTTAACGATATACTTGGCTCTGACGGTTTCTTTGAGAATCTCCCTTGCAGATGACCGGAGACCGAACCGTTCCTACCCACGAGACAAACAGAAGTGCGGGCCAGAAGAGAGTTTTGAAGGGTAAAGCCGTTGCCGTGCCACGTAGTGGAGAGACCAGCAAGAAACCCTCGATGCGACCCGATGACGAGCCAACCCCCAAACGAGCAAGAAATACTGAGCTCACTCTGGCACCAGCTATCGAGTCAAAGAGGAACGGGAAGAAGGCAGCTGTGGGATCTGATGACGACGAGCCCGGAGCCTTAGTCCCTTATGTAGACAACGGCGACAAAAAGTCCAAGAAAGAACCAAAGGCCGAGCCCGAGGATGAGCACTTCCCAACCACTGAGGAATACTTGGACCACTTTAACTCAATCAGAGTGGCTCTAGGTCGATTCCCTGACTTGGAGTTGCTGAAGAAACTCGAGTACTTGATGACGTGACCCTCATTTTTGAGAATATGGGTTTGGCAAAGTTCTTTGAGATGAGCGATGTTGCCTATGAAGGGATTACACAGCAGTTTCTTGCAACCTTGGAGGTCATCATCTACCCCAAGAGAGATCCAAAGCGTTTACATGGCAAAGGATTCGGCCACATTGAGTTTGAAATGGATAGCCTGCACTACAAGGTCAGTTTCAAGGAGCTTGATGAAATCTTTGGGTTTGAAAGGAATGGAAGCTCGCTTGACAAGTTTGTGTACCCTCGTGATGAGTTGGCCGCCTTGTGGGAAACGATATCTTTTGGACCCTACCTCGGAGGCAAGAGCAAGACAAGCTGCATAAGGAACCCTGCGATCAGATACACAGACCGCGTCCTAGCATCAACATTCTTCTCGACCTTTAACCCTGGTGTTATTCACACGGCCGAGCTTGAACTATTGGGACTCGGACTGAAGCCGTTCATCACTCAAATGAAGAACAAGAAAGAGTTCCAAGGGCCGCTGCATGTACCATCATTGGGTGCATTCTTTGCCATTCAAATGCTCACTTATCGGCACAATTTATGGTGCGACCGTAAGAAGCGAGGAGCAAGAAGACTTCAGAACGGTTGGATAGTCACCAAGATCCTGAGGGCTCAAGGGTTTGTATTCCCTGATTCACCAAAGAAGCCGAATCTCATTGATGAGTTATACCTAAGCAAAAGTGGTTTCTTCGGAGGCAAGTCAGGGGACAAATGGGTTTACAACTTCACCCTACTGCATTGAGACGGCACGCAGGTTCTACTGCCTAACCGAAGCCTCACCATGCTCGACAAGCAGTGTAACGTCTCATTCTACGTTCTCAAAGACCAGTTGTATAACCCAGCTCTCGACCCACCAACACGCAAATGCACCAAGGAAAACCCGAGAACACTAATGGCCCAGAGGATTGTGATAACGAGGAGCATAGACACTATGAGAGAAGGACCGGAGCAGGCCGCTATCACTTTGATCCGCAAGTGTGGGGTGAGCCTGAATACCACACCAAGAAGCTGTATTCGCGAGTGAACACCCTCCAAAAGTGGTGTAAGTGGCAAGACAAAACCATCCACGCATTGGTGGATTGTGTGAGGCATTTGAAGAAGAAGGTAAAGCAGCTCACCAGGCCATCCTCACCGGATAAGAACTCAGCGACCTCAACCGCACCGATAACAGAAGAAGGAGTTGGAGAAAGCTCAAACGCGAGGAACCCGGAGTTTCCACCAGGCAAAGAAGACTAGATCAATCCAGCCACGGCTTTCCTGCCTGAACCCTTAGAAAGCAGCCCACCACGTCAGCCCACTCCATCCTGCTCAACATCGAATCCCTCGCACTACTTGGGATCCGACCTCTCCGACTAAGGTATCGACTTCAAACTTTGTACATATGCATCTTGTATATATCATCTTGCATTCGTTCAGTTTGTCTTTTCACTTCTCTCACACGCTTTTATAACACAAGGGACTGTGTTATCTAAGTGTGGGGGAGGAGCTTTGTGTTTTCTGATCTTGTTTTCTTTGTTCTTATTTGACTTTTGCATTCTTGAGTCTCATTTAGCTTAATACATGTGATAAATTACATCATTCTAGTTGCATCTCGCATTTTAAGATCGAGTCTAGTTGCATCATGTAGGATTGCATCAGTGCAAGGAGCAATGATAGATTTTTTCCTAGAGAGTAAATCACTTGAGAACTTGAACTAAATATGCTTGTGAAACTCATTCTGTGCTTGTAAAGCTTGAAACGATTTGAATCTGAGAAGCAAGTCTGAATTACACTCAACTCTAGCTAAGTGATAACCCTGAACATGAAATGAAAATATTCTTTGATGCATTGCTTAAATAGGCTTGTGGATACCGATATACATACTTGAGCTAGAATCGTTGTTTTTACCACCCTCCTTCCTTAGCTCAAGTAGCTGAATCCGCATCATGGATCAGTTCCCTCACCTTGAACCCATCTTTCTTTCGAGCCAATGTTTGTGTGAGAATTGTAAGGCCACCTTGGACTAAACTTAGCAGAAAGTGTTAGGTTTAGAGCGACAAGGGTTTGGCTCATTGAGTGGTATGTTCCAACATCAAGGAACCAAGAGTATTGGTGAGAAATAAGTGTGGGGGAAAAGACTTGTTGGTGAGTGGAAAAAGGTGAGCTGAGTGGAAAAGTGAGAGTGGAAATAGCCAGGGGAATGAATGAAAATGAGTTAAGTCTTGGATGTGAAAAGATAAGCTCTGAAATGAAAAGAAGCCAAAGGCTCAAGTGCTCTGAAATGAAAATGAAAGAGGCTATACGTTATGAAAGAAAAGTGCTGTGTGAATAAGTGAAAACCAAGGCTTGAAAATAAAAGAAAAAGGCGAGTCCCCTAGTTAAAAGAAAACGATTGTGAAGAGTGAGGATTCTGAGAGGGTGAGCAATTGAGAAACGCTTTGAGTGGAGTGTGGGGTGTGATGAGTCTTGCCCTTGTATGCATCGGTTGCTTTTTACCTTTAGCATTCTGCCAAAGTTCGGTCGTTCATAGAGAGATCCTTGTTGCATTGCACCCGCTTGAATATTGATGAGATCATTTTTATCTCATGACCTTACCCTAGCCAAGCCAGCCTATTTGAACATTGCATCATTTGATTCACCGGTTACGAACTTAATGAATGTGAAAGAGTTGAATGTGATAATGACTTGTGGAGATTCCGTGTTTTAGTTGGAAAATATCCGAGTATAGCTTTGCATTGCATGTTTGAGCATGAATCCGAGTTCTCTTGTGGTCACTTCTCTCTAAAAAGGAAATATGAGCTCCATCTGCATTACAACCTCTCTCTCTCATTTGTTCTTTTTGCTTGAGGACAAGCAAAGGACAAGTGTGGGGGGGTTGATATGTCTATATTTTACATCATTTAGATTGCATTATAGAGTCCTCATCATGTGTTTTCTCATGTAAATTGAGTCTTTAGGCGTTAAAATAGGACTCAGGGCTTGCATTAGGTCCCAAAGAGTTTTGCATGTTTTGAAGTCTTTATCAGGAGCTTTGGAGACCAATTGGAGCCTAAGAAGAGGAACAGAAAAGAAAACGGTGAAGAAAAGGGTCAAAAATGGTGAAAACCGCTTGGAGGAATTTCTCGGCCAAATCTCGTACCGGCTGGTCGGAAACCTCGGCCAAAATGTTTACCGGACGCTCATTACCGGCCAAAAACGTTACCGATCGGCCAGAATCGAGTATCGAGTGCAAAAATACCACGGGACAAGTTTTTGACCGAGGCAAGAATTTTTACGACCAAAAAGCTTACCGCGGTACACAGCCCTCGGCCATTTTTCTTACCGCGGGAAGGTTTTTACGACCAAAAGTTGTCCTTGCCCGCGCAATTCAGAGATCAGCAATCCGGGGAACCTTCCGGTCCGAATCAGCTGGCGGGGTCTTCACCAAAGTTGGAGATAATCAAGCAAAGATTCCAGAACAGTTGGAATCATCCAATTTGGACCAGTGGAGAGAAAGATATGGCTTCCGGAGTATTCACCAGCATTGCGCGTACCCGAGAACTGAACGGCGAACTTCAAAGATCATGGCGGACGGAGCCCCTCCAGACCGAACCAGCTTACCCGGTATTCACCAAAGTTCGAGATCCATGGAATATCTTCTCAGAGCATTTGGAATCGCTCGATTCGGAGCAAAGGTTGGGAAGATAGGGTCTCCGGAGTTCACATCGGTCTAAAAGTCTATTTTCCGGTAATTTCAATGCGGCACAAAGATGTTAAATCCAGGAAGCCTTCCACTACCCAAGCTCCGATGGTTTCTTCACCAAAGTTCTAGCTTATTGAGTCATCTTGACTGTGGAACTGGTCCCAGAGCAATTGGAGTCGTGTGCTGAAAGTTCCTGCTTCCGGAAGGTGACACGGTCGATACAAGCCTAAAAGAGTTGCGATACGCACTAAGTATTCTCACAAGCCTCGGTATCTTTACCTTGGCGTCACTCAAGTCGAGGCTCATATCTTGGAAGTATTCTGGACTAGACCTCGTGCCAAAGCCTTGGCATGGTTAGATCGAGGCATGCATACGTAAGAATTGAAGCTGGAAACGACTAAGTGTTGAAAGTACACCTCGGTGTAATGACCTCGGCGTGCATGCCGGACTGTGTTCTCCCAAGCACCTCGACATCATGACCCCTCGACATTTTATCCCGAGGTCCCTTGTCACGAACCCAGAATCAAGAACAGAATGGCTCAAGAACATACACGTGAGGATAGATCAAAGACTAGGGTTCATGCATGTTCTTGACGTGTTCTTCACGAGATCTTCATCTGGATCCTGACTCACGTGCACGCCTCGGCATGAAGACCTCGGCTTCACTTTCCGACACACTGTGGCACTCACCCATCAACCCAAGAAGGCGGTTCAGTACCCGGTTTGTTCCAGGCTGACCCGCGACACTTTCCCTTCGCTATAAATACATTTTGAGACTAAAAACCTAGTTATCTTATCTCTTATCTGTTTTTAGCTCTAAAAACTTGCCTCTTTTGTGAAACTTGATTAATCTAATCTGATATCTCGTTTTTGCATCAGAATCTTGTTCTTTCTTTATTAATTTATCATCCAACATCAAACTCCTTATCATGACTAGCTACACGTCTTGCAAAGGACTTAGTGAGCTCGTTATGATCAGTGAGTAGTCGTTTAAGCGGCTTTAGATATGTAGATTAGGGTGCTTTCAAGGTGGATTAATGGGTTTAGGTGTCTAGTCTTGCATGTTTCATTCCTTAACCGACGAGATCTCTAAGCTGGATCCAAGCACATCACTTGAGGTTCAGATCTGAGACATATCTCGCATCAGAAGTGTTTGTAGAAATGTCTGAACCACTCGGTTAAGGGTTTAAGAGTCTTTCATCGCGAGAGTGATAGTTTGTTCTATTAAATGACGTTTTTGAATCGATTCTTTTTGCTGACTGATTCGTGCTTCTCAAAAGGGATTTTAGTATGAAAGAGGATCAGTTTAGACGTTTAATACTTTCATGAGAAGATTAACGTGCCTTGAGTTCAAAGTCAAATGAAATCGCTTGATAAAATGATTCATTAGCCCCTTAGTCTAACTTGGAAGCTCCCGAGTCAAATATCCTGTCTAAAGCTTCTGCCTTTATCATTCATTACCATCATCTGAATCACCTGTTTGTTATTTGCATCTTGATTAGTTTAAATCTCTGCTTTTATTTAACTTTATTGCTTATTTGCCTGTTAATCATCGTCACCAAACTTTTATCATCTAGTCTTGACTTAAGTGAACAAATGACATATGCTAGTGTCTCGTTTACAAGCTTGGTTTGACACCCCTTATACTACTTTGACAAGGGGATTGATAACCCTTCTAAGAGCCTGAAAACTCTTAGTTATCAATGGGAGAGGCTCGGTCACATAGAGTTTGAAATGGACCGGGTCAGCTACAAAGTCAGTTTCAAGGAGCTAGATGAGATATTTGGCTTTGTAAGGAATGAAAGCTCTTTGGAGAAATTTGTGTACCCGAAAGAAGAGTTAGCTGCTCTATGGGAGACCATCGCCTTTGGACCGTATTTAGGAGGCAAGAGCAAAACGATCTGCATCAGAAACCCTGCGATCAGATACGCTAACCGAGTCTTGGCCTGCATGTTCTTCTCGACCTTCAACCCTGGAGCTATTCACTTGACTGACCTTGAGATGCTAGGCCTCGGCTTGAAGCCACTCATCACTTACATGAAGAACAAGAAGGAATTTGAAGGGCCGATACATGTACCCTCTCTAGGTGCATTCTTTGCGATTCAAATGCTCACTTACCGTCACAATGTATGGTGTGATCGAAAGAACAAGGGCACTAGGAGGCTTCAGAACGGTTGGATGGTGACTAAAATCCTGAGAGCCAAAGGGTTTGTATTCCCTGATTCCAATACCAGAGCAATATCTAAGCAAAATCGGTCTCTTCGGAGGCAAGGCAGGGAACAAGTGGGTTTACAACTTCACTTTGCTCCACAGTGATGGCACGCAAGTCCTTCTGCCTAACAGATCCCTCACCATGTTACACGAGCAACGTAATGTTTCCTTCTACGTGCTCAAAGATCAGTTGTACAACCCTCTCTTCGATCCACCATTGCGTAAGTGCACTAAAGAAGAACAGGCTGCGTCCAGTAAGCCTCCAAACAAGCAAGGAACCGCGGGGTGTGAGAACGAGGAACCGAGATTCTCTGAAAGAAGAATAGGAGCTGGCTGATACCATTTTGATCCCTACGTGAGGGGAGAACCAGAATACCACACAAGGAAGCTGTACTCGAGAGTTAACACTCTCCAAAACTGGTGTAAGTGGCAAGATAAGACGATTCACGCGCTGGTGGATTGTGTGAGGCAGCTAAAGAAGAAGGTTAAGCAGCTCACCGCACCTTCTTCACCTGATAAGAACTCGGCGACCTCAACAGCACCGGTTACACAAGAGGAGGTTGGAGAGAGCTCGAATGCGAGGAGCCCTGAGTTTCCACCAGGCAGAGAGGACTGGATCGATCCGGCCACGGCATTCCTACCTGAATCCTCGGAGAGCAGCCCACCACGACAGCCCACACCGTCCTGTACAACGTCAAATACCTCATACTATGTGGGATCAGACCTCAGCGACTAAGGTATCGACTTCAAACCCTTGTAAATATGCATTCTGTCTATATCATTTTGCATTAGTCTCGTTTTCTTTTTACTTCTCTCACACGCTTTCACAACACAGGGGACTGTGTTATTTAAGTGTGGGGGAGGAGCTTTGTGTTTTCTGATCCTGTTTTCTTTGCTCTTATTTGACTTTTTTGGATTTTGAGTCTCATGTAGCTTAGTGCATATGAAAAATCAGAAACTTTTCACCAAAAAAAAGGTTCATTCTAGCTTCATTTCACATTTGAGGATCGAGTCTAGTTGCATCATGTAGGATTGCATCAATGCATGGAGTAATGATAGGTTTTTTCCTATAGAGTACATCACCTTAGGAACTTGAACTAAATATGCTTGTGAAACTTATTCTGTGCTTGCAAAGTCTGAAAACGATCCGAGTCTGAGAAACAAGTTTGAATTGAACTCAACTCTAATTAAGTGAGAACCCTGAACTTGACCTGAAAATATCTTGTGGTGCATTGTTTGAATAAGCTTGTGGATACCAACATACATACTACAGCTAGAACCAATTTTTTACTGCCCTCTTTCCTTAGCTCAAGTAGTTGAATCCGCATCATGGATCAGTTCCCTCACCTTGAACCTATCTTTCTTTCAAGCCAATTTTTGTGTGTAAATTGAAAGGCCACCTTGGATCAAACTTAGCAGAAAGTGTTAGGTTTAGGGCGACAAGGGCAGGTCTCATTGAGTGTTGTGTTCCAACATCAAGGAACCGAGAGTATTGGCGAGGAATAAATGTGAGGAAGAGACTTTTTGGTGAGTGGAAATAGGTGAGATGAATGGAAAAGAGAGAGTGGAAATAGCTAGGGGAATGAAAGGAAAGAATTCTTTCTTGGAGTTTTTAAGTCAAGAGATCGAGCTCTTGTGTTGTGAAAGATAAAATCTAGCCTCTAAATGAAAAGAAAAGTGAAAAGAAGCCAAAGAGCTCAAACGTTTTGAAAAGAAAGAGAAAGAGACTAGGAATTGCGAAAGAAAGTGGAAAAGAGCTAATGAAAGTGTAAGCTCTGAGACTTGTGCATGAGAAAAGAAGGCGAATCCCCTAGCTAAGTGATGAAGAGAGTGAAAAGAAAGGTTCTCGAGAGTGTGAGCAAGTGAGGAAACTTTGAGTAGAGTGTGAGGTGGGATGAGTCTCTACCCTTGTATGCATCGGTTGCCTTTTACCTTTAGCATTCTGCTAGAAGTTTGATAATTCATAGAGAGATCATTTTGCTGCATTGAACCCATTTGAAAACTGATGAGATCATTTTAATCTCATAGCCTCTCCCTAGCCAAGCCAGCTTGTTTAAACATTGCATCATTCGATTCACCTGATAGAGCTTAATGAATGTTAAAGAGTTGAGAGAGAGGAGAACTTGTGGAGATTCCTTGCTAGGTTGATATATGTCTGAGTATGGCTTTGCATTGCACATTTGAGAATGAACTTGAGTTCTCGTTGTGGTCACTTCTCTCTAAAAGGAAATATGAACTCCCGTTGCATCCAACCTCTCTCTCTTATTTGTTTTTTTTGCTTGAGGACAAGCAAAGAAAAAGTGTGGGGAGTTGATATGTCTATATTTTGCATCATTTAAACTGCATCATAGAGTCCAAATCATGTGTTTTCTCATTTATTTTAGGTCTTTAGGCATCAAAATAGGCTTTAGGATTTGCATTAGGTCCCAAAGCGTTTTGCATGGTTTGGAGTCTTTATCAGGTGCTTTGAAGGCTATTTGGAGCTCAAGAGGAAGATCAGGAGTTGAAACTGTGAAGAAAAGGGTCAAAAATGGTGAAAACCGCTTGGAGGAATTTCTCGGCAAAAACTCGTACCGGCTGGATCAGAATATCGGCTAGAATCACTATCGGGTGGTCTTTACCGGGTAAAAATCATTACCGGATGAAAACTCCATCGGGTCAAATTTTATGCCGAGGCGAGAAGTTTTTATCGGCTAAAAAGCTTACCGCAGCACATGTATTTCGGACATTTTCCTTACCGCGGGAAGTATTTCTCGGCTAAAATCCATTTTCACCTGCGCGCATCAAAGATTGCAAATCCGGGGAATCTTCTGGTCCGAATCAGCTGACGGGGTCTTCATTAAAGTTGGAGATAATCAAGTCCAGCTCGAATCAGTTTACAGGGCCTTCATCAATATTTGAGATCATTGAGTGCTATTTCCGGAACACCTGATATCGCTCAATTCTGACCGGTGGTTTGGAAGATATCGTCTCCGGAAGAAAAGTCGGTCTAAAAGCTGTTTTCGGTCATTCCGATGCGGTGCAAAGATGAGCAATCCGGGGAGCCTTCCACTTCCCAAGCTCCGATGGTTTCTTCACCAAATTTTTAGCTGAGTGAGTTATCTTGGTTATGGGATTGGTTTCAAGACATTTGGAGTCGTGTGCTGAAAGTTATTGCAAGAGGAAGACGAGTTGATTGGTACGAGCCCAAAAGAGTTGCGATACGCGCTAAGTGTTTCTACGGACCTCAGCATCATTACCTCGACATTGCTTAGGCCGAGGCTCATCCCCTGGATCTCTTTGGACTAGACCTCGTACTAACTCCTCGGTATGTCAAGCCTGAGGCATGCATGCTGGAAAAGCGAAGCTGAAAACGACTAAGTGTTGAACGTGAACCTCGGCTTAAAGACCTCGGTATTGCATGCCGGACTTCATCTTCCTGAACCCCTCGACTACCAAGCCCCTCGGCGTTGCATGCCGAGGTCCCTTGTCACGAACACAGATTCAAGAACAAGTTGACTCGGAGAATGCACGTGAAGATGGATTGAAGACTAGGGTTATTGCATGTTCTTGACGTGTTCTTCATGGGATCTTCATCTTGATCTTTGCTCACGTGCACCCCTTGGCATCAAAACCTCGGCTTCACACCCTCACACACCGAGGTTCTCACCCAACGACCCAAGAAGAGCGTTCAGTACCCGATTTGTTCCGGGCTGACCCGCAACACTTACCCTTCACTATAAATAGATTTTAGGACCATAAACCTAATCATCTTTTATCTTATCTTATTTCCTGCCTGTTTTAGCTTTAAGAACTTGCCTCTTTTGTGAAACTTGATTAATCTAATCCGATATCTTGTTTTCACGTAAGAATCTAGTTCTTGTTCATTTCTTTTATTCACCAGCATCAAACTTCTAATCATGACTAGCTACACGTCTTCTAAAGGACTTAGTGAGCTCGTTATGATTAGTGAGTAGTCCACTTAAGAGGCGTTAGATAGGTAGTTTAGGGTGTTTCCAAGTAGATTTGTGAGTTTAGGGGTCTAGCTTACATGTTTCATTCCTTAGCCGTTCATATACTCTAAGCTGGATCCAAGCACATCACTTGCGGTTCAGATCTGAGACTTTCCTTGCATCAAAAGTGTTTGAGGAAATGTCTGAACCAATCGGCTAAGGGTTTAAGAGTCTTTCATCGCGAGAGTGATGGTTTGTTCTCTTAAACGAATTATTGAACTGAATCTTAAAGTTGACTGATTGATGCTTCTCAACAGGGATTTTGGTATGAAAGAGGATTAGTTTAGATGTTTGATACCTTCATGAGAGGATTATCATACTTTGAGTTCATGTTAAATGAAAATGTTTGCTAATATTGATTCATTAACTCGCCAGTTTAGCTTGGAGACACCCAAGTCCTTTATCCTGTCTAAAGCCTCTGCCTTTATCATCTATTATCATCATCCGATCATCTGCTTGTTTACTTGTTATCATTTGCATCTCCATCTAGTCTTAATATCATCGCTTGCTTCATTTTCATGTTTATTTGCTTGTTAAGTAGATTAGTTACCAAAAACTCTTGCTTGATCATCTTGACTTAAGATTACAACTAACATAGATTAGTGCCTCTCCAAAAGTTTAGTTTGATAACCTCTATAAAGAGCTAATAAACTCTTAGTTATCACACTTGCAGCTTGTCTAGGGTAAAACTTATGTTTCCCACTGCACTCACATCACTGAGGCTAGAGAGAATAACTGATGCCGCCGAGAAGCTTTTAAAGAGGGAAGTGTGAGTCCAAGCCACCATCGAGTAAGAGAGGTCTCATTGGTCACCATCGTTGATGGGTCTCAAAGCTCAAGAGAAGATCAAGCTATTCACTGGAAAGAAGGGTTTGAGTCTGCAAAGATGTCCTGGAACAGTTCCAATTTTAAAAAAGAGAAATGGATCTGAGAGCTTTCATGTGAACACAGCTGAGTATTTCAGTCGACATAATGGAGAGAGGTCTTGACGAGAATTGGCACTGATGAAGCTAACCGATCTCGGGAACTCAGTTCCCCGAATCCCTTGGCCTCTTTCTTTTTCGACTAAATATAAATCTTTTTCTTCAAACTTGACTTCGTTGATCCTCTTTCTCTCCGACGTTTTTGTACATATCTGCATATAGGACAATGAAAAAAAAAGAGTGCATGTGGTTTGAAAGAGGCTGGGTTACGGTGGGAAACTAGCTAAAGGTGAACTAGCCATTCAAGATCAACAAAGAGTGATAAAAGGGTAAAGGAGTCCTGAATGTATGATTCGTTTCCCTGATCTAATGCTTTAAAGAGAAAGTCAAGTCAAGATTAAGTAATATAAAATGAGCTAGTATATCATATCAGAAAGAATCTCCATGAATAGAAGTCCTCTGGTGGGAGTTCGTAGTGCAAGTATTCTAGCTACCGCCTAGTCTAGGCCTAAATCACAAAAAGAGCAAAAAATGAGGAAACAGCGCAGAAGCACACTGGTCTAAATCATTATAGTATTGTTTATTTATGTTCCTGGTTTGAAAACGTTTTAAAAAATTTTTGAAAAAAATTTCAAAACCTTTTGAATAATTTTTTTAATGTCCAAAACAAACTCAAAACAAATTAAATTTCGTTAGTAACGGATGAACATCCTCCCCCAGACTTATTTCACACTGTCCTCAGTGTGATAAAATCTAAGAAAGGATGGATAAGGAAATAGAAATTTGAAGTGTTTAGATGTACTTACCTTGCCGGAAGAATGAGTCGTGGTTGGAATGATGGCACCGCAGGTCAAAGTTTCAACGGGGCCGGAGTGATGGCTGTTTTCTGGTTTATGATTTCTGCTCGTCTTTTATTCGTTCTTCTTTGTGAAAACCTGAAATTAAATGAAACAAAAACAAAGCAACAAAATAGAAAAATAAAGATCAAAGGGAAATAAGTAAAATACCGAGTGTGTTGCCTCCCACTAAGCGCTTGTTTTAAGTCGTTAGCTTGACTTGGTCGTCTTTTAGGCATTAGGCGCATCTGCTAATGAGATCCGACCTTCCTTTTCTTCTTGAATGTCTGCAAGATATGGCTTAAGACGTTGTCCATGGACAGTGAAATCGCCTCCTTGACGGTTCCATAGAACCACAGCACCATAGAGTAAAACTTCTTTGATTTTGCAAGGTCCAGACCATCGTGATTTAAGCTTCCCGGGAAACAATTTTAACCGTGATTTATAAAGTAGAACCTGGTCATTAGGTGAGAACGTCTTAGGAACTATTTTCCTGTCATGAAACACCTTAGTCTTCTCCTTGTAGATCTTAGAGTTCTCATAGTGATTATTGCGAATCTCGTCTAGCAACTGAATCATACGTTTTGCACCTGCCTTCTGGATGTCGTAATTCAGCTTTCTTATTGCCCATTCTGCCCTTAGCTCTAACTATCATGGAAGATGACAAGCCTTACCATAAACAAGATGAAAAGGTGTAGTGCCCAATTGGATTTTGAACGCAGTTTTATATGCCCAAAGAGCATCATCAAGCTTTGCTGACCAATCTTTTCTTGTTGGTCCTATTGTCTTTTCCAGAAGTCTTTTGAGTTCTCTGTTTGATACCTCCACTTGGCCACTTGTCTGTGGGTGATAAGATGTAGCTACCTTATTTTTCACTCCATTTTTCTCTAAGAGATTCTTAAACACTTTGTTGATGAAGTGAGAACCACCATCACTGATGACAATTCGCGGAACACCAAATCTTGGAAATATGATCGACTTGAACATCTTCATTACTACTTTTGCGTCATTTGTGGGACTGGCTATGGCGTCTACCCACTTAGACACATAGTCAATAGAAACACGGATGTTCTTGTTTCCAAAAGACGAAGGATAAAGACCCATAAAGTCGATTCCCCAAACATCAAAAACTTTGACTTCTTGAATGAATTTTTGTGGCATCTCATGTGGTTTGCTGATGTTCCCTTGTCTTTGGCAAGCATCACTCTTAGATATGAATTTACGGGTGTCTTTGAACATGGTAGGCCACCAATAACCAGCTTGCAAAACCTTCACTACAATCTTATCAGTAGGAAAGTGTCCAGCATAGTTAGATCTGTGACAATGAAAAAGGATTGCTGGAACTCTTCTTCGGAGATGCACCTTCAAAACAAGTTATCTGAACACTGCTTATAAAGATATGGTTCATCCCAAAAGTACCTTCTAACATCATGCAGTAACTTCTTTTTGTTGTAGCCGAAGAATCGTGGCGGTTCGACCTGTGCTGCTAGGTAATTCGCGATATGCATAAACCAAGGAAGCTCAGAAGGTTTTGCTTTTGGAGGTGGTATTAGACGTTTCTATGGGGTGGCTACTTTAGCATTACCATCTTTCTCCACATCTCCAATAAGGTTTTGAGAATTCGATGTCGAGGTTGCATCAGGTGAGGTAGTTTTGCCCTTAGATTTCTTTGATTTGCGCTTAGATTTCCTTGCTTTGTGCTTAGAATTTCTCGATTCGACAGCTCCCTTAGGCTCAACTAAAGGGGCTTGTATAGAAACATGTTGCCACCTTTCCTTGTTATCTCCAGGGTCTAAAATCAACTTCTCTTCCTTGTAGATGGTTAAACAGGAAGAGCTTCCACCACTACAGACTGCAGGATAGAAGATTCTCTTTTTGACTTTAGAAAAACAAACTCTTTAGTTGGGATAATCAACAACTGCCCCCACTGTTGGAAGGAATGAACTTCCAAATATTAATGTCCTGGGATAGTTCTTTTCCATCTCAAGAATGTGAAAATAAACAGGAACAAGACACCCTCCTACTTGCACCATCAAATCCGTTATGAAACCATATGGAATCGTGCTTGAATTGTCTCCAAACTTAACAGAACCGTGAGGAGGTTTGATATCACACATCCCCAACTCGTTTGAAATTGCTTTAGGTATCACATTCACATTTGCTCCTGTGTCACATAGAGAGTTAGAAAACTCCACACCTTCAATTATGCAGGGGAAGACAAACTTCAGCGACTCATTTATCTTATGAAGCTTTCTTTGGTTTGGAACATTGCCTATTGCATCATACTCTTCAGGACATGCTGGAGATTCAACTTCAGTGTCCTGATTGCTAGGAATAGGCGTGACTTCTCTCTCACCATCAGTGTCTATGACATTGCATTGCCACATTGGATTGTGTACGGTTTTTCCCAGAAAATGACCATCTTGTCTCTTCACAGTTTCTCCAATTTGTCCGATTTGTTTCTCGAGCATCTTGACATGAGTTGAGAGGTTAGTGAACTTCTCAAATGATTCCTCATTGTTCTTGTTGAGGTAATCATACATGATGTCTAACTTGTACCCAAGATCGTTCATGTTGTCTAACTTAAGCTTAAGGTTACGGGTGTCTTGGGCGATTTTTTTCATGTACCTCATTGATTCGTCTCTCGATAACTTCAGCGCTTTTTGAACTATCTATGATTTGTGATAGCTTCACGTCCATGCTATCAACATGAGTGGAAAGAGCTTCAAATTTACCATTAAGGTCAGTGTATAAGCAGTCCACTCTTATATCCACATCGTCTACTAATCTTTGCAGCTTCATAAGAAGTGGTTGCACCATAAACTCGAGCTTGTTGTCTTGAGAGGTTGGGGATGATTTTGGAGTAGATTGGAGATTCATATGGGCGTGATCTTGTGCTCCAAGTTGATGATTAATCTCAGCTGCATTAACTGCTTCACAGAACATTAACAGAACGCTGCTGATTTTTGAGAAACAATTTCACCATGGCTTTAAGTTCTTCAATTTCCTTATTATCATGGGAAGTAGAACGTGATGTTCTTCCTTGATCACGAAAATTGTTTCTGCTGCTTGAAGCAAAATTATTAATCAAGATGTAAGCTTCTTCCACAGTCGTTGTCATGAAGTTTCCATCGCTTGCTACATTTAGAGGTGCCTTAGATGTCCATTCAAAACCTTCGTAGAAAGTGTTTAAGATGCATGTCTCTGTAAAACCGTGGTGAGGACATTCTCTACTGTAGCCTTTATAACGATCCCAAGCTTCGTGAAAAGGTTTGCCTCCTTTTTGTTGGAACCTATAAATCTTGTCTATAAAGAAGTTTGATCTAGAGGTTGTGTAGAAATGGTTAAGGAAAGCAGCCTTGCATTCGTCCCATGATCCGAGTGAACCAGGAGACAAAGACTTAAACCATGCACGTGCCTTATCACAAAGAGAAAACGGAAACAACTTTCACTTTAAGTAATCTGCAGGAACTCCGATCGATTGCTTGGTGCTGCAGATTTCTTCGAAATCTTCGAGATGGTCCATAGAGTTCTCCGATGCATCTCCATGGAACTGTTTCTGCTTGACCAATTTTATGAGCTTCGGGCTAATCTTATAGTCTACGTTGATGAATTGTAGACTAATGGGAAAACGGTTCTCATAAAAAACATACAGAGTGTTATAATCTCTTAGAGTTAAGTGATGAGCGTTTGGGAACCTAACATGCTCAACAACGTTTTGCTGGACGTGGTGGTTATCTCTAAGCCTACCTAAACCTTGCAAGTGTCTATTATCCTCGCCCATCTCAGTGTTGTTTATATATATATATGTATATATATATATATTTTGTTAGTTATATATATAGATTTATATTTTTTTCGTTTTATTTAATATTAATTTGTATATATATATATATATTTTATATAAAATAAATTTTATTTTTTTTCATAAATGACAAGAGAACGTACCTTAGACTCGATTCTGACCTGAAACTCGTAAGCAACATTAAAGGTCCCCGGCAACGGCGCCAAAAACTTGATGTTCTTAGGTTTTAACCCTAGTGTTCTGCAAGCGTACAGATGTACGTTGTAGTACTTAGGGGTCGATCCACTGAAAGACCAAGTAACTGCAATACGAGTTTACTTGAGATGAGAACTGAGCTAAAATGAAAATATGGGTGTTTGTTTGGGGGTTGTGAATAGTGACGAAAATAGCAAAGAATAAACTGAAAAACAAGTAAACAATAAGATCAAATCAATACGAGAAGGTGTTGGGCGTCAAGGAATTTGCCGGGAATCATAGACTAGCTAACAAGAGAATTAAATGTTCCTGAAATCAAACCCAGACTAACCTACCACGTAGTATTAATCACAAATTCATTCACTCAGATTTACTAAAGTCCCATTCAGTTCTCTAAGTGGCTAGACAAATTAGTTTGATAATTTCACAAAACGCTTGAGATCGACTCACGCCATCTAAGAGAATTTGTTCATCTAAATATGGTTAATCGATTTGACAAAACTTTCGGTGAGTAAATCGACCTAATCGCAGTAGCTAGATGATCTATCCAAGCCACATACACGAAACAAAAATTAGGACGAAAAAATCTAAAGATAAACCCTAATCTAACAAACCAGAAATCAATCCATGAATTCCCTTTGAAAAATCCCTTAAAACCCAACAAGGGAATTACTCAATCATAGTGTATAAGAACATCACAAAAGTATTGTAGTTTGCTGGAAATTAAATAAGAGAAAGGTAAAGAACGAAGAACGAGGATGAAGATGGAGATCGATGATGGCTCCTTCGGCGACTCCTTCTCCACTCCTTCTCCTCCCGAAGACGGCAACTCCGAAGTTATGTGGCTCTTCTCTGCTCTCTTTCTCCACGACTTGGTCATTAGAATGACCTAAAATGAGTATATATAGCCTTCTAATTTGTTGGAAACGTCTAGGGTTTTAAAAATAAGCAGTGGGCTGAACTTGGGCTTGAATTAGGTCATTCGGACGTCAACTATGTCTGGCCGCGGTCTTGGTGATCCTGACTGCGGGGAATCATGGTCTGGCCGTGGTCGCGGCCTATGCTTTCCTTTGAGACTGCATTTTCTGTCTTTAGTGCATCAGAAATATCTGAAGATCTAACCGTTGGATTGTCTCCAAACCAATTGCATTATAAATCTGGTTGTCTCCTCTATAATTTCTTAGATTTTGGGGATGATCAGACGGTGATAAGGTCTTCATCGAGTGCCATACTTCTGACGGTCTGTATTTATCCAAATTGCTCATTTGTTCCAAGTTGCACATCTTTAGTCCAAATTTCCTGAAAAGTCTTTGAAACCTCTAAAGAATAGAAATAACTTAAAAACCATTAAAAACAGAGTAAAAACACCTGCGTAAGATATTAAAACGATCCATAAAAGTGGTCAAAATCCGGTGTTATCAAGCTTCATTCTTAGGCCTGCTTGACTCGGCTTTCTCTTCTCTCATTCCTTTGCGCAGTGGAGGGTCCCTTGTCTGATTATAGAGCTGGTCCTTTAGCAAAATGAAGGAGACATTGCATCTCTCTTCAAGTGTAGTGATCGCTCTGTTGGATAGGAGTACTTGCACATCATCTCTTTGCATCAGTTTGAAGTTATAAGCTCATCGGTTCCCAACCTTTCCCTCAAAGAAACCGTTTTTGCTCAGGTACCCTTTATCAATGAGATTCGGCTTTACTCTTGTCTCTGGGAACTGAAAACCTCTTGCCCTCATGATCTTTGTCAGTATGCAGGTGATATATTCATAAATTGCATCATTTAGTGTACATATTTAAGTCCAAATCATGTCTCATTTGCATACATTTTAGGTCTTTAGGCATTGTTTTAGGACTTTAGAGATTTCATTAGGTCCAAAAGAGTTTTGCATGGGTTGGAGTGTTAAACAGGTGCTTATGGAGGTTATTTGGAATGATGAATGTGATTCAGATGAAGAAATGAAGTTGAAATGATCAAAAATGGTGTAGAGGAGCAATTTTGAGTTTCTCGGCAAAATGCTGTACTGATGGTCGAAGATTCTCGGCTAAAATCAATCCTGCGGGTAGATCTCTTGGCCAAAACACGTACTGGCTGTTCAAGTTTCTCGACCAAAAATCTCGGGTGCAGATACATCTCTGAAATCAGGTCTTGCCGGCCGATTCAGCCTCCGGGGTCTTCAGCAAAGATCAAGATAATTGAGTCTAGATTCGATAACAGTTGTAATCGATGACTTTGGAGCATCGAGCTGAAAGATACGGCAACCGCAAGCCAGACCTGTATTGCATCCATTCCAAAGCAATCCGATATATCTGAAAAATTGCCTGTTCGGGAGTCTTAACGTCCGATTCAGCTTACAGAGTCTTCAGAAAGGTTTGATATGATCAGTTCATGGATCTAGAACAGATCTAATCATTGGATTTGGAGTCCTGAGCTGAGAGTTAAGCTCACCGGAAGACACACCTGTCTCGCTTTCAAAACCAATCCGATGAGTCACAAAGATTGCGTGGGACAATGCTTTTCCATTCCGATTCAGCTGCCGTGGCCTTAATCAAGATTCAAGGTATTTGAGTGACATTGCCATAACATCTAAAATCATCCAGTTTGGAGCTATGTGCTGAAAGATAACGTCTCCGGAGTAAACACTGGTCCACAGCTTCTTTTTGATCGTTTCAATGCACTTCAGAGATGAGCCATCCGAGGAACCTCCCACTTCCTAAGCGCTAAAGGTTTCTTCACAAAAGTTTGCGATATTTGAGTGCTCTTTCCACTGAAGTTGGAATCAAGCCATTTCGATCCATATCCTGGAAGTTAAGCTCACCCGAATGCGAAGTGGTCTGAGGAGACTTGGATTGTGTTAGATGGTTCTGCGACTTGGTTAACTCGCAACACTTAGAGATTGGATTCTGGGAATGAGCTGCGAGTGGAGATATGCAGGTAAGGCTACTCTGAGCATGGGTAAAGATTTCCGAGATGAGAATATGCTAAGTCCACAGGCTGTGCGACTTGGGCATGCGGGTTGGCCGAGATGAAACCAAGTAGCACATGTGTTCGCGGAACAGACCGAGTTGGGCCTGCGACTTGGAAGTGAAGGAGACCAACTCGCACACATGATTCAAGACCTGTGCTATATGGGTGTGCGAGTTAGAGAGCAAAAGAACCTGAACCGTGATAACACCGTATTTTGACCACTTTTATGGATCGTTTTGAAATACTTTATTACGTTTTTCTAATATTTGTAGTTCCAAGACTCTTTTCAGGAAACTTAGGGAAAAGCTTAACAAAATGGATAGAAGACCAGATTTCAGCTCAGAGTCAAACCGTCAGAAGTTCACCCCCAATTGAAGGCCTTCTCACCGTCTGATCCAGCTCAATTTTGGAGATCTTAAAGATTGAAGATCTCAGCTTTCCATCACACTTTACAGCTTGGCAATCAACGATTCAATCAAAAGATACGCGAAGAGCAAGATGTCCCGTAAACCAGCCGGCAAGCGTTTCCACCCGCGGCCAACACACCATTCCCCATGGCCAACAGACCATTCCCCGTGGTCACAAGCTCCCCGACCGCGGCCAGCCATCCATTCCACGCGGTCACGCACGTCCCGACCGCAGCCAGCTAACTCCGAACCCGAAGGCCCATTTATGAAGCCCAAAACGATTCCCTCATTTGGAGAAACCCTACGTGACGCCTAGAGATGTCTTGAGCACTATAAATACATGTTTTAGGAACCCCTAATCGTGATCACCTTTTACACCAGCTTGTTTTCTTATTGTTTTTACTTTAGCTTTTAGGGAGAGAGAGATCAATCTCTTGAACCCTTGTTCTTTCTTTTTCAATTTCGGTTTCCGTACTACTTTTTAATATTATGTCTTTGATTTCGTTTATCATGTCTGAGTAGTTTTATTGTTGGGTCTAAGGGATTTTCGATGGGGATATATATGTTCGATGAGGATTCCATGAGCTTTTGAGCCGAATCATTGAACTTTTTCTTCTGAATTCGTTTTTACTGCATGAGAGTAGCTTCACAAACTACAATCTGATCAAGATGCTTGGTGACACGAAAGTTTTCATCCGGTGTCAGATCTAGTTTGGGAGAGCAAAACAAACATAGGAGTGGAAACCTACCTATGGGAGATTTGTGAATGCTGACGAGTCTTAAACATAATGCACTTCTTCTTTTCCAGGGCCAGAGTGGAAACCTACTGGTCAGGGTTGAGAGAGATAGTTGTCTATGATCACGACAGTGGCGTATTCATACGTCCGTGACTCCACTTCGAAAAGTTTAAGCTAAGATCTTATCAAATTTACTCTCTAGCAATGTTTTGAATCGTTCATACCCCTGAGAAAACTTCCCTGAACCCCAACGCTTTCTTTCTTATAGATTTACACCGATTTTCATTCAAGCTTTAGTCTAGTTTCTTTACTCTTTCAATCGATTTTCACTTAGCAATTAGGTCTAGCCGTTTTTCTCGTTTTTACTCGTTTTCGTTAAGTTTAGTTATTAGGTCATTTTAATTACCGTATTTTCTCTTTAGGATTCGTTTTTACATTTTAAACACACCACCAAAACCCTCAAAAAACTCGCCTGGTTCTAGACTTCCTTACTTTATATTTCTTTCGAAGGCTTTTGCAGGAAAGATCCTCCTTCCCTGTGGATTCGATCCCTAAGTACTACAATCGATCAGCTGTGCACTTGCGGCTATTGATTTCATTTAGGGTAAAACTTGACACCCTCAACACGAAACATATCAAGTTTTTGGCGCCGTTGCCGGGGAAGGCACACGTTTTCTTTTCCGCAAAACCCTAAGAAATGTTGGTAAATCGACTCTATAACCCCTTTTTCTGCATATTTCTATTTTTCGGTTATTTTGTTTCCATTTCAGAAGATATGGATCCTATAAATCGAAATCCCTACTATGAGGGAGGTTTCTACAACACTCCTCAAGCCACCAGACGCAGAGAAGAACACCAAGCCCAAGATCTTAGCTACATGGATCGATACAGCCAGCCAAATCATCCATACCACAGGCGCAGAGAGCGTGTTCGACGCCGGGAAGATCCTTATGGTCCCCCTCCGACCTACTTCGAGCCACACGCCTATAGTCCTCCACCGCAGAACTTTAATCAGCAAGAGGACAACTTGAGGATCAGCAGACGTTTGGGACGCCTCAAAAGATTGAAAAACCAGTTCCTTGATCAGCAGATTCTTACCGAAAAAACCCTGCTCAAGATAATTGATTCAATCTCTGAAGAGTTCAACAGAAAATTCGATGATCTGGCCAATCATGTTCGAGTTCTGGAAGAACAAACCCACAAGGACGCACAAACACTAGCTGGGATGATCCAACAAGTCGCAACAGAGCAGACAAGACAAGGGTATGACATCATACACAACTCAAGTGATATTGTCGAATCGAAGCAAGAGATCAAAAAAGTCAGAGAATCCGCCTCCTGGTATAGAGAGAATACAGATGAAGAGTTGCAGGAGATCGAGCACATGCTGAACAAACTCGAGCTCAAGGCACGGGAGATTGATGCAAGAATGGAACAGATTGCCGACATTGAGCAGATTGTGAAATTTTCTAAGAAATCTCCCAAAAATCCTGATGAAGATGCACAACAACGGCCTGGTGTGAGTTCATATGATGCTGCTCTACCAAATAAAGAAGCTGGAGAGGTTCGTATCAAGTACAAGAAGGAAGAGGCGGACTATGAGCAAATCATATCCGGAGCCGCGGGTCCGACCGCTCCAACCGCGGCCAAGGTCCCTTTTCCCGCAGTCGCGAGGCCTCTGAGCGCGGGAGTTGGTCGTTCAGATTCACCTCCAGGATTTGAAAGAAAAATAATACATCTTCTGTCCCAACTTCAAACTCCAGCACCTAAAAAACCAACTCAAGAAGAAGAAAACCAAGTTTCTGATGAAGAAACGGATTGGCAGGAATCATTACCTTGTATAATGGCAAAGGAATGTGTTGAAGATTCAGCTGACTTTTCAATCCAAGAAGACACGATAAAGAAGCTGGAGAGGTTCGTATCAAGTACAAGAAGGAAGAGGCGGACTATGAGCAAATCATATCCGGAGCCGCGGTTCTGACCGCTCCGACCGCGGCCAAGGTCTACCAAATAAAGAAGCTGGAGAGGTTCGTATCAAGTACAAGAAGGAAGAGGCGGACTATGAGCAAATCATATCTGGAGCCGCGGGTCCAATCGCTCCGACTGCGGCCAAGGTCTACCAAATAAAGAAGCTGGAGAGGTTCGTATCAAGTACAAGAAGGAAGAGGCAGACTATGAGCAAATCATATCCGGAGCCGCGGTCCGACCGCTTCGACCGCCGCCAAGGTCCCTTTTCCCGCGGTCGCGAGGCCTCTGACCGCGGGAGTTGGTCGTTTAGATTCACCTCCGGGATTTGAAAGAAAAATAATACATCTTCTGTCCCAACTTCAACCTCCAGCACTTAAAAAAGCAACTCAGAAAGAAGAAAACCAAGTTTCAGATGAAGAAACGGATTGGCAGGAATCATTACCTTGTATAATGGCAAAGGAATGTGTTGAAGATTCAGCTGACTCTTCAATCCAAGAAAACCCGATAAAGAAGCTGGAGAGGTTCGTATCAAGTACAAGAAGGAAGAGGCGGACTATGAGCAAATCATATCCGGAGCCGCGGGTCCTACCGCTCCGACCGCGGCCAAGGTATACCAAATAAAGAAGCTGGAGAGGTTTGTATCAAGTACAAGAAGGAAGAGGCAGACTATGAGCAAATCATATCTTGAGCCGCGGGTCCGACCGCTCCGACCGCGGCCAAGGTCCCTTTTCCCGCGGTCGCGAGGCCTCTGACCGCGGGAGTTGGTCGTTCAGATTCACCTCCAGGATTTGAAAGAAAAATAATACATCTTCTGTCCCAACTTCAACCTCCAGCACCTAAAAAAGCAACTCAGGAAGAAGAAAACCAAGTTTCAGATGAAGAAACGGATTAGCAGGAATCATTACCTTGTATAATGGCAAAGGAATGTGTTGAAGATTCAGCTGACTCTTCAATCCAAGAAGACCCGATATGCAGCAAGATAAAGATGCCATACATTGATTCAATCATTGAATACGATGCTGCAGCCTTCTTTTGTGAGTCATATTCTGCGTTTGAAGCACCAGCCAACACCTACATAGAAAGACAAGTTTGAATTCTCCATAAGGTCAAGACTACAGGTCAGTTTCTCATATCTTATTCTATTAGAGGTGAAATGTTTAAAAACGTGCTTTGTGATTCTGGAGCTTGTCTTAACATGATGTCCAAAGCAATTGCTTTAAAACTTGGTATTAAACACCTGCACAGGACTAGAGCAAGAATTAGTCTAGCTGATGATTCCAATGCAATGCCTCAAGGAATAGCTCATGAAATTCCTTTGAGAATAGGAGATTGCATCGTGCCTGTTGGCTTCTACATTGTTGAAACGAGAGACGCAACACATCCAGTGATTCTCGGATGGTCCTTTCTAGCAACTTTCGGAGCTATAATGGACTGGCCAAACCGGAGGATTTCGTTTGCTAATAATGACAAAGATGTCTTCACAAAAGCTGTCCCATACAACAGCAAAGCAGAAAAACGTTCTGCAACAGAAGAGTTTGAAGAAGAACTTTGGAGTGACGAAGAACCTCCTAGGCAAAGCAAGGAGATGTCGAAAAAGACTTGTCTCAGGACAAAGTCTTCTTCATTGGACTAAGCCACGTCCAACACCAAAAGTCGAGCTAAACGACTTAAAACAGAAGCACTTAATGGGAGGCAACCCATTTAGGTATTGTTTTCTTTAGGATTTTTCTTTCTTTTTCTTTTGATCTTTTTCTTTTCCTTAGTTTCAGGTGTTTCTTATAAATCAAAAAAGCCAAGAAAATCAAAAAAACAGAAAAAACCAAAAAGAAGGATGGTACCTGACTGCTCGGCCCAGCAAGAACCAAGGAAAAGCAAGAACAAGCCGTGATATAAGCCCCCGCGGTCGCAGATGCTCTGACCGCAAGAAACGCATGATCGACCGTGGCCGCGTCTCCTGACCGCGGCCGAAAGCCACTTCACCGTGGTCACGTGGCTCCTGACCGCGGTGAATGGTCGTTGAGATCAAACCACACCCCAAACCACCCACTTCACCTCATTCCACCTCGCCAATCCCCATTCCAGCTCATTCATCACTTCCCACCACCTTCATCACCACCTATCACCTTCCCAAACCTCTTCGAATGAATCCGGTCCATCACCACCAGCATCCCGGATCCAGGTAAGTTCTCTTTGGCCTTACCAATTCGATTATCTATGCATTTTTCTCATCCAATCTCGACTTGTTTCACACTGAGGACAGTGTGATTTAAGTCTGGGGGAGGATTTCATCCCTTTCTAACCACTTTTCTTTCATGAGTCTTGCATTATCTACACTTTTTGCATTTTCCTTAAAGTTTTTCAAAATCGGTTTTCAAAACAAAATACGTTTTAAAAGGGAATTGTGAACATGAATCAATGATAGTTGACTGTGTGCTTTTAAACTGTTCCAAGTGAGATGCTCATTCATGATTTAGGACTAGACTAGGCGGTAGCTAATCACATTTGAAACGAAGTACCCTAGAGGAATTTGAATGATTTCGATTTAGATGAAGGAATACACTAGCTCTGTTTTATTTGGACTTAATTTGGACTTAATTTTCTCATTGAAACATTAGACCAGGGAAACGAATCATACATTCAGGACTCCTATACCTTTTTTTTACCACTTTCTGTTGATCCTGAATGGCTAGTTCATCTTTAGCTAGTTCTCCACCTTAACCAATCCTCTTTCAAACCACATGCACTCTTGTTTTCTATTGTCTTAAGTGCAAAAACGTTGGAGAGGAAGAGGAACGACGCAGTTTTCAGTCACCAAGGACAGAGACCTGCGATTTGCCAGAAAAGTTCCCGGAAGGATTCAGCACAAGAGGAAGCTCGATTTGCCTTAGAAAAATCTCAAATTTTGGTACATTCTCGTCCTATAGTCTTTCTCTCTTTAAAAGGCATTTTATTTATCAAAAAAAAAAAAAATCGAAAATAAGAAAAGAAAGGAAATAAAAGCCTTAGAGAGTCTAGAGAGGTCGAATTTTAAGTCCCAAGGCAACTGAAGTTCGATTTTATGAGTTTTGGAGACCATTTTCTGATTCCCGGAAAGAATCTAAGTCTGGGGGAATAGCTGTTTACAACAAAGGAGGAAGGATTATGCAACAACATTTGGCAAGCAGAAGTGACTGAAAATTGCGGTCCTCAACAGGTCCTTATCTCTCTTGCGGTTTTGCATATTATCTTGCATCCTCCAGATTCATCAGGTAACCCGAAACACTTTAACTCCACCACTTAAACAGCCCTTTAATGCCATACGCCGTCTACCCTGGATGATGTCTTAAATGAGAACTCACTATTAAACTTAATGAATGTAGAGAGCTAGTTGACTGGAATCGAGATTTAGATTGTTTAAGTTTTGCATGACAGAAAAAGTGGACTAGTATCTCTTGTGTATTGGTGAGAATTTTCTAGACTAAGTTGTGGATTGATGCACGATCTTTGGTCCTAGTTTAGGAGTTCATATCTCTATTTTTGTTTTCACTTAACCAGTTTAGATTTTTGCTTTGTTTGAGGACAAACAAAGGTTTAAGTCTAGGGGAAGTTAATAACACCGTATTTTGACCACTTTTATGGATCGTTTTGAAATACTTTTTCTATGTTTTTAATTGCTTTCAAGTACTTTTATTACGTTTTTCTAGTATTTGTAGTTCCAAGACTCTTTTCAGGAAACTTAGGGAAAAGCTTAACAAAATGGATAGAAGACCAGATTTCAGCTCAGAGTCAAACCGTCAGAAGTTCACTCCCGATTGAAGGTCTTCTCACCGTCTGATCCAGCTCAATTTTGGAGATCTTAAAGATGGAAGTATCAGCTTTCCAGCACAGTTTACAGCTTGGCAATCCAACGGTTCAATCAAAAGATACGCGAAGAGCAAGATGTCCCGTAAACCAGCTGGCAAGCGTTTCCAACCACGGCCAACAGACCATTCCCCGCGGTCACAAGCTCCCCGACCGCGGCAGCCATCCATTCCCCGCAGTCACGCACATCCGGACCGTGGCCAGATAACTCCGAACTCGAAGGCCCATTTCTGAAGCCCAAAATGATTTCCTCATTTGGAGAAACCCTAAGTGACCCCCAGAGATGTCTTGAGCACTATAAATACATGTTTTAGGAACCCTAATCGTGATCACCTTTTACACCAGCTTGTTTTCTTATTGTTTTTACTTTAGTTTTTAGGGAGAGAGAAATCTATCTCTTGAACCCTTGTTCTTTCTTTTTAAATTTCGGTTTATGTACTACTTTTTAATACTATATATTTGATTTCGTTTATC
Organism: Eutrema salsugineum; assembly: GCF_000478725.1. NCBI lineage: Eukaryota > Viridiplantae > Streptophyta > Magnoliopsida > Brassicales > Brassicaceae > Eutrema > Eutrema salsugineum. The sequence goes on from NW_006256895.1 coordinate 6,932,511, forward strand.
ATGTCTGAGTAGTTTTATTGTTGGGTCTAAGGGATTTTCGGTGGGGATATATATGTTCGATGAGGATTCCATGAGCTTTTGAGCCGAATCTTAGAACTTTTTCTTCTGAATTTGTTTTTACTTCACGAGAGTAGCGTCATGAACTACAATCTGATCCAGATGCTTGGTGACACGAAAATGTTCATCCGGTGTCAGATCTAGTTTGGGAGAGCAAAACAAACATAGAAGTGGAAACCTACCTATGGGCGATTTGTGAATGCTAACGAGTCATAAACATAATGCACCTCTTCTTTTCCAGGGCCAGAGTGGAAACCTACTGGTCAGGGTTGAGAGAGATAGTTGTCTATGATCACGACAGTGGCGTATTCATACGTCCGTGACTCCAGTTCGAAAAGTTTAAGCTAAGATCTTATCAAATTTACTCTCTAGCAATTTTTTGAATCGTTCATACCCCTGAGAAAACTTCCCTGAACCCCAGCGCTTTCTTTCTTATAGATTTACACCGATTTTCATTCAAGCTTTAGTCTAGTTTCTTTACTCTTTCAATCGATTTTCACTTAGCAATTAGGTCTAGCCGTTTTTCTCGTTTTTACTCGTTTTCGTTAAGTTTAGTTATTAGGTCATTTTAATTACCGTATTTTTTCTTTAGGATTCGTTTTTACATTTTAAACACACCACCAAAACCCTCACAAAACTCGCCCGGTTCTAGACTTCCTTACTTTATATTTCTTTCGAAGGCTTTTGCAGGAAAGATCCTCCTTCCATGTGGATTCTATCCCTAAGTATTAAAATCGATCAGCTGTGCACTTCCGGCTACTGATTTCATTTAGGGTAAAACTTGACACTCTCAACACGACACACATCAAACCGCACATATGTTCGCGCTATAGACCGAGAAGGAAATGCGGCTCAGTCTACAAGGTTTTAACTTGCAATATCTTGCTCCCAGACTTGTGCGACTTGGGTGTGCGACTTGGAACTGAACAAGACCAACTCGCACACATATCTTCTCCAGAATTCGTCTTAGTTGTTGGAGTTGAAGAGGAGAAGACCTGAACAGCACAGATATTCGCAGAACAGACTGAGATAAACATGCGGCTGAAGCTAAAGAAGTTTAGGCGCACAAAACTGGTTTCATGGATGTGCGACTCAGGCCTGCAAGAAGGGAATCACTTGACCAAGTCGCACACTTGGCACACTGCCCATTTGAAGGTGGGTCAGTACCCAGTTTGCCTAGGCTGACCCGGCCCAAAACCCTTGTTATATATAGTTTTTTGGGAAAACCCCTAAAGGAGCTTCCATTCTCTCTTAGTTTTCTTTCCTTTTTAGTGTAAAAACGAGTTTGATCAAGAGATATCTGAAGGATTTAATCATCTTAAAGCTGTTTCTTATCATTTCTTCATTTTATCTTTGCTTCTAGTTATGTTTAACACCATCTCTTGCAAAAGATTAGGTGTGTTAAGCATGATTAGTGAGTAGTCTTCTTTTAAGCTTGTAGGTGTGTAGATTAGGGTGCTTAGATGTAGATTAATAATTCTTTAAGCTTAGATTCTCTTCTTTTAAGCTTGTAGGTCTAAAATCTTGGTCTTATATGCACCAAAAGTGTTGGATTAAATGCCTGAATGAAAGCTAACTAAGGGTTTATGCATTACTGCCATGATGATGTTTGTTAATTGCATAAATGACATATTAGAGTTGATTCTTAATGCTTACTAGTTCATATACAAATGGGAATTTGTTTTGAAAGTGGATTAGTATAGAAGTTAATACCTTCATGAGAGGATTAGTCTAGCTTTAAACTCTAAGTTGATTGGATTGGAGATAATGTGATTGCTTGCTATGTCGTTCTGTGTAAGATTCAGTCTTTCTTAGCTCTTATTTTGATGCACAAAGAGGCTGTCTGGTCATTTTAGACTTGGAACCTTATGCTTGTTGATTGCTTATTCATTTAATGGGAATTAATCTTGATTTGGTAATTAACAAAAGGATTATTATCATGAGAATGATGAATCTGATTTGGAAGTCTAGACTAAAGAATTGCAAGTGTTGCATTGTTTGCTTAGCATCATGAATTCATATTTAAATCACCCTGATCAATGATCACATCTAGAGGTTTAGCTTTCTCTTATTTTGAATTTCAGTCTTTGTTTTTGTTTGTCTTGTTTGCTTGTTTAATTCTTAATTGCTGCTTGTTCTTGTTTGTTTTATGTTTTTAGATCACTTAATCACCAACCTGTTTCTTTAGACTTGGATTAAGATAGTTCCATATACTCTTAGTGCCTAGATAATCTCCATTTGGATTGACCCTCAAGTGCTACAACACAAGAGGTTAATTGACCTTAGTAGGCTAAAAACCTATTATCAATTTGGCGCCGTTGCCAATTGGGGATTCATTCTAGCATTAAGACTTTGGATCTTCTTGAGATCAAGTTATTTTATTTATTTTGTTTTACTGATTACCTTTCAAGTGCTGTCTTTGTTTTCAGGTGTATGAACACCAGAAGTCAAGCAAGAAGACTAAGGGAAAGAGCTGTGCACATTGAGAGGTTGGGTATGGATCAAGGGCAACAGGTCATGGTGGTAATGGAAACCACCAGAATCAGCAGGAGCCACCACCTCCACGTCCAAGACAAAGACAAGTTGTTGAGCTGGTGATGAGGCCAATGCTCAGGGTCAGAGACATGGGATTCAAGCTCCAACACCTGAAAACGATTTTGAGATCAAATCTCGCATGATCAACATGGTGCAATCAAACAAGTTCCATGGCTTGGCATTAGAAGACCATTATATCACATTGACAACTTTGATAGAGTTTGTGATCTAACTAAGATGAATGGAGTGAGTGAGGACAGTTTCAAGTTGAGGTTATTTCCTTTTTCTCTAGGAGACAAAGCTCATCAATGAGAAAAGTCTCTACCTCAAGGATCAGTCACAACATGAGAGCAATGCAAAAGAGCATTTACCAAGTTCTTCTCTTCATCAAGAACAGCAAGGTTAAGAAATGAAATCTCAAGTTTCATTCAGAAGAACGGGAAAACGGCAATTTAGTACCTGAACTGCGAGTTCTGGTACCAATTAATACCCAAGAAATTTTGGTGTGAATTAATACTTCAACTTGTATAAATTGGCAAATCAGTACCTGTACTATGTTTTTTAGGCCGTTTAAGACTTTGACCAAGTTCCCGTCAGTCAACCCCGTCAATTTTTAAACGGGGTTCTCTCTGATGCCACGACGACTTCCACGTCACTCTACCGTTGTAGTTGTTAACTAAACGACGTCGTTTTTGATTCTGGACAAACAAAAAAAATTAGTAAAACAACGTCGTTTTGGATTAAAGAGAACAAAAAAAAAATATAGAAAACGACGTCGTAGGATTTGACACAAAAAACAACAAAAAACGTGTTTAGTCTTCTTCTTTTGTGAGGCTTGGGAAAGATTTAGAGGGTATACCATGCAATGCCCTCACCATGGATTCTCAGATGCTCAGCTGCTAAGTACCTTCTACAGAGGTGCTTTACCAAAGGTCAGACTCCTCTTGGACACAGCTTCAAATGGTAATTTCATGACCAAAGAAGTCAATGATGCCATGACCCTTGTGGAGAATGTAGCTCAGAGTGATGAGCTTTATGGATAAGACTTTGACAGGAATTCAAGAGGTGCTGTGAGTGCTGAAGAAGAAAAGACAAGGAAAAACATCTGGTCTCTCAGTGAGAAGCTAGATAAACTTCTCCTAGCTTCTCATAAGTCAGTCAATTTGGTTAGAGATGTGAATCATGTGTTTCAAGACACATTTCAAGGGGAAGACATCACAGCTGAGGTAAACTCTGTAGGTGGACAACAAGGTTACCAAAAAGGCTTTACCTACTACAAGAATCACCTTACTCAGAATTTTCACTTTCACATCAATAACCAACAAGGTTTTGTCCCTCCCCAACAGCAGAGCTCCCAACAGAACTCAGGGAATAAGGATCAAGAATTACATAACCTGCTCCAGCAAATCCTCAAAGGTCAAGCAAGTGGTGCCATGGACTTCAACAAGAAAATGGCAGAGATTAACAACAAGGTGGATTGCACTTATTCTGATCTTCTAACTCAACTTTCAACCTTGGCTTCCAAAGTCAAGACTATAGAGAACAACAAGGGCCACTGCAGTTCTCAAGGTCAAAGATCTTTACCAGGGACATCAGTTGCACATCAAACAGAATACTGCAATGCAATCCTCTCAAATGATGAGAAACATGCTGCTGTCCAAGAAATTGAGGATCTTCTCCATGGCAATGTCTCAAGTGAAAAATGCCTGTCAAAAGATGATGAGGACGCCATCATAGATGAGTTTGAGCACCTGTTCTGTGATCTCAATGAGGACATTGAGAAAAAAGGTGGGGAGGCAGCTTGTTTTGATATGAAAAAGAATGATTCTGAGATTGCGGAAGGAAAAGATCAGAGAATGGTTCAAGGAAGGACATCTGATGGAGTCTCTATCACTGGTTCAACAAGGGGGACACCCAAAACTATCCCGAAGCTAGGTAATCCAGAAAGTTCTCCATCTCATGCTCTCTTGGAAGCTTGAAATTGGATAATGCTTTATGTGATTCTAGATCAAGCATCAGTGTAATGTCTCTAGACATGGTGGAGAGACTTGGGATCAAGACTCTAAAGCATCACCCCATCTCAATTACCTTTGGAGATTCATCTTCAAAGAAGCCATATGGAATCCTTGAAGATTACCCACTAACGATTGGTTAATGCATAGTTCCAACTGATTTTGTGGTAATGAAGATGAAGAAGACCAAAGAGCTTCCTTTCTTGCTTGGAACTCCTTTTCTGAATACCACTGGAGCTAAGATGGACTTTGATACTCAAAGAGTGGTGCTTACTAAGGTAGATGATGAGGTGTTTTATCCCCTTAAGCCTCCTCTTTCTGGGTTTTGTAGAGTTATATCTGAAGATTCTGATGAGTTGAAACACTATGAGATGAAGTATGTGGGGAGGATTGGAACTATAGAAGAAGCTCAACCCCTTGCATCTGTTGAGAAGAATAAAGAATCCTTAATAAGACCTGATCTTGAGTTTAAAGGGGATTTCTTTAGTCATGATGAAGCTTGTTTGGAATCTCTATCTCCTACACCAAGTGAGAAAGATATTAGTGACAACAAAGGCAACAGTTCAAGCTCCCAAGATAAGGGCTTAACAAGCACCAAACCATTCACTTTTTGGTCTTCTTCTCAAGTCTTAACTCTCACCCCTTGGAAGTTTGATGGTAGAGATGTAAAATACAAGGTTAAAGGCAATGAAGATCAAGACCATTTTCCAAAGTCAGAGCTATACTCACACCAGAGTTCGGGGACAAGGGATCTGATGGTGTCCAAGAGCTGATGAACAAGGAGGACCTCATTCTTGAATTCATGGACAAGACAAGGAGCATCAAAGCTCCTCCTCTCCCCCATTGAGAAAAGAGTATGAAAATTCAAACTTAGTGACTTAAAACAAAGTGCTCTTGGGAGACACCCCAAGCTTATCCTTGTACATAACTCTTTTTAATCTTTTTTCTTCTTTTTTCATGTTTTAGGATATTTTGATGGGTTTTGTGAAGTGTTTTCAGGTCTAAGGTGATTTAGGGATGCTGTGGTCCAAGGACAAAGTGAAAAGGAGTCTGAGAACAAGCTGAGGAAGGACTTAAGGCATGAAAACTGGTGAGCCGCCTGGTGTGCTACATGGGTGTGCGAGTTGGACATGGCCAGGTCCCATCTAGCACACCTGTTCGCAAATCACACCTACATCGGTGTGCGAGTCAGTTCTCCCCCGATCCAAGTAGCACACCTGTTCGCAAATCACACCTACGTGGGTGTGCGGCTTGGTGTCTTCTAGGGCCATGTAGCAGCAACAAAGAAGGCCAGAACTTTCAAGAAGCTTTATGTGCGACTTGGGTGTGCGAGATAGGAAGGAGAGCAGCCCATGTCACAAAACTGAAGAAAGCGAAGCTTTATGTGATACTTGGGTGTGCGAGATAGGAAGGAGAGCAGCCCATGTCGCACAACTGAAGAAAGCCAAGCTTTATGTGCGACTTGGGTTGGTCCGAGACAAGACCATGTCGCACAAAGGAGTACAAGCCAAGCCAAATCCTTCTCCAATGATGTCTAGCCTCACCTGGTGCAGCCACTTACTCCCCCTTTGCATAAGAACCACACAAGGTATCACTCCAAACACTTGTAAATGAGCATTTAGCATTTTTCTTTATCTTTTGCATTTCATGTTTGATTTTTCCTCTTTCTCATGCTTCTATAACACAAGGGACTGTGTTATTTAAGTGTGGGGGGAGGCTTTGTGTTTACTAATCATGTTTTCTCTTGTTCTTATTTTGATTTGCATCTTGAGTCTGAACCTAAGTGCGTAGAAAAACCATAAAAATAGAAAAATCTGAAAATTTTTCACAAAGGTTGCATCACTTGCATGGGAGTAATGATAGGTTGCATAATCATATAGGTTGCATCACTTGCATGGGAGTAATGATAGGTTTCTTTGAGAGAGAGTCATCTTAAGATCTTGAATACATGGCCCTAGTTATTTAATTCTCTATTGCTTGCAAAACTGGTATGAAATCAAGAGTGAACCATGTTTGGAACTAGTGTCTCAATGCTTCTGTGTTAGTTGGATCAAGTTGTGATTAACTCCAGCCTTGTTTAAAGTGAAAACCATAACTTGACAATCTAATTTTCATGTTTGTACATATCATTATGAACTCATGGGTACCACAAAATATTTGAGCTCTCTTATCCCTTTTTACCACTCTTTGCTAGCTCAAATAGCTGTTCTCTCATTTTGAGACAGTTCCCTGCCTGGAACCAAACCTTCCTTGAAGCCTAAAACACTTTAGTGAGAGATGATGTGAGGCCTTTTCTGAATAAACTTGACAGAAAGTGTTGGGTTTAGGGCGACAAAAGTAGAGTTTCATGTAGATCTAGCTCTCCATCATGAGTCTAGAGTAGGCTAGGAAGGGATCTTGGGAAACACTGAGTGAAAAAAGAGAGTTTGAGATGAGAACCAGGGGATGGAAAAGAAAAGAGATCGGTTTGGGGTCTGTTGTTTAAAGAAAGAAAGCTCTTGTGTTTTGAAAAGTAAAGTCTAGCCTCTAAGTGAAAAGAAAAGAAACCAAAAAGGCTCAAGTGTTTAAAGAGAAAAGAAAAGAGGCTAGACAATGCTAAGTGAGAAGGAGCTAAGTGAAAGGTTTAGACCCCAAAGCCTGAGTTTGAAAATGAAAAGATGAATCCCCTGGTGAGGAAAGAATGAGAGTGAAGTGAGAAGTGGGTTGAGAAGGCAATGATTGCCTTGAGAGAAGGGTAGCTTAGGTGTGTTCTTCATGGGTTTAGAGTTATGGTGAAAGACCAACTTTGGGCATTGGGTAGATGGGATTCTACTCTTGTATGCATCATTTGCCTTTTACCCTTAGCCTTCTGTTAAAGTTTATTCCTTCTTGAGTGATCCCTTGAGCTGCATTGAACCCATAAGCTTTGAATGAGATCATCTTTGCCTCATAACCTTATCGCTCTGCCAAATGAGTTCATATGAGTTGCACGAGCATGATCCACATGATACTTAAATGAATGTCAAAGGGCTGGAGTTAGGAATTTTTGTGAAGGTTGACACTTGAGCTTGGTTCACTTGGTGATGAGCATGGCTAGTTTTATGAGTACACAAGTTTGCATTGCAATTTAGAATTAGTTGCTAGGAACATGAGTTGAACTCTTTTGACGATTACTCACTCTCTCTTTAAGAAATGTGAACTCCCAAGCATTCAACGTCTCTCTCTCATTTGTTCTTTTTGCTTGAGGACAAGCAAAGGATAAGTGTGGGGGAGTTGATATATTCATAAATTGCATCATTTAGTGTACATATTTAAGTCCAAATCATGTCTCATTTGCATACATTTTTGGTCTTTAGGCATTGTTTTAGGACTTTAGAAATTTCATTAGGTCCAAAAGAGTTTTGCATGGTTTGGAGTGTTAAACAGGTGCTTATGGAGCTTATTTGTAGTTGAGAATGTGATTCAGATAAAGAAATGGAGTTGAAATGATCAAAAATGGTGTAGAGGAGCAATTTTGAGTTTCTCGGCAAAATGCTGTACTGATGGTCGAAGATTCTTGGCTAAAATCAATCCTGCAGGTAGATATCTCGGCCAAAACACGTACTGGCTGTTCAAGTTTCTCGGCCAAAAATCTCGGGTGCAGATACATCTCCGAAATCATGTTACCGAAAGGTCTTGCCGGCAGATTCAGCCTCCGGGTTCTTCAGAAAAGATCAAGATAATTGAGTCTAGATTTGATAACAGTTGTAATCGTTGACTTTGGAGCATCGAGCTGAAAGATACAGCAACCGCGAGACAGACCTGTCTCGCATCTATTCTGGAGCAATCCGATACGTCTGAAAAATTGCCTGTTCGGGGAGTCTTAACGTCCGATTCAGCTTACAGAGTCTTCAGAAATTTTTGATATGATCAGGTCACGGATCTAGAACAGGTCGAATCATTGGATTTGCAGTCGTGACCTGAGAGTTAAGCTCACCGGAAGACACACCTGTCTTGCTTTCAAGACCGATCCGATGAGTCACAAAGATTGCGTGGGACGATGCTTTTCCATTCCGATTCAGCTGCCGGGGCCTTAATCAAGATTCACGTTATTTGAGTAATATTGCCAGAACATCTAAGATCATTCAGTTTGGAGCTATGTGCTGAAAGATACCATCTCCGGAATAAACACTGGTCCAACAGCTTCTTTTTGATCGTTTCAATGCACTTCAGAGATGAGCCGTCTGAGGAACCTCCCACTTCCCAAGCGCTAAAGGTTTCTTCACAAAAGTTTGCGATATTTGAGTGCTATTTCCACTCAAGTTGGAATCAAGCCATTTGGATCCATATCCTGGAAGTTAAGCTCCCACAAATGTGAAGTGGTCCGAGGAGACTTGGATTGTGCGAGATGGTTCTGCGACTTGGTTAACACGCAACAATTAGAGATTGGATTCTGGGAATGAGCTGTGAGTGGAGATATGCAGGTAAGTCTACTCTGAGCATGGTTAAAGATTTCCGAGCTGAGAATATGCTAAGTCCACAAGCTGTGAGACTTGGACATGCGGGTTGGCCGAGATGAAACCAAGTAGCACATGTGTTCGCGGATCAGACCGAGTTGGGCCTAGGACTTGGAAGTGAAGGAGACCAACTCGCACACATGATTCAAGACCTGTGTTATGGTGTGCGAGTTAGAGAGCAAAAGAACCTGAACCGCACATATGTTCGCGCTATTGATAACACCGTATTTTGACCACTTTTATGGATCATAATTATATCTTATGCAGGTGTTTTAACTCTGTTTTCAAAGGTTTTTAAAGTGTTTTCAATGGTTTAGAGTTTCAAAAGACTTTACAGGAAACTTGGGCAAAAGATATGCAATTTGGAACAAATGAGCAATTTTGGATAAATGCAGACCGTCAGAAGTATGACAAGCGATGTAGACCTTCTCACCGTCCGATCACCCCCAAAATTGGAGACAAGATAGAGGAGCCAACCGTCTTTCTAATGCACTTGGTTTGGAGACAATCCAACGGTTATATCTTCAGATACTCCCGATGCAAGAATGACAGAAAAAGCAGTTCCGGAAGAGAGCATGTGCCGGGACCGCGGCCAACACCCATTTTCCCGCGGGTAGAGCCACCGCGACCGTGGAACTTGGTCGTTCACTTTCCCGACGACTAAATTAAAGCCCAGATCAATTCCTTTCGTTATTTTTGAAGCCCTAAGTGTCCACAACCACCCCAGAAGCTATAAATACCCCCTTTAGGTCATTCCTAAAGGTGTAGAGACGACATAAGATAAAAATAAAGAGAGAGTTCGTGTGGATGCTTCACAAACCCTAGGATCCGCCACCCTTGAAGGAGGAGCCGCTGCTGGAGGAAGACATCGCGCCTCCATCTGCTTCTCCGTTCTTCGTTTTTCTTCCTTCTTTTCTTTAGCTTCCTGCACTTTCAATACTCTGTGATGATTGTTTACAATATGTTTGAGTAGTTACCCAGTTGGGTTTAAAGGGATTGTTCAAAGGGAATTTCATGTGTCTTTGCTTATGAATCGATAGATTTAGGATTATTAATCTTCTAGAGGTTCTTCGTTTGCCTTTAATCTTACTGCGTGATTCTTTGCTGGCCACTTAGAAGCCGATCTGATATGATATGTTGCGAAAGCTTTCATTTATTGTCTGAACTAGGGTGAAACGAGCAATTCTTCTACAGAAGTGGAAACCTACCTGTAGTTGAGTTGTGAATGTTGATGAGTCTTGTTATGCTATTGCATCTTCTCCCTTCCTGGATCAGAGTGGAAACCTACTGATCAGGGTTGCGAGAGATAGTTGTTTAGTGCTGCGAAAGTAGGCTATTCATACTTTCGTGCCTCTAGAACATACGTAGTTGATTACCTTTATCACTTGTTTAAAATCGACATAGCTTAGTCCATGAACCCCTGCGAAACCCCTTGATCCCCAACGTTTGTCTTTAATTGTTTACAACCTTCAGTTTAGTTTGCTTTTCACTCGCTTATTACTTGCTTACATTCGCTTTTGTTTAATCGATTTTACTTGCTTTTGTTTGCTTTCGTTTTTGTCAATTGCTTTTTAGTTTTTAATTGCTTTCTAGTTTAGATTTAGTGACAACCAAAAACCAAAAACCAAAACCAAAACCCTTTTAGTTCTAATATGATTTAAGCGTTGCAGTGAATTCGTACTGAAACAACTAAGTCTCTGTGGATCGATACCCTAAGTACTACAGCACACATCTGTGCACTTGCAGACATTTAGGGGTTATAAATTTAAAACCTGAAGCTTAGTAAAACGAAAACAACAAACCCCGTGTTTACACTCGCAAATAAGTTTTTGGCGCTGTTGTCGGGGACTTTGATTTGTTTCGTTGCGAATCCCAGCTTAAATCCATTAGAACACTTGTTTACTTTTACTTTTTCCTTTGAATTTTTCAGGTTTCTCTGCGATGAGAGACCGGGAACATGTTCCCGGGACTCTTGGTGATCCACCAAATCGTTTGGATGGTGATCCAAGCGATGATGACCTGACTGATGATGAGTTTGAAGAACCGATCTATGATGACAATGAGCTAGTCGGATCGGCAAAACATGAAGATGATGAAGAACTGATTGCAAGTTTCGATTCACTCGAAAAATTCATGGAAGATCGAAGAGCTATTCAACCAGCCTTACCTGAGGATGGCAAAACCGAAATTAAGGTACCCCATATCCATTTAGTTCAACAAAATCAATTCTCTGGTTATTCATTTGAAAACCCGATAGACCATATCGAGACGTTCGAAGAATTATGTGCAACCATTACAGCAAATGGGGATTACCACAAGTGTAGTCTTTTCCCATTCTCTCTTAGAGATAAGGCCAGCAAATGGCTAAAATCTTTGCCACCTGCTTCACTTAAAACGTGGGCAGCGTGTAGAACTGCTTTCCTAAATCGTTTTTATACTAGAAATCGTTCAAATCTCTTAAGAAAGAAGATAAGAACTTATAAACAAAAAGAAGATGAAGATCTTTTAGATACTTGGGAAAGATTTAGGGAATACCAAAGAGATTGTCCACACCATGGATATACCGAGGAATACCTGCTGGGTATCTTCTATCGCGGTATAACTCCAGAGTTACGACACTCTTTCGACATAGCAAGTAATGGAGATTTCACAACTAGATCTTTAGAAGATGCTCACGTTTTCATTAAAAATTTAGGAAACAGCATCCGAAATCAAATAACCTTTGGTAATTCTGCACTTCCTGAGAAGAAAGAAGAAATTTCGGAAGTTATAAAGTGTCTCCGTCACATAATGAGTCATCTTGGATTGCAACAACCAAATAGGGTACAGAATACGTGTAACTTTGATGGTTGGGACAACCCAATGGATTCTTATGATCAAGGGATGGTTAACACTGCAGAAGTCTATCAAATTCAAGATTTTCCATTCGTTTCTGATCACCGCGGGTCCATTCATCCGGACCGCAGCCAAGCAAGGTTTCACCGCGGTCGTGGCTGTTCTGACCGCGGCCAAGACATGTTTCACCGCGGTCGCGAGCCTTCTTACCGCGGGAAACTGTCTTCCAAGCTTAACTGGAAACCACCTTCCGAACCAATCTTGGGTATTAAATCTAATCCTGTTTCATATCCTAGTTTTCCCTCTTCTGAAGCTGAAAACCTAAACAAAAAGAATCTAGAGCTTGAAAAATCTAGGTCTCAAGAGTTTAGTGATCTTAGATCTGAGCTAAAAACGATGCAAGAGGATTTCGATAAAAAAAATTTCCACCCTCCTTAGCCTGATGATCAAAACTAATTCTAAAAACTTAGAAATTTTTGAAGAGGAGCCAAGTGAAAATTCTTTCGAAAGCTCAAGTAAAGCAGATCCCTCCGATCATGTGAAAGCTATCACACTTAGGAGTGGATTAGCTTACAAAGAGCCTGAATTTCCTAAAGATCCCGAAGATGAGGAAAAGGGTAAGGAAAAGGAGAAAGAAAAAGAAAGAATCACGAATGAAGATGTTGAAAGAGAAGTGGTAGGAGAAAAGGATGGAGAAGAAGTAAGAGAAGATTCATCCCGGGAAATACTTGGAGAAGACCCGATTCCACCTCCACCAACTAGTGTCTATAAACCTAAACCTCCATATCCTAGAGCCTTAAGAGCCCCTAAGAAACAAATAGAAAGAGCTAAGCTGAAAGAATTAATCGATCAATTAAACGTGAGATTACCTTTCGTAGAAGCTTGTGCTATGATTCCTGCTTTAAGAAAATACATGAAGGGTATTCTAACAAATTCTTTAACTCTTGAAGAAGGCGTTATGATGATAACCCATGAATGTAGTTCGATCCTGCAAAGCCGAATCCCTGAAAAGAAAAACGATCCTGGAAGCTTCGTACTTTCATGCACCATCAATGATGTAGCTTTCGAACGTGCTCTCTGTGATTTAGGTTCTAGCATAAACATGATGCCACTTTCAGTAGCAAAACGTTTAGGACATCACACTTTCAAGCCCACTAAAATTTCTTTAGTATTAGCTGATCGTTCTGTTAGACAACCTGTAGGTATCCTAATAGATGTTCCTGTCGAGATCGAAAAATGTTCCATACCAACCGATTTCGTAGTTCTAGAACTAGAAAAAGAACCTAAGGATCCACTTATTCTTGGATGACTACAGCCGGAGCCATAATCAATGTTGCTGAAGGAAAAATTGACCTTCATCTAGCCGGTCTAGTTATGCAGTTTGACATGAACAAAAGTTTCGATAAACCAACTTTGGATGGCAAAATTTGTTGGGTTGATGAGTTAGACGAAATTATTGAGGAAGTCTATGAAGATCTGCTTCTAGACGACCCTTTAAGTGTCACACTTTCACCCGCAAAAGATGAACGCAATTTCCTTGAAGAAATTTCAAGTGAGTGTGCACGTATGCTTGATAAATCCGAAACTTCTAGGAAATCTCTTCACTATCTAGATCTTAAGGACCAAACAAACATTCCTACACCTCCTAAAGACACCGCCGCAGCAATTAATGATCCTTGGAGCAAGCTTAAAGCCCCTAAAGTCGAGCTGAAACCTCTTCCTGCCGGACTTAAGTACGCTTTCCTTGGACCAAATTCTACTTATCCTGTCAAACTAAACTCTGGTTTGACGGAAGAAGAAACCACAATGCTGTTGACTGAGCTGAGAAAGCATAGAAAAGCCTTAGGATACTCGCTTGATGACATACCTGGAATCTCTCCAGATCTTTGTATGCACAAGATTAATCTAGAGGATAATGCTAAAAACTCAATCGAAAGTCAAAGGAGACTGAACCCTAATCTCATGGATGTTGTCAAGAAGGAGATTATGAAGCTTTTAGAAGCTGGCATAATCTTTCCTATCTCAGATAGCACTTGGGTTAGCCCAGTTCATGTTATTCCGAAGAAAGGAGGAGTCACTGTCATTAAAAATGATAAAGATGAAATGATCGCTACAAGAACAGTAACTGGACATCGTATGTGTATCGATTCACGGAAACTGAACGCAGCAACTAGGAAAGATCATTTTCCACTTCCATTCATAGATCAAATGCTAGAAAGATTAGCTAATCACCCCTACTATTGCTTCTTTGATGGACTCCGGATTTTTCCAAATTCCTATTCGCCTGGAGGATCAAGAAAAAACGACATTCACTTGTCCATATGGCACGTTCGCTTACCGACGTATGCCTTTTGGATTGTGTAATGCACCTGCTACCTTCCAGCGGTACATGATGTTGATCTTCACAGATTTTATTGAGGATTTCATGGAAGTATTCATGGATGATTTCTCTGTCTATGGATCTTCTTTTGAAAAATGCTTAGGCAATCTTGGTAAAGTTCTGCAAAGATGTGAAGATAAGCACTTAGTATTAAATTGGGAAAAATGTCACTTCATGGTACGAGACGGAATTGTGCTTGGGCACAGAATTTTCGGAAAAGGTATTGAAGTTGACAAAGCTAAAATTGAAGTCATGACCAGCCTACAACCTCCCACAAACGTAAAAGGAATTCGTAGTTTCTTAGGACACGCAGGATTCTATAGGCGATTCATAAAAGATTTTTCTCAAATAGCTAGACCACTTACGCGTTTGCTTTGCAAGGAAATGAACTTCGAGTTCGATGATGAGTGCTTAGCCGCGTTTCATAAGATCAAAGAAGCCCTTGTCTCCGCTCCTGTCGTGCAAGCACCTGATTGGGAACTCCCGTTCGAAATCATGTGCGATGCAAGTGACTATGCACTCGGAGCAGTGCTTGGCCAACGAAAAGATAAGAAACTGCACGTAATCTACTACGCAAGCAGAACTTTAGACGAAGCTCAATGCAATTATGCTACAACAGAAAAAGAACTCTTAGCTGTCGTATTTGCATTTGAGAAATTCCGTTCTTATCTCGTAGGATCTAAGGTTATAGTTCATACTGATCATGCTGCAATGAAGTATTTAATGTCTAAGAAAGACGCTAAAACTCGGTTGATAAGATGGATCCTCCTACTGCAAGAATTCGATATCGAAATTCGAAATCGGAAAGGAGCAGATAATGGAGTTGCAGACCATCTTTCACGAATTCGAGTTGGAGAAAGATTGCCTTTAAATGACAATTTGCCTGAAGAAAACATCTATGCTATAGATACCACCAATGCTAATACCGCACCACCACGTCCTCTAATGCGACGAGCAGATGCTTTCAACACCCCATGGTTTAGGCACATAGCAAATTACCTAGCTGCTGATGTAGAACCACCACAATTTTTCGGTTATAGGAAGAAAAAGTTTCTGAAAGACATAAGACATTATTTTTGGGATGAACCCTATCTCTACAAGAGACGTGCTGATGGGTTATTCCGAATATGCGTGGCTGAAGAAGAGATGGAAGGAATTTTATTCGGATGCCATAGCTCGTCTTACGCAGGACACTTCGCAACTTTCAAAACCGCTTCAAAGATCTTACAAGCTGGTTTTTGGTGGCCTACTTTGTTCAAAGATACTCAAGCTTATATATCGCAATGCGATAAATGCCAAAGGATGGGCAACATAAGTAAAAGGAATGAGATGCCTCAAAATTTTATTCTCGAAGTCGAAATTTTCGATGTCTGGGGAATAGATTTTATGGGACCCTTTCCTACTTCTTTTGGAAACCAATACATCTTAGTAGCAGTAGACTACGTCTCTAAGTGGGTTGAAGCTGTCGCTAGCCCCACCAACGATGCAAAAGTCGTCATGAAGCTGTTTAAATCTGTTATATTCCCGCGTTTTGGAGTTCCTAGAATTGTGATAAGCGACAGAAGATCGCACTTCATCAACAGAGTTTTCGAGAACCTTCTTAGAAAGGATGGAGTTACGCATAAAGTTGCTTCTCCATACCATCCCCAAACCAGCGGTCATGTAGAAATCTCAAACAGAGAAATCAAGTCGATTTTGCAGAAAACTACTGCAGTTCATCGCAAGGATTGGTCTACCAAGCTTGACGACGCATTATGGGCATATCGAACAGCATTCAAGACGCCATTAGGAACAACACCATTCAATCTAGTTTATGGAACTCGAGTATAATGGGCTATCAAGGAGATGAACATGAACATGAAAACAGCTGGAGAAAGAAGACTACTTCAACTTCACGAGTTAGAAGAAATCCGACACAATGCTTATGAAAACTCGAAGATCTACAAGGAGAAGACTAAAGCATATCATGATAAGAAGATTATTCATAGAACTTTTGCTCCTAACGATAAGGTACTTCTTTTCAATACTCGTCTTAAGCTTTTTCTAGGAAAATTACGTTCAAGATGGTCAGGACCATACATGATAAAGGAAGTCAAGCCATACGGAGCCATTGTCCTGTGGGACGGAACCGGAAACTCATTTACAGTGAATGGACAGCGTGTAAAGCCATATCTGGCTGAAGAAAGAGAAGACAAAAGAGAAGTGATGTTTTTGATTGATCCATCATCGGCCAATGATGAGATCAAAGAGTGTCACGACCCCGGTTAAGTCTAATCGAGCAACAATGTCAAGCTAATGACTTGAAACAAGCGCTTAGTGGGAGGCAACCCACTTGGTATTTTATCTATTTCCCTTTGACCTTTATTTTCTATTTCCATTGCTTTGTTTCTGTTTCATTTAATTTCAGGTTTTTAATAAGGAAGAACAAACAAAAAAGGACGAGCAGCACTCTCCAGCACAATAAGTTCACTTAAACATTTCAACTTTTCTATATTCTTTACCATTCTTTCCAGATTTATCACACTGAGGACAGTGTGAAATAAGTCTGGGGGAGGATGTTCATCCGTTACTAATGTAATTTGATTTGTTTTGAGTTTGTTTGGACACATAAAATTTTTCAAAAAGTTTTTTTTCAAAATGTTTTTCAAAAATTGTTTTCAAAAATGTTTTTCAAAAAGTTTTCAAACCAGGAACACAGTAAACATTACTATGATGAATTAGACCAGTGTGCTTCTACGCTATTTCCTCGTTTTTTGCTCTTTTGTGATTTAGGCCTAGACTAGGCGGTAGCTAAGTACTTGCATTACGAAATCCCACCAGAGGACTTCTATTCATGGAGATTCTTTCTGACAGGATATACTAGCTCATTTTACATGGACTTAATTTTGACTTAATTTTCTCATTAAAGCATTAGATCAAGGAAACGAATCATACATTCAGGACTCCTTTATCTTTTTACCACTCTTTGTTAATCCTGAATGGCTAGTTCATCTTTAGCTAGTTCCCCACCGAACCTAACCTCTTTCAAACCACATGCATTCTCGTTTTTCATTGTCCTATATGCAGATATGTGCAAAAACGTCGGAGAGAAAGAGGATCAACGCGGTTTTCAGTCACTGAAGACGAAGACCTGCGATTTCATTGGAACAATTCAACAAAAGGAGAAAACTCAGTTTGCCTTGGAAAAACTTCAAAATCTTGGTACCATTTCGTCCCTTACACTCTCTCTTTATAAAAGGTTATTTCCTCTTTCAAAAAAAAAAAAAAAAAAAAATCCGAAAAAGAAAAGAAAAATATGAAGGGAGAGGAAATTAAAACCTTAGAGAGTCTAGGAGGATCGAATTTTATACTTGAGGCAAGCTAGAGTCCGATTACATGGAGTTTTGGAGATTATCTTTATGATTCCCGGAAAAGATATAAGTCTGGGGGAACAGCTGTTTACAACAAAGGAGGAAGATTATGCCACAACATTTGGCAAAGGAGAAGTGACTGAAAATCTGCGGTCATCAACAGGTCCTTCTCTCTCTTGCGGTTTTGCATAATATCTTGCATCCTTCATATTCTTCAGGTAACCCTAAACACTTAAACTCCACCACTTAAATAGCCTTTAATGCCAAACGCCGTCTACCCTGAATAATGTCTTTGATGAGAACTCACAAAATACTTAAAGAATGTAGAGAGCTAGTTGACTGGAAGTTTGATCTAAGTGTGTAGATTTTCGCATGACAGATTAACGGACTAGTTTGTTTGTATTTTGGTGAGAATTTTGTAGACTAGATCCAAATAGATGTTTCACGATAAGTTATGGTTTAGAAGGACGGTCACTGAGATATTGTTTAGTTCCTGCGATTTTCAAAAAAAAAATATCTTTCCTGACTTAAGTTTGTTTGAGGACAAACAAAAACGTAAGTCTGGGGGAGTTGATAACACCGTATTTTGACCACTTTTATGGATCATAATTGTATCTTATGCAGGTGTTTTAACTCTGTTTTCAAAGGTTTTTAAAGTGTTTTCAATGTTTTAGAGTTTCAAAAGACTTTACAGGAAACTTGGGCAAAAGATATGCAATTTGGAACAAATGAGCAATTTTGGATAAATGCAGACCGTCAGAAGTATGACAAGCGATGAAGATCTTCTCACCGTCTGATCACCCCCAAAATTTGAGAGAACATAGAGGATCCAACCAGCTTTCTAATGCACTTGGTTTGGAGACAATCCAACGGTTAGATCTTCAGATACTCTCGATGCAAGAATGACAGAAAAAGCAGTTCCAGAAGAGAGCATGTGCCGGGACCGCGGCCAACACCCATTTTCCCGCGGGTAGAGCCACCGCGACCGCGGAACTTAGTCGTTCACTTTCCCGACGACTTAATTAAAGCCCAGATCAATTCCTTTCGTTATTTTTGAAGCCCTAAGTGTCCACAAAAATAGAGAGAGAATTCGTGTGGGTGCTTCACAAACCCGAGGAGCCGCCGCTGGAGGAAGACATCGCGCCTCCATCTGCTTCTCCGTTCTTCGTTTTTCTTCCTTCTTTTGTTTAGTTTCATGCACTTTCAATACTCTGTGATGATTGTTTACAATATGTTTGAGTAGTTACCCAGTTGGGTTTAAAGGGATTGTTCAAGGGGAATTTCATGTGTCTTTGCTTATGAATCGATAGATTTAGGATTATTAATCTTCTAGATGTTCTTCGTTTGCCTTTAATCTTACTGCATGATTCTTTGCTGGCCACTTAGAAGCCGATCTGATATGATATGTTGCGAAAGCTTTCATTGATTCTCTGAACTAGGGTGAAACGAGCAATTCTTCTACAGGAGTGGAAACCTACCTGTAGTTGAGTTGTGAATATTGATGAGTCTTGTTCTGCTATTGCATATTCTCCCTTCCAGAATCAGAGTGGAAACCTACTGATCAGGCTTGCGAGAGATAGTTGTTTAGTGCTGCGAAAGTAGGCTATTCATACTTCCGTGCCTCGAGTTCTAGAACATACGTAGTTGATTACCTTTATCACTTGTTTAAAATCGACATAGCTTAGTCCATGAACCCCTGCGAAACCCCTTGATGCCCAACGTTTGTCTTTAATTGTTTACAACCTTCAGTTTAGTTTGCTTTTCACTCGCTTATTACTTGCTTACATTCGCTTTTGTTTAATCGATTTTACTTGCTTTTGTTTGCTTTCAATTTTGTCAATTGCTTTTTAGTTTTTAATTGCTTTCTAGTTTAGATCTAGTGACAACCAAAAACCCAAAACCAAAACCAAAACCCTTTTAGTTCTAATTTGATTTAAGCGTTGCAGTGAATTCGGACTGAAACAACTAAGTCTCTGTGGATCGATACCCTAAGTACTACAGCACACATCTGTGCACTTGCAGACATTTAGGGGTTATAAATTTAAAACCTGAAGCTTAGTAAAACGAAAACAACAAACCCCCGCGTTTGGTGTTGTTAAGAATCGCATCCTTTAGAAACTTTCCAAGCTGTGGGATCGCTAGAAAAGCATCTATGATCGGCAATGTCATCTGTGTATTCTCTAAGTGCTTTTCAAAAACTGCCTTTGCTCTGTCTAAGATCTGTTTCTTGAATCACCCTGGAAAAAAAATTTAGGCTGGTAAGGAGTTGGTGGACATAAGGCTTTTCAAATTCAGGTTCTTTTTCCACCTCTTTAGCCTCATCTTTCTCTTTTTCTTTCTCTGAGACCTCATCCTCTTGCTCATCTCGTGAGGCTGCCTCCCCTCCGATTTGCTCATTGTCCTCAATGAGCGTTTGCTTAGGCTCAGGAGCTTGTAGCTCTTTGCCACTTCTCAAGGTGATGTCATGACATATTCTTTGGGATTTGGTTCTGGTTTTCCAGGTAAAACGCCTTTTCTTGATGATGTGGAATCTTGATCTGCTTAAGCTCCCTAATCTCTTGCTGCATGGACGCATACTGCCTCTCGACTCTTTGTTGACCCGTAGCAACTGCTGTAGTATCCCACACATATCTGGTCCCATCTGATTCTGAACCGGCGCCTGCTGCTGCTGCTGACCCATCGGCTGCTGACTGAACCCTTGTGGATATTTCTGTTGCTGCGGTGGGTTGCTGTAGTTACTGCCCTGAACCGGTAGCTGCTGCTGGTCATATCTCTGTTGTTGCCCACCAAACTGTTGCTTAGGCTGAAAAGAACTTTGAAACTGAGGCTTAGGAGCAAAGCTTTGTTGGTTTTGCTAAGCAGGATACACTTGATCTTGAGGATTGGCCACATTGGGATTGCAGTATGAGAGGTTCTGATTTTTTCCATATTGTTGAACCGATGATACCTTTGCTGATTCCCAATATAATTGATTTCTTCTTGTGTGAGCCCATCCTCATTCACATTGTCAAAACTCGGTCCTTGCTCATCAAACTCGCCCACAAAGTGTATAGGCTTTTGTGTAGCCACAAGCACTTTGTATAGGTTGTTTTGAAGCTCCCTTATATCTTTTTCCATCCTCAGCTCCTTACTAGATCCCTATGATTGATTAACCCTGTCGAAATCTTCACCATAAGTATCATTGGACATCACAAGATTCTCCACTAACTCCATTGCGGCATTGATCTCTTTGCCAAGAAAGTTCCTATTAGAAGTTGTATCTAGTTGGTTCCTTATCTTGGGGAGGGCACTTCGGTATAAAGTACTGAGAAGAGAAGCCTCTGAGAAACCGTGGTGAGGACACTGATTAGTGTAACTTCGAAACCGTTCCCAAGCTTCTCCAAAGCTTTTATTTGTATGCTGTGTGAAGCTTGAAATCCGATTTCTGAGCTTAGCGGTCCTGGAAGTAGAGAAAAACTTTGACAGAAACGCAAGCTTGCACTGCTCCCAGGTTTGTATTGTTCCCCTCGGAAGATTCTTCTCCCATTGATGCGCCTTGTCTCCTAAGCTGAAGGGAAACAATCAGAGTTTAAAGCTGTCCTCTGATACACCGTTGATCTTGGTGAGATCACAAACACGGTCAAACTGATCTAAGTGCTCCAAAGGATCTTCCATTGCAAGCCGTGAAACTTTGAGTTTTGCACCATGTTGAGCAGGGAGGCTTTAACTTCGAAATTGTTATTCTGAACCGGTGGTGCTTGGATCCCTGCTCTATACTGATGTGCATTAGCTCTATCGTTCTCGCCAAAAAAAACTTGTGGAGGCTGCCTTTGAGCTTGTGGCTGAGGCTGAGGAACTTGTTGTGCCTGTTGCTCATTGTGGTTTGCTTGTTCCTCGTTCCTCTCGGCCTGCACCTGGTTTATATGAGCCTGATGCTCGGCTTCTTGAGCCTGTTTCTCAGTCCTCTCCTGATCAGCCATACCCAACCGTTCCTGTTTCATTGCCCTCTCTCTAGCTCTTCTCTCAAGCGAGTTAATGTTGTTGTTGTAAGGTTGAGGTGGCTCTGAACTTCTAGAGCGAATTCGCATGTACATGATCACTCAAAGATAGAGCTCAAAAACGATCAGTAATAACAAGAAAAATAAAGACTTGATCTCAAGAACAAGCAAAAACTAATGCTAATCCACAAGTTGGCAACGGCGTCAATTGATAACTAAAGTTTTTAGGCATTTGAAGGGTTATCAATCCCCTATCATTGTAGTAAATGAAGAGGTATCAATCCATGCTTGTGGTTTAGACACTAATTTATGATGCTGTGTATCTTAATTTATGCAAATAAAGTAAAGAGTTTTGGTTTCTAAACAAATGACAAACAAGATGAGAAAATAAGATTTAAACTAAAACAAGACGCAAACAAGCAAATTAGATAGACACGATAAGCGGTTGATGATATGAAATGATGAAGCAGAGGTTTTAGACAGGATAATGAACTAGGGTGCTTCTATACTAAACTAGCAAGTTAATGATCAAACAATCAAACAGATTCATTTAACTTGAACTCATTATCAAAATAATCCTCTCATGAAGGCATTAAACTTCTATGCTAATCCTCTTTCATACCAAAATCCCTTTTGAGAAGCATGAATCTGCAAGCATTAAGAATCAGTTCAATAAGTCATTTAAGAGAAACAAACTATAATTATCATGATGAAAGACTCTTAAACCTCTAACAAACTGGTTCATACATTTCTACAAACACTTTTGGTGCGATAACATGTCTTTGATCTAGACCACATGTGATGTTCATGGATCCAGAATAGAGGTCGGTTTGTTAGAGAATGAATGATGCAGATCTAAACCCTCAACTCGCTAATATAGCATTTCAGAACCCGAATCTACCTATCTAAAACCTCATAATGAAACTACTCACTAATCATGAAGAGCACACTTAATCTTTTGCAAGAAGTGATACTAGACATTATTAGAAAATTTGCGATGATTAAAAGAAACAAAAAGAACAAGATCTTTAATGCCAAAACGAGATATCTGATTAAAGCAGCAAGTTTTCACAAAAGAGGCAAGTTCTCTAAGATAAGGTAAGATAATAGATAAGATCCGTAGGGTTTTAGTCCCTAAAACTATATATAGTAAAGCTAAGTGATGCGGGTCAGCCCGGAACAAACCGGGTACTGAACTGGTCTTGTTGTGTCGTTGGGTGAGCTCCCCGGTATGTGAGAGTCCAATGCCGAGGTGTAGACGTCGAGGGGTGCACGTGAGCAAAGATTGGAATGAAGAACTCATGAAGAACTCACCAAGAACATGCATGAACCCTAGTCTTTGATTCATCTTCACATGCGCTCGTTAGAGTCTCTTTGTTCTTGATCTGGGTTCGTGACAAGGGACCTCGGTGTAGATACACCGAGGGGTCAGGTGGTCAAGGGGACAAGGAAGATGAGGTCCGACGTGAAATGCCAAGAGGCTGAAACTGAGGTTGAGTCTCACACTTAGGCGAATGCAGCTTGTCTTCTCAGCATGTGTGCCTCGGTCTTGAAACACCGAGGGGTTAGCACGAGGTCTGGATCAAAAAGCATTGGAGGATAGGCCTCAGTATAGGCCTGTTTAAACACTAAGCACAAATCGCAACTCTTGAAGCTTGTATCGACCCGCTTGTCTCCCGATAGCAATAACTTTCAGTACGTAACTCCAAATGACTTGAAACCAACTCCAAGAGTAAGATCACTCATTCAGCTCAAACTTTGGTGAAGAAACCATCTGCGCTTGGTGATATATTCATAAATTGCATCATTTAATGTACATATTCTAGTCCAAATTATGTCTCATTTGCATACATTTTAGGTCTTTAGGCATTGTTTTAGGACTTAGGAAATTCATTAGGTCCAAAAGAGTTTTGCATGGTTTGGAGTGTTAAACATGTGCTTTTGGAGCTTATTTGGAGTGGAGGATGTGATTCAGATGAAGAAATGGAGTTGAAATGATCAAAAATGGTGAAAAGGAGCAATTTTGGGTTTCTAGGCAAAATGATGTACTGATGGCCGAAGATTCTCGGCCAAAATCCTTCCCGCGGGTAGCTTTCTCGGCCAAAAAACACGTACCGCGGTCAAGTCTCTCGGCCAAAAATCCCGGGTGCAGATACATTTCCGAAATCGCGTCACCGGAAGCTCTTGCCGGCCGATTCAGCTTACAGGGTCTTCAGAAACGTTGGAGATAATTGAGTCAAGAACCCAGAACAGGTTGAATAAAGGCATTTGGAGCACTGAGCTGAACGATACGGTCACCGGAAGACAGACCTCTCTCGCATCCATTCCGGAGCAATCCGATACTCCTGAATGATCGCCTGTCCGGGGAACCGTCCGGTCCGATTCAGTTGTCTGGGGCTTCATGAAAGTTTTAGAGGGTTAGATCACGATTCCATAGCAAGTGGAATGACTCAATTCGGACGCGTGAGCAGAAAGTTAAGCTCGGCGGAAGAAACTCCTGTCTCGCTGCCGTTTTGGACCAAACCGATGAGCTCCGAAGAATGCGAATGCCGGTGCACTTCCAGGCCGATTCAGTTTCCGGGGCCTTCATGAGAATCAGATAGATTTGAGTCCTCTTTCCAGAACGTCCACTAGTATTCAATTCGGAGCTATGAGCAGGAAGATACGGTCTCCGGAATGGACACATGTCTAGACGCCTCTCTCTGATCGTGTAAATGCACTGCAAAGATGAGCCCTCCAGGAAGCCTTCCACTTCCCAAGCTGATATGATCGTGACCAGCTCAGAGGAGGAGGAACCAGAGGTAGCTGGCAGGATCACTCGTTCCAGAGCTAGAGAGATGGCTAAGGAGGCTCACGCACTCATTGCCACGGAGGACAGCGAACACCAGGAGGCTGGAGCTCACATCTTCAACATCTCTATCTTGAAGAATGAAGAACCCAGTAACAATGACTAGGTAACTTAGGTGATGATTCTGTACTCTTTTCCTTGGTGAGGATTTTGGAAGGCAAGGAGGTTCTTCTCCAAGGTTTTTAACGAGGCAGAAATCATTGCTACGTCGAGTTACTTAGAAGTTGTTACTAATGGGTAATAACGTGCTAAGTCACAATGACTTATGCACTAGTTGTTTAGGCGCACCACTAAGGTTTAGAAGGGACGCCTCGCTGTTTTATTTTCAAATTAAACTTCTTGTTGTTTTATTTCAAACTCCATGTTGTTTTGTTATTAGGGCTGCGATTTTCTCTCTTAGTCTATAAAAAAGAGAAAATCGCCTATGTCATATTCAGTGAAGAATTTTGATCAAACTTTTAACGTGTTCTTCTCTCTTTTCGATTTCTGAGAACTAAAAAAAAACTCTGAAATTCGAATCTCTTAAAACTAATCTGTTTACAAGAGATTCTGCTATCACCATCACATCCCTCTCACGATCCATCGACGAATCCATCCACCACCATCTCAAACCATCGATCCGCCGCATCACACCACCATCTCCCTCCATCGATCTCTCATCGCGCCACCATCGCTTCATCACGCCAATATCATCGCATCTGTCCCTCCAAGTCACGATCTCAATTCGCCTGTTGCCTTATCTTCAGAGTTGATCTCCTCGAATCGTATCACGTGGTATCAGAGCCAACTCTGAACCAAAGGCTGAGCGAACTCTAACCCTAATCTCTGTACTTTGAAATTTTCGATTCTAAACCTAGATTAGCTGGTGTCGATCCCTGCTTTCATCGTTTGAATTCTTGATTAGGTCGATTCTTATTGTTTCGTGTCTAGGGTTTGTTTCGTTATCGTTTTCGTTAGGTTTGTTAAGAGTTATCGAATCGTATCACTCGTTTTGTTTTGATATTTGTTAATCGTGTTCGTTTTAGTTTGTTTCGCTGCATCACTTCTATATCGTCGTTAGGTTGCATCGATCTGGTCTTTGCTGCTTATCCATTGTGTCGTGTGGTGTCCGAAATTTTGTTAGTTTTTAGTTTCATTGTTTCGTATCGTGTCTAGGGTTTTGATAGTCTTCGTGTTTCGCATTCGTTAGGAGTCTTCGAGTTGTCGTTTGCGTTTAGGCCTAAAATCTTTGTATTTTTCGGCTGTTTCGTTTAGATTTGATAAGAGAGTCTTGTATTTTCGTTAGTTAGGTTTAAAAAAAAAAAAAAAAAAAAAAAAAAAAAAGAGTACACAAAAAAAAAAAAAATTTTCGTTAAATTTCATTAGTTTCTTTGAGTTTGTTTTTAGATTTCGTGGAGATCGGTTAATTTTTTTTTATGATGAGTTTAGTTTTGCTGTTTTCGTGATTTCTTCTCGAACAAGTTACTGCGAGTTTTTATTTTTTTTATTTTTTAGGTACCATGGAGCTTTCGGCTGAGACAATGGAAGCTTTGAACCGAGCAATGTCTCAACAAATCAAAGAATCGGCTGAGACAATGGAAGCTTTGAACCGAGCAATGTCTCAACAAATCAAAGAATCGAATCAAGCCATAACAACTCAGCTCACCCAACAAATCGAACAACTCAACGACAAGTTCGAGACCAAGATGAGTGATCTGCTCAAAGATCTCAGTGCAAGTAGAGAAGAGTCGTCTCAAACCCCAACTCCTTCGGAAGCAATGCGACTAGCAAAGGGTAAAGGACACATAGGATCCTCCCGGAAACTTCCACGCCACCCAACACCTTCCGAAGCCAGGACTAAAGCTAAGTCCAACCGAAGCCAAATTGGGGGCAGAGAGACTACGTTTAATCCGAGGAGGAATCCTACTGGTGCAGAACGAGATGGCCCAAGGGTAGATCGTCAGCACCGCCGAGAGGAATATATTGCTGGACATAGAGTTACCCTGGAATCAGATCTAGAATACTATGAGGAGGACGAAGCCTCTGATCATAGCAGAGAAACTGTGAGACGAGATCGAGGCCGAGGACATGCTCGAGATTATGATCCTCTACGTCAGCAGCTGCGTCATATCAAAATCCAGTATCCTCCTTTCCATGGAACCAATGATCCCGAAGCTTATCTAGATTGGGAAAGGAAGATGGAGTCTAATTTTCTGGTCCAAGGAACTTATGACCTCAACAAGGTGAAGATTGCAGTCTCAGAATTTCATGGGTACGCGCTTCTATGGTGGGAGCAGTTGGGAGTCACCAGAAATCGCCTGAGGGAACTTCCGATTACTACTTGGGATCAGCTTGTTATACAGATGAGGAAGCGGTTCGTTCCAGCCCATCATCAGCGCGAGATACTCAACAAACTTAGGCGCCTTGTCCAAGGTACGAAGTCTGTTCGAGATTATTATCAAGAATTGGAAACTTTGCTCATTCGTGCAGATTTACGAGAAGGCGAAGAGATGGTAATGTCGAGATTTCTTGGAGGACTTAACCGAGAAATTCAAGACAAGGTGGAACTTCAGGATTTCGCAGATATACAAGAGATGGTGCATAAGGCTGAATTGGTGGAATCTCAAGTCAAGAGGCGAAATTTCAAGTCCACATTCACGCCTAGTGTGCCTAAGCCTAAGGAGATCAGCAAACCAGCTTACTCCAGAGACATCAAACCGCCCTCTACTGGAGTTAAAGAAGAAGCTAAATCTGAGTTCAAGCCTCGAGGTGGTACTTCTATCAGCAATGTGAGGTGTTTCAAATGTCAAGGAATGGGACATTACTCTCGAGATTGTCCAAACAAGAAGGTATTCTTGTTACAAGAGGGAGGAGAGATAGTTCCTCAAGAGGGTTCCGAGGCCGAATATGAAACAGAGGAAGAGGAAGAAGCTGCTGCCGTGGGCGAGATGCTGGTTGCCAGAAGGACTTTGAGTGTTCAGAGTCAACCTGAAGAGACTTGTCAGCGAGAGAACCTGTTCCATACGAGATGCTTCATTCAAGGAAAAGTTTGTAGCCTGATCATAGATGGAGGAAGTTGTACTAATGCTGCAAGCGAAGAGATGGTTAAGAAGCTCCAGCTCAAGACTATTCCTCATCCAAGGCCGTATAAGCTTCAGTGGTTGAATGATAGTGGAGCCTTGACCGTATCTCAGCAAGTGAGGGTTTCTCTATCCATTGGGAAGTATGAAGATGAGATTCTATGTGACGTCATTCCCATGGGTTCGAGTCATGTGTTGCTAGGCAGACCGTGGCAATCAGATCGTAGGGTGATACACGACGGTTACACCAACAAGCACTCATTCGAGTTCAAAGGTCGCAAAATTACCCTCCTACCTCTCACGCCTACCGAGATTTATCAAGATCAAGTTCAAATGAAGCTCAAGGAAAAGGAGAAAGTCGCCAACAGCCTCTACATAAACCACAGTGAATTTTCTAAACTCTTTGATCCTGAAATGACTACTTTTATGTTTGTGTACAAGGAATCCCTTGTTAGTACTAACCCTTCACAGGAGCTTCCTAGTGCTATGTTTGAGATTTTGCAGGAATACAAGGACGTTTTTCCAGTAGAAATTCCACCAGGGCTACCTCCAATTCGCGGGATAGAGCATCAGATTGACTTGGTACCAGGATCAGCCTTACCTAACAGGCCAGCATACCGAACCAATCCTGTAGAGACTAAGGAGCTGCAGAAGCAAGTGGAAGAGCTGATGAGCAAGGGACATATCCGAGAAAGCTTGAGTCCATGCGCGGTTCCAGTTCTGTTGGTGCCAAAGAAAGATGGTTCCTGGAGGATGTGTGTAGACTGCCGAGCTATCAACAACATCACTGTGAAGTATAGGCATCCGATTCCAAGACTAGATGATATGCTGGATGAGCTCTGTGGATCGACAATCTTCTCTAAGATAGACTTGAAGAGTGGGTATCATCAGATCAGAATGAAGGAAGGGGACGAATGGAAGACGGCGTTCAAGACAAAGCAAGGACTCTACGAGTGGCTAGTTATGCCATTTGGTCTCACCAATGCTCCCAGCACCTTCATGAGATTAATGAACCATGCCCTGAGACCATTCATTGGCGTGTTCGTAGTGGTTTATTTCGACGATATCCTCATCTACAGTAAAGGTTTGGAAGAACATCTAGATCACATCAGATCGGTTCTTGATGTTCTTCGCTCTCAATCTCTCTTTGCTAATTTATCTAAATGTTCATTCTGCACTATCGAAATTGTTTTCTTAGGCTTTGTAGTAAGTGCAGGAGGAGTTAAAGTAGATGAAGAGAAGATAAAAGCTATCAAGGAGTGGCCAACCCCCAAGAACATTGGAGAAGTCCGAAGTTTCCATGGCTTAGCAGGATTCTACAGGCGTTTTGTTCGTGATTTCAGCACCATAGCCGCGCCCTTAACAGAAGTGATCAAGAAAGACGTGGGGTTCAAGTGGGGAGAGGCGCAAGAACAGGCTTTTACAGCCCTTAAAGAGAAGCTTATCAATTCTCCCTTACTAGTACTTCCTGATTTTACTAAGACTTTTGAGATTGAATGCGATGCTTCTGGTGTAGGTATTGGAGCAGTTCTTATGCAGGATAAGAAGCCCGTCGCTTACTTCAGCGAAAAGTTAGGAGGATCAACGCTGAATTATCCCACGTATGACAAGGAGTTATACGCATTGGTTCGAGCTCTCCAGACGTGGCAGCATTACTTATGGCCTAAGGAATTCGTCATTCATACCGATCACGAGTCTCTAAAGCACCTCAAGGGTCAGCAGAAACTTAACAAAAGACATGGGCGATGGATGGAGTTCATTGAGACATTCCCCTACATTGTTAAGTACAAAAAAGGTAAAGATAATGTGGTCGCAGACGCATTATCCCGGAGGTACACTCTTATTTCGACTTTAACATCAAAGTTGATTGGATTTGAGCATATTATAGATCTTTATGAATCTGACACTAACTTTTCTGAGAGCTATGCCAAATGTCATAAGTTTGCCTGTGAGAAAT
Organism: Eutrema salsugineum; assembly: GCF_000478725.1. NCBI lineage: Eukaryota > Viridiplantae > Streptophyta > Magnoliopsida > Brassicales > Brassicaceae > Eutrema > Eutrema salsugineum. The sequence continues at coordinate 6,961,996 of NW_006256895.1, forward strand.
TTTATAGACAGGATGGATACTTGTTCTTCAGTAACCGATTGTGCATACCACGAGGATCCATTCGAGAGTTACTGGTACGAGAAGCTCATGGAGGTGGATTAGCTGGACATTTCGGTGTCACAAAGACACTTCTTGGGCTACAAGAGCACTTCTACTGGCCGAACATGAAGAAGGACGTTGAGAAAATCTGCTCTAGATGTGTCGTATGTAAGATGGCTAAGAGTAAAGTTCAGCCTCACGGTTTGTATACTCCTTTGCCTATTCCTTCTCAACCTTGGACTAATATCTCTATGGATTTTGTAGTTGGCTTACCTCGCACCAGAAATGGTAGAGATTCTATTTTTGTAGTTGTTGACAGGTTTAGCAAGATGGCTCACTTCATCGCTAGCCACAAGACAGATGATGCTGTGAATGTAGCTAACTTTTTTTTCAGGGAAGTAGTACGACTGCATGGAATGCCACAGGTTATCGTTTCAGATCGAGACACGAAGTTCTTAGGACACTTTTGGCGAACGCTTTGGGCTAAGCTGGGAACAAAGCTCTCATTCTCAACTACGTGTCATCCTCAGACCGATGGACAGACCGAGGTGGTGAATAGAACGTTGTCCACACTTCTAAGGACTTTGGTGAAAAGTAACCTCAAGACGTGGGAAGAGTGCCTGCCTCATGTCGAGTTTGCTTACAATCACGCTAAGCATTCTGCTACTCTCTTTTCTCCTTTTGAAATTGTATATGGGTTTAATCCACAATCACCTCTAGACTTGATCCCTTTGCCTTTAAGTGGAAAATGCAGCTTGAATGGCAAGGAGAAAGCTGAACAGGTCCGAAGAATACATGCTAAGGCTAAGGAGAACATCGAGAAGAAGACAAAGCAGTATGAGAAACATGCCAACAAAGGACGAAAGGAACTGATTTTCGAAGAAGGAAATCTGGTGTGGATCCATCTGAGGAAGGAGCGATTTCCAGCTGAGCGAAAGAACAAGCTAATGCCCAGAGTTGATGGACCATTCGCAGTCATCAAAAGAATCAACAACAACGCCTATCAGATTGATCTTCAAGGTAAGTATGATGTTTCTGATACTTTCAATGTTTCTGACTTGCTTCCTTTTGTTGCAGATTCAGATTTAAAGGCAGAGGGAGAGGATGATATGATCGTGACCAGCTCAGAGGAGGAGGAACCAGAGGTAGCTGGCAGGATCACTCGTTCCAGAGCTAGAGAGATGGCTAAGGAGGCTCACGCACTCATTGCCACGGAGGACAGCGAACACCAGGAGGCTGGAGCTCACATCTTCAACATCTCTATCTTGAAGAATGAAGAACCCAGTAACAATGACTAGGTAACTTAGGTGATGATTCTGTACTCTTTTCCTTGGTGAGGATTTTGGAAGGCAAGGAGGTTCTTCTCCAAGGTTTTTAACGAGGCAGAAATCATTGCTACGTCGAGTTACTTAGAAGTTGTTACTAATGGGTAATAACGTGCTAAGTCACAATGACTTATGCACTAGTTGTTTAGGCGCACCACTTAGGTTTAGAAGGGACGCCTCGCTGTTTTATTTTCAAATTAAACTTCTTGTTGTTTTATTTCAAACTCCATGTTGTTTTGTTATTAGGGCTGCGATTTTCTCTCTTAGTCCATAAAAAAGAGAAATCGCCTATGTCATATTCAGTGAAGAATTTTGATCAAACTTTTAACGTGTTCTTCTCTCTTTTCGATTTCTGAGAACTAAAAAAAAACTCTGAAATTCGAATCTCTTAAAACTAATCTGTTTACAAGAGATTCTGCTATCACCATCACATCCCTCTCACGATCCATCGACGAATCCATCCACCACCATCTCAAACCATCGATCCACCGCATCACACCACCATCTCCCTCCATCGATCTCTCATCGCGCCACCATCGCTTCATCACGCCAATATCATCGCATCTGTCCCTCCAAGTCACGATCTCAATTCGCCTGTTGCCTTATCTTCAGAGTTGATCTCCTCGGATCGTATCACAAGCACTGAAGCTTTCTTCATCAAAGTTGGCGATATATGAGTCCTCAGTCCTCTGCAACCGGAATCACTCAATTCGGACAGGTATCGTAGAAGTTACACTCTCCGGAATGCGAAGTGGTCCAAGCTGCTCTGAATGCTGCGAGAAAGCCTTGCGACTTGGTTAACTCGCAGGCCTGAAGACGAATGCCTGGAAATTGATGCTGCGAGTTGAGAAGTGCGGGTAAGCTATCAATGGATGAGGTCTGAGGCTCCCGAGCATGAAAATTGCTAAGTTCAAAATACTGCGACTTGGGCATGCTACCTGGGAGACGCTGGAACCAAGCCGCATGATCACTCGCAATCTACTCCGACTTGGGCGTGCTGGCTGGGAGCAAGGAGATCAACCCGCACGGTTTGTACATTCCCCAGAAACCGCCTTGGTCCTGCGAGTTGAAGAAGAAGAAGATTAAGCCGCAGCAAGACTTGTAAAACACTCCTACTTGGGCGAGCGGCTAAGACAAAGCGATTTAAGTCTCACAAGACAAGTTCTTTATCTACTGCGACTTGGGCATGCTACCTGGGAGACACTAGACCAACCCGCAGGATTTCCACTTTACCCACTAAAGCCGGGTCAGGACCCGGTTTGTTCCGGGCTGACCCGGTTCATTAGCACTTAGTATATATAGCTTTTTGGAGAAAAACCCTAGACATGTTATCTTCTCTCTTAGTTTCTCTCTAGTTTTCTTTCCTTTTTAGTGTAAAAACGTTTTTGATTAAGAGATATCTCAAGGATTTAATCAATCTAAGTCTGTTTCTTATCATCTCATCATCTCATTTCTGCTTCTAATCATGATTAACATCATCTCTTGCAAAAGATTAGATGTGTTCTTCATGATTAGTGAGTAGTCATCTTTTAAGCTTCTAGGTGTGTAGACTAGGGTGCTTAGATGTAGATTAATGATTGTTTACGCTTAGATCCTCTTCTCCTTTCCTTAGTTAGCTGATCCTAATGCTAGATCCTTGCACATCACTTGGGTCTAGAATCTGGGTTTTTCATGCACCAAAAGTGTTTGATGAAATGCCTGAATGAAAGCTAACTAAGGGTTTATGCATTAATGTCATGGGAATGATTGTTAAATGCATGAATGACATATTAGAACTGTTTCTTAATGCTCATTGATTCATATTTCACAAATGATGATTTGGTTTGAAAATGGATTAGTGTAGAGGTTAGTGCCTTCATGAGAGGATTAATCTAGATTAGAGTTCTAAGTTAATTGGAATTTGAGATCATGTGATGCTTGCTTTATCTTTCTGTATAAGATTCAGTCTTTCTTAGCTCTTATTTTGATGCACAAAGAGGCTGTCTGGTCATTTTAGACTTGGACCCTTATGCTTGTTGATTGTTTATTCATCTAATGGCAATTAGTCTTGAATTGGTAATTAACAAAGGGATTTCTGTCATGAGAATGAATTAATCTGAATTGGAAGTCTAGACTAAAGATTTGCAAGTGTTGCATTGTTTGCTTAGCATCATGAATTCACATTTAAAGCACCCTGATCAATGATCACATCTAGAGGTTTAGCTTTCTCTTTATTTGAATTTAAGTGTTTGTTTAGTTTCTCTAGCTTGTTTAAGTCTTAATTACTGTTTTTTCTTGCTTGTTTTGTTATATGCTTTTAGATAATCTTGGTTACCAACTCATCTGCTTATTAGACTTGGATTAAGATAGCTCCTCATAGTTCTAGTGTCTAGAATCTCTCCATTTGGATTGATACCTCAAGTGCTACAATGACATGAGTAGTTGAGGAATTGATCAAGGATTGAAAAATTCCCACTATCACTTGGGAATTGGAAGGCTCTCCGGATTTCTCATCTTTGCATTGCATCGGAACGGTAAGAAAACAGCTCCTGGACCTGTGTTTACTCCGGAGACGATATCTTTCAGGTCACAGCTCCAAATCGGGTTATCTCAGGTGTTATGGAGATAAAACTCAAAGACCTTGAATAATGATGAAAGTCCCGATAACTGAATCGGACTGGAAAGGAATTGTCGCACGTAATCTTTGAAGCTCATTGGACCGGCTTAAAATGCATGCGAGACAGGTGTGTCTCCCATTGCCAATATCTCTCTGCTCAATGCGCTGAATTCAGTAATTCCAATTGTTCTGTAATCTTGACTCGATCATCTCCAACTTTGATGAAGACACCGTTAGCTGAATCAGATCGGAAGCTTCCCCGGATTGGCAATCTTTGATCCGCACGGGTGCAAACAGATTTTAGCCGAGAAACACTTTCCGTGGTAAAGAAAATATCTGATAATCGCATACCGCGGTAAGCTTTTTAGCCGATAAATAATCTCTCATCTCGGCATAGAACTTCACCCGATAGCGTTTTCACCCGATATTGACTTTGGCCGAGAGAGATTCACCTGATAGCATTTTTTTAGCCGAGAAAACCGATCCATCCGGTACATGCTTTTGCCAAGAAATTCCCGTAAGCCGATTTCATAATTTTTGAACCCTTTTTGCACCGTTTCAACTCCTGATCACACCTCTTCTGCTCCAAATAACCTCCAAAACACCTGATAAAGACTCCAAAGCATGCACAGACACATTGAAACCTAATGCAACCCCTAAGGTCTAAAACAATGCTTACGGACCTAAAATGCATGAGATAAGACATGATTTGGACTCTAAAATGCACTCTAAATGATTCAAATTTTGAAAATATCAACTCTATTTGCACCCAGTAAATCACGGTTCAAATCCCTTCAAAAACAATTTTTTTTAGATGCCCCCACTCTAAAATTTTTCTAGATCCACCACTGTATGATAGACATCCCCATTTTTGCTTCGAACAATTCTCTGCATTAGGCCTGTCCAGGCTCGCCATTAGCCTTAGGCATTTCCTTGCGTCACTTCGAGTGATCTGAACATTTTTAATTTTATTTTTCACTTATTTCTTGATCAAGATAGATCCCCTAGATCCATGCTTCGATCCTCTTGGGCAAATTAAATACTGTCTTAAGCAAGATAGCTCTCTACATTCACTAATTATTTATGTGAGCTCTTATTAAACTTGTCATTCAGGGTAAATGGCATTTGTTATTAAATGACTATTTAATTGATAATTTTAAATGTTTAAAAGTTACTTTGGATTTTGGAGAATGCGACATATTATGCAAAACCACAAGAGAAAATGGACATGTTGAGTCCACAGCTTTCAGTGGCTTCTTTTGCTAAAGAGTTGTTACATATTCCTTCTTTCTTGACATCATCTTTGTAACTTTTGCATACTTAGAATATGCTCCAACTTTCACTAAATTAATACTTGATATATTCATAATTTGCATACTTAGGATTACATTTTTTGGTCCAAATATTGAGTCTCATGCATACATTTAGGTAGTTTTCAATGCTTTTGTCCTTATAGTTGGTTTATGATAAGAAATGCATTAGGTCCTATAGAGTCTTGCATTTTTGAGTGTTTACAGGTCATTTGGAGCAAAAAGGGAGCATTTGGGACAGACGCCGGACAAGTGGATAGAAGCCGACAATCCCTCTACTTCATCACCTTATAAGGAGGACTTTTATTGCGATTCAGCCTCCTGTGTCTTCTTTAAGATTCACGAGGGTTGAGTCTAGTTTCCTGAACGCTTGAGATCACTCAATTTGGAGGTCGGAGCTGAAAGTTTCGCCAATCAGAAGGAACACATCTCTCGCAGCCGCTAAAGGACCAAAACGACGCGCCTCAAAGAACCGGTAAAACGGAGCCCTTGCCGACGTCTGCTGGACTCGGACCCTTCATAAACGTTGTAGCTTACGGAGCCATTTGGCTCATGGAGTTCACAGACCGAGGTTCGGAGCTCTGAGCGGAGAGTTATGAAGGTTTTGGTTCAGACGTCTTGCATTCCTATCGACCAGAAGGTACCCCAACAGTTTGGTCGATAGTTTCAACCAAGATCGCCGAAATATATCGACCAAAATGTCGAGGTGAAGCATGTCAACATCTTTGAGCCTGAATCACCGAAATAATGTCGACCAAATTATCGACCAAGTGTTTTGTCGATATCCTTGCTAAGAAAAACTTTGAGAACTATCGAGCAGAATATCCTATTGACCAGAAGGTACCCCAACAGTTTGGTCGATAGTTTTGACCAAGATCACCGAAATAATATCGACCAAAATGTCGAGATGAAGCATGTCGACATCTTTGAGCCTGGATCACCGAAATAATGTCGACCAAACTATCGACCAAGTGTTTGGTCGATATCCTTGCTATGAAAAACTTTGAGAATTATCGAGCAGAATATCGACTTGAGCCATGTCCATATTTCTCTCGATCCAGTCCGAGTTTTTGGGCTTTTTTGGGCCAATATCCTGCTTGTTAAGGGTTGGCTCATTAAGAAAACCCTTGGTATAAATAGTTTTGAGACTTTAGTGATGAGGTTAAGCTTTATTCTCTCTTTTCTCTTTGCCTCTTTTGTGAAAACCCATATTTTGTTAAAAGATATCTCAAGGATTTAATCAATCTAAAGTTGTTTCTTATCATCTTCTCTTGTTATCTTTGCTTCTAATCATGTTTAACATCACTTCTTGCAAAAGATTAGGTGTCTTAAGCATGATTAGTGAGTAGTCTTCTTTTAAGCTTCTAGGTGTGTAGATTAGGGTGCTTAGATGTTTAATTTATGATGTTTAGGTTCTAGATTCTCATTTCCTTTCCTTAGTTAGCTTCTCTGAATGCTAGATCTTTGATAATCACTCTGGTCTAGAACTTAGGCATTTCTCCACCCACAAGGTGTTTGATGAAATGACTGAATGAGCTTACTTAAAGGTTTATGTTTTAAATGCCATAGGAATGTTTGTTTGAAGCATAAATGACATATTAGAACTGTTTATTAGTGCATATTGATCATCATTACCACTAATGAGAGTTAGGTTTGAATGCTGATTAGTAAAGTGATCATTGTCTTGGGAAAGAAATGGTCTTGCTTTGAGTTCTAAGTTGATTGGAATTTGAGATCATGTGATGCTTGCTTTATCTTTCTGTATGAGAATCAGTCTTTCTTAGCTCTTATGTTGATGCACAAAGAGGCTGTTTGGTCATATTAGACTTGGAACCTTATGCTTGTTAATTGCTTATTCACTAATGAGAATTAGTCTTGATTAAGTAATTTGCAAAGTGATTTCTGTCATGGGAATGAATTAATCTGAATTGGAAGTCTAGACTTAAAAATTGCAAGTGTTTCATTGTTTGCTTAGCATCATGAATTAAGCATTGAAAGCACCCTGATCAATGATCACATCTAGAGGTTTAGCTTTATCTTATTTTTGAATTTGAGTCTTTGTTTTGTTTGTCTTGTTGCTTGTTCTTAATTACTGCTTGTTTGTTCTTGCTTGTTTTATTATATGCTTTTAGATAATCTTGGTTACCAACTCATCTGTTTAATTAGACTTGGATTAAGAATTGATCCTCATATTCTTGGTGTCTAGAACCTCTCCATTTGGATTGACCCTCAAGTGCTACAACACTAGAGGTTAATTGACCTTAGTGGGCTAAAAAACCTACTATCAATTTGGCGCCGTTGCCAATTGGGGATTCATTCTAGCATTAGGACTTTGGATCTTATTAAGATCAAGTCATTTTATTTTGTTTTACTGATTACCTTTCAAGTGCTGTCTTTGTTTTCAGGTGTATGAACACCAGAAGTCAAGCAAGAAGACAAAGAGAAAGAGCTGTGCACATTGAGAGATTGGGTATGGATCAAGGGCAACAGGCTCAGGATGGTAATGGAAACCAGAATCAGCAAGAGCCTCCACCTCCACGTCCAAGACAAGTTGTAGGAGCTGGTGATGAGGCCAATGCTCAGAGTCAGAGACATGGGATTCAAGCTCCTACACCTGAAAACAATTTTGAGATCAAATCTGGTTTGATCAACATGGTGCAATCAAACAAGTTCCATGGCTTGGCATTAGAAGACCCGTTAGATCACATTGAAAACTTTGATAGAGTTTGTGATCTAACTAAGATGAATGAAGTGAGTGAGGACAGTTTCAAGTTGAGGCTATTTCCTTTTTCTCTAGGAGACAAAGCTCATCAATGGGAAAAGTCGCTACCTCAAGGATCAGTCACAACATGGGAGCAATGCAAAAGAGCCTTTCTAACCAAGTTCTTCTCTTCATCAAGAACAGCAAGGTTAAGAAATGAAATCTCAAGTTTCATTCAGAAGAACCATGAATCATTTTGTGAGGCTTGGGAAAGATTTAGAGGGTATGCCATGCAATGCCCTCACCATGGATTCTTAGATGCTCGGCTGCTAAGTACCTTCTACAGAGGTGCTTTACCAAAGGTCAGACTCCTATTGGACACAGCTTCAAATGGTAATTTCATGACCAAGGAAGTCAATGATGCCATGACCCTAGTGGAGAATGTAGCTCAGAGTGATGAGCTTTAGGGATCAGACTTTGAAAGGAATTCAAGAGGAGCTGTGAGTGCTGAAGAGGAAAGGACAAGAAAAGACATCAAGTCTCTCAATGAGAAGCTAGACACACTTCTCTTAGCTTCTCATCAGTCAGCCAACTTTGTTGGAGATGTGAATCATGTGTTTCAAGACACATTTCAAAGGGAAGACATCACAGCTGAGGTGAACTTTGTAGGTGGCCAACAAGGTTACCAAAAGGGCTTTACCTACTACACGAATCCCCCAAACCAGAACTTCTATCCTCAAAACACTCAACAACAAGGTTTTGTCCCTCCCCAACAACAAAGTCTCCAACAGAACTCAGAGAATAAGGATCCAGAAGTGCAGAACCTGCTCCAGCAAATCCTCAAAGGTCAAGGAAGTGGAGCCATAGACTTCAACAAGAAAATGGCAGAGATTAACAACAAGGTGGATTGCACTTATTCTGATCTTCTAACTCAACTTTCAACCTTGGCTTCCAAAGTCAAGACTCTAGAGAAAAACAAGGGCCAATGCAGTTCTCAAGCTCAAAGATCTTTACCAGGGACATCAATTGCACATCAAACAGAATACTGCAATGCAATCCTCTCAAATGATGAGAATCATGCTGCTGTCCAAGAAATTGAGGACCTTCTCCATGGCAATGTCTCAAGTGAAAAATTTCTGACAAAAGATGATGAGGACGCCATCATAGATGCGTTTGAGCACCTGTTCTGTGATCTCAATGAGGACATTGAGAAAGAAGGTGGGGAGGCAGCTTGTTTTGATATGCAAAAGAATGATTCTGAGATTGCTGAAGGAAAGGATAAGAGAATGGTTCAAGGAAGGACATCTGATGGAGTCTCTAGCACTAGTTCAACAAGGGTGAAACCCAAATCTATTCCCAAGCTAGGCAACCCAGGAATGTTCTCCATCTCATGCTCTCTTGGAAATTTGAAAGTGGAGAATGCTTTGTGTGATTCTGGATCAAGCATCAGTGTAATGTCTTTAGACATGGTGGAGAGACTAGGGATCAAGATTCTTAAGCATCACCCCATGTCAATCACATTTGGAGATTCATCCTCAAAGAAACCATATGGAATCCTTGAAGACTACCCATTGAAAATTGGTGAATGAACAGTTCCAACAGATTTTGTAGTCATGAAGATGAAGAAGACAAAAGAGCTACCTCTTTTGCTTGGAACTCCATTTCTGAACACCACAGGAGTAAGGATGGACTTTGATACTCAAAGAGTGGTGCTTGCTAAGGTAGATGATGAAGTATCTTATCCTCTTATGCCTCCTCTTACTGGGTTTTGTGCAGTTATATCTGATGATTCTGATGAGTTGAAACGCTATGGGATGATGTATGTGGGGAGTATTGGAACTATAGAAGAAGCTCAACCCCTTGCATCTGTTGAGAAAAAGAAAGAATCCCTAATAAGACCTGATCTTGAGTTTGAAGGGGATTTCTTTAGTGATGATGAAGCTTGCTTGGAATCTCTATCTCCTACACCAAGTGAGAAGGAGATCAACAGCAACAAAGGCAATGGCTCAGGGTCTCAAGACAAGAACCCACCCAGAACCAGACCATTCACTCTTAAGTCATCTTCTCAAGTCTTAACTCTCACTCCTTGGAAGTTTAATGGTGGAACTGTTGAATACAAGGTTAAAGGCAATGGAAGAGCAAAACCTTTTGCTAAGGTCAGGGCAATCCTCACACAAGAGCTCATAGACAAAGGGTCAGCTGGTGTTCAAAAGCTGATGAACAAGGCTATCACACTTGAGTTCATGGACAAGACAAGGAGCATCAATGCTCCTCCTCACCCTCACTAAGAAAAGAGTGTAAGAAGTCAAACTTAGTGACTTTAAACAAAGTGCTATTGGGAGACACCCCAAGCTTATCCTTTGTAAATACTCTTTTCAATGCTTTCTTTTGTTGTTTTAGGACGTTTTGATGTTTTATTTAGGTGTGGACAGGGTTAAGTATGGCTTAAGTTCAGTCTAGAGGAAAATGGAGCAAAGAAAAGCTGTAAAGATCGGACAAGTTTGCATTCATATTGACATGCCCCTTCTCGATAGCTTGGTCGATACAAATGTGTCTCTAGCGCCGAAATAATATCGACCAAGCTATCGACTTGTGTCACCTCGATATGGTATAAAGAGTCTGAACTTCTTGAGATATCGAGGTGCCTAATGCTCGATATTCTGGTGGATAATTTGAACCCATAACACCGAAGGAATATCGACCAGAATATCGACATTAAGTAGGTCGATATGAATGCAGCAGCTCCTTGGTTTCCAATGCTCAATAGGATGGTTCAGGCAAAATCAGAAACCCACCCACCTCCCTCTCCAACACTTAATCTATACAGTTATCACTCCAAACCTTGTACATAGCATTTTGCATCTTTCTTTTGATTTCTGCATCTTCTTTTCTGTTTATCCTCTTTCTTATACTTTTATAACACAGGGGACTGTGTTATTGAAGTGCGGGGGAGGGGTTTAGTGTTTACTAATCATATTTTCTTTGATCTTATTTTCCATTTTGAGTCTTGAGTCTCATTCATTCATGCATTGGCATCTAACTGCACATAAAAACCCAAAAAAAAAAAAAATTCGAAAAATGAAAAGTTTTCACAAAAAATTGCTCATGTAGATGCATTTCACATTTTTAGGATTGAGTCTAGCTTGCATCATATAGGTTACTTCTTGCTGGGAGTAATGATAGGTTTTTCTTGAGTAAATCACTTTTAGAATTTGGATTAAATATGCTTGTGAAATGACTTCTATGCTTGCAACGCTTGAAATGATCTGAATCTGAGAAGCAAGTTCTAACTGAACTCAACTCTAATAAGTGAAAACCCTGAACTTGACTTGAAACTATCATTTGGTGCATTGTTTGAATAAGCTTGTGGATACCAATATACATATTTGAGCTAGAATCCTGTTTTTACCATCCTCTTCCTTAGCTCAAATATCTGAATCTGCATAATAGATCAGTTTTCCTCACCCTGAACCCATCCTTCTTTCAAGCCAATCGTTTGTGTGTGATTGAAAGGCCACCTTGGACCAAACTTAGCAGAAAGTGTTAGGTTTAGGGCGACAACGGCAAATCTCATTGAGTGTTAAGTTCCATCATCTTGGAGCTAAGAGATTTGGCGAGAACTAAGTCTGGGGGAATACTTGTTGGTGAGTGGAAAAAGGAGAGATGAGTGGAAATAAAAGGAGAATGGTGAGAAGTAGGGGATAGAAAAAGAAAAGAAATCAGTCTTGGAGTTTTGAGTCAAAGAAAGTGAGCTCTAGTGTTTTGAAAAGAAAGAGTCTAGCCTCTAAGTGAAAGGAAAAGAAAAGAAGCCAAAGAGGTCAAATGTTTTAAAAAGAAAGAAAAAGAGGCTAGAGGTTACAAAAGAAATAGAAAAAGAGCAATGGAAACTTTGAACTCCAAGACTTATGTATGAAAAGGAAAAGTGAATCCCCTAGTGAGAGAGGAAAGAGTGTGAAAAGTAAGCAAGTGAGGAAACTTTGAGTAGAGTGTGGGGTGGGATGAGTTCTTGCCCTTTTATGCATAGGTTGCCTTTTACCTTTAGCATTCTGCCAAAGTTTGGTCATTAATAGAGAGATCCCTTGCTGCATTGAACCCACTCAGGCGCTGATGAGATCATTTTAGTCTCATAACCTCACCCTAGCCAAACCAGCTTGTTTAGACATTGCATCATTTGATCCACTTGGTTAAAAGCTTAATGAATGTCAAAGAGTTGAGGAATAAGAGAACTTGTGGAGATTTTTGTTGTGTTGTTATATCTGAGTATGGTCTTGCATTGCATATTGAGCATGAACTTGAATTCTCTTAGTGGTCACTTCTCTCAAAGGAAATATGAACTCCCAATGCACTCAACCTCTCTCTGTCATTTGATCTTTTTTGCTTGAGGACAAGAAAAGGACAAGTGTGGGGGAGTTGATATATTCATAATTTGCATACTTAGGATTGCATTTTTTGGTCCAAATATTGAGTCTCATGCGTACATTTTGGTAGTTTTCAATGCTTTTGTCCTTATAGTTGGTTTAGGATAGGAAATGCATTAGGTCCTATAGAGTCTTGCATTTTGGAGTGTTTACAGGTCATTTGGAGCAAAAAGGGAGCATTTGGGACAGAAGCCGTGGAGAGACCCTCGTGTGAATGCATCAGAACCGGACAAGTGGATAGAAGCCAACAATCCCTCTACTTCATCACCTTATACGGAGGACTTTTGTTGCGATTCAGCCTCCGGTGTCTTCTTCAAGATTCACAAGGGTTGAGTCTAGTTTCTAAAACGCTTGAGATCACTCAATTTGGAGGTTGGAGCTGAAAGGTACACCAATCAGAAGGAACACATCTCTCGCAGTCGCCAAAGGACCAAAACGACACGCCTCAAAGAACCGGTGAAACGGAGCCCTTGCTGACGTCTGCTAGACTCGGACCCTTCATAAAAGTTGTAGGTGACAGAGCACTGAGCTGAGAGGTATGAAGGTTTTGGTTCAGACGTCTTGCATTCCTATCATAGAATACAAATGACATCTAAATTGATCTCTATGCATATAACCTCCATGTTCATAGTTTATAAATCTAATACCAAAGTCCGTTTAACCAAAACCGATCACACTTTATGGACTAAACCGAAATGATAATCTTTAATCTATAAATTCCACATTTGGTTCACACATCTCCAACAATCTCCCACTTGTGGACCTAAATGTGACCAAGACAATTTATAGGTTAATCCTAATGAGCGCTCTTTATGATTATCATTAATCTCGGTATTGAAACAGCCTCGTCCATTTACCATGTCAATATCGGACCAAGGAGACATAATTGCAATAAGACGCAATTAGATCTTTAATGATCACATACATTAAGACAATAAAATGACATTAGACCAAACATGGATGCATAGCATGAAAATTCAACTGGTCCTACCTTAACGAGATCAACCTTATGAACAAACAACACAAAGTAATGATAAAAACACTAAACCAAATAGTGTTCAAACTTTATTACCTTAACCATATATGCACATAACCAAAATAGAACATTACAAAATAGATACAAAACTCCCACTAAATTGATATATCATCTAAACCCATATGAGCAACATGCTCCTAAAATACCTTAGGTGGAACACCTTTAGTCAACGGATCCGCTATCATAGAGTTTGTGCCTATATGCTCAACTGAAATTACATCACTTTGGATCCTTTCCCGCACAACACGATACTTAATGTCTATATGCTTCGAATTTGTTGTGCCTTTATTGTTGTTCGCATATAACACTCCCGAACTATTGTCACAGAAAATTTTAAGGAGCCTTTCGACACCTGGAACTATATGCAGCCATGTGAAAACGTTTCGCAGCCATATAGCATGATTGGAAGCCTCATAACATGCCACATATTCTGATTCCATAGTGGATGAAGCCACAAGCTTTTGCTTGGCACTTCGCCACAATATAGCTCCATCGACAAGCATGAATACATAGCCCAAAATAAATCTACGACTATTAAGGCATCTAGCATAGTCAGAATCAGAATAATCAGTGATCTCGAGCTGGTTACCTCATCTATAAATGAGCATAAGATTCCTAGTTTTCTGCAGATATCGCATCACCCGTTTAGCTGCTTTCCAATGTTCGATCCCTGGGTTACTTAAGTATCTCCCCAACATCCCAATAACAAATGCCAAGTCTGGACGTGTACACACTTGTGCATACATCAGACTTCCAACTGCTGAAGCATAAGGAATTTTCTGCATTTCCTCAATCTCTAACTGAGTCTTGGGGCGTTGAACTAAACTGAATTTATCACCTTTAGAAATTGGGGTGTTCATCGATTTACAATCCTTCATGCCATATCACTCTAAAACTTTATCGATGTACCTCTTTTGTGATAAACCTAATATACCTCGAGAACGGTCTCAATGTATTCTTATACCCAATACAAAAGAGGCTTCACCAAGATCTTTCATCTCAAATAGCTCTGAGAGAAATTTCTTAGTGTCTTTCAACAAACCTACATCGTTTGTGGTAATTAGAATGTCATCGACATACAGGAGCATGAATATAAAATTCCTCCCACTGATCCTTTGGTATACGCAATCCTCAACTTGATTCACTTCAAAACCAGATGAAGTGAGTACTTGATGGAACTTGCGATACCATTGACGAGACGCTTGCTTTAATCCATAGATAGATTTCTTTAATTTAGATACAACTTTCTTTGGGTCACCTACCACAAAGTTTTCTGGCTGTTGCATGTAAATGGTTTCTTCAATGTCATCATTGAGAAAAGCAGTCTTCACATCCATCTGATGGAGCTCTAAATCCAAATGAGCTGTTAGAGCCGTAATTATCCTTAAAGATTCTTTCGATTATACTGGAGAGAAAGTCTCTTGATAATCAATGCCTTCCTTCTGAGTAAATCCTTTAGCAACAAGGCGAGCCTTATACCTTTCCATGTTACCATTTGCATCCCGTTTCGTTTTAAAGATCCATTTACAACCAATGGCTTTAACACCTTCTGGTAACGTGACAAGATCCCAAACGCCATTGTCCTTCATGGATTTATATTCTTCTCCCATGGCATCTGTCCATTCATCAGAGTTAACGCTTTGGATAGCTTGACATAAACTTAATGGATCATTGTCTATCAACCCAATGCCACCCTCATGTTCCTGAAGAAAAAACACGTAATCATCTGAAATGGCCTTTTTCTTCTCTCTAGTGGATCTCCTTAATAACATTAATTCTTGAGGTTCTTCAGGAATTTGTTCTTGAGACCGAATAACTTCTTCCTCATGAGATTCACAGATACTTTCTTGATTTGCAGTTGAGTCAACATTTTCTATGTGTTTTCCAACTTCAACTGCAATTGGAGGAATCAAAACCATTTCACTATGGGATCCTGAATTTTGATTCATTTCTTTATCAAAGAAAAGATCTGTATTTTCTTTGTTCCCTTCTCCAAGTTCCATATCCTCAAAGAACACAGCATTTCCTGTTTCAAACAACGTTTGTCTATCTGGATCATAATATTTATACCCCTAAGATTTCTCTGCATAACCAACAAAGTAACAACTAACCGTTCTGGGATCCAACGTTCTTTCGTTTGGATTAAATTGTTGAGCTTCTGCTGGACATCCCCATACGTGAAAGTGCCTCAAGCTAGGACGTTTTCCTGTCCATAACTCAAAAGGCGTTTTAGTTGTTGCTTTAGTTGGCACTCTGTTCAGAATATACGTCGCCGTCTTTATTGCCTCACCCTAGAGGGACTTTGGGAGAGTAGAGAACGATATCATACTTCTCACCATGTCTTGAAGTGTCCGGTTTCGTCTTTCTGCTACACCGTTCATACTTGGAGTACCAGGCATGGTGTATTGCGTAACGATTCCACACTCCTCTAGGTATTTAGCAAACGATCCTAGACGTTGTTCACCTGATCCGTCATATTTACCATAGTATTCACCACCACGATCAGATCTAACGACCTTAACGTGTTTTCCAAGTTGAAGTTCTACTTCAGTTTTAAACACTTTGAAAACATCCAAAACCTCTGACTTCTCGTGCAACAGGTAAAGATAACCATATCGACTATAATCATCTATGAATGATACCAAATAGCGTTGTCCATTCCATGATGCTGTAGGGAATGGTCCACACACATCCGTATGCATCAACTCTAAGACTCTCGAAGATCGATGTGTATCTTTCCCTCTTTGGTTTGTCTGTTTTCCCTTAATACAACTGACACATTGGCCAATATCCAAAAAATCAAGAATTTCTAAAACTTTATCTGAAATAAGACGCTTAATTCTCTTTTCAGAGATATGACCCAAACGTTTATACCATAGCGCAGCGGATGTCTCATTCGTCAATTTTTGTTTTGTACCACGTGTGTCAATATGCAAATTTTCAGGATAGGAAGCAATAGAGTCCAATACATAAAGATTATCTATATTAGCCAAATGACCCATGCCTAATACATCCGAACTATTTGAAAGAGTAACCTTATGGTTTCCAAAATAACAAGAGTACCCAAGCTTGTCTAACATGGATACAGATATTAAAAGATATTAAGTTACGTCTAAAAGACGGTACAACATAAACCCCTTCCAAATTCAAAAAACGGCTGGTCTTTAACAAAATCCTAAAACTTCCGATTGCTTCCACTTTAACTCCTTTACCATCACCCACATAAATCAGCTTTTCAGCTTTATTAGGTTTGTGGCAATGGAGGCAACCCTGCATTGAGACACTTATGTGAGTTGTAGCACCTGAATCAACCCACCAAGTATTCTTAGGTACAGAAATTAAATTGATCTCAGAACAAACCAAAACGAGAGTAGTACCCTTATTTGCACGCCAAGTGTGATACTTAGGACATGCCTTATTCATATGACCCTTCTTGTGGCAAAAGAAACACTTTTGTTCTTTGGCGATACCTGATGCCTGTTTCTTTTGTCCTAATCCAGATCCTGAATCAGCGACGTTTTTCTTCTTTCCAGATTTAGGTGATTTTCCCTTTGAGGTAGTGGCAATGAGAGAACTTTCTGTCTTTTCCTTAATTAACCTGTCCTCTTCCTGGATACAATGAGTTATGAGCTCATTAAGACTCCATTTGTCTTTCTGACAATTATAACTCACTTTAAAATGAGCAGACCGTTCAGGAAGCGATATGAGGACAAGGCACACTAGGACATCGTCTGCCAAATGAAGTCCAAGTGTCTTTAACTTCGATTGAAGATTAGACATTTTCAAGATTTATTCTCGTATATTTCCTGTGTCTTTGTACCTCATAGAGACGAGTTCTGCCAAAAGCGTGATTGTTTCAGCTTTATCATTCTTGGCAAAACTTTTCTCCAAGACATCAAGATATTCCTTAGCCAAAATCACCTCATTGGACACAGAGCCCCTAAAGACCGAAGGAATCGAGTGCTTGATCAACATAAGGCACGTACGATTCGAGGCTACCCAACGTTCAAGTTTACTGCGGTCCTGATTAGTACTTGAATCCGTTACCGTGGGACAGTCATCCCTTAATGCAAGATTATGGCCCATTAATGCAAGGGCTATCATCAAGCTATATTTCCACTCTGAAAAGTTAGATCCATTCAGAATTGGAACCGAACTCAGGTTAGTGGAGATACTAGATGCGGTCTGCATGACTGAAAATTAAGGAAAACTTATGTAATACTTACACAACAACTTAATCAAATGCGGAAATTTTATATTTCCTAACAAGACATCAGTGCAACATCATTTCCTTAGTCTTTGGACATCAGTTATGACTCGCAATAGATGGCTCAATGCAATCACAAACAAATGAAAATATACCTGTCCTACAATGGATTATCCTTTGGGGTTACCATCGTAGACATGGCACCTAATAATCATCAACTATAATGTGATAGCCCCATAAATTTAATACTGCCAAATAACGAGTATCCTTTCGGCTTATCGCAATCCACATGTACTAAATTTATGACCTCTAATTGATTCAACATTCATTGAATAATTATCTTAAGAGGGCCCACTTTGGTAGTATGTTAAGATAATTCACAACTTAAGTCAGTAGAGAACATTCAATTAACAATTTTCCTTAATTAAACCTTATTCACAAAATGATTTTGTGATTTCCTAACCGAAAGATAAACTAGCATAGATGGTTTAAGTGTTGGGAAAAAATTACCAAAAGATGAACTAGTCAAGGATCAAACCCACCATCTTGCTATTTTAAGTTTCTATTTCTAAAACTCAAATTGGGGTTTTATAATGGATAAATAAATAAATAAGTAATTAATTTTTTTTAATTAATTACTAAAATTCCATTGTCTTCAACTTTTAGCTAAAAGATATTTTTTTACATGAAAACAAAGTTTCTTGAGATTTTAAATTCAAAATTATGCTTCATAAACCTTATGATTCATGATAAACCAAACTTTATGATTTTAAATCATGAATATCATGGATGCTTTTAAAAAAAAACTCAAAAGCTTTAAATCTAGAAATTTGATGTAAACTAACCATAACACCAAATTATAAAACAAAAACAAAAAAACATGCAACTATACCACATAGTAGGTGGCTCTGATACCACTTGTTGGAAACTTGATAGGAATTTAAACCTTATAATTCCTTTAGCCGAAGATCTACTATATGAATATACTTGCATAAAATTTAGGAAGTTAGAAAACTTACTTGAACTCATCTTACAAGAAGATGACTGGTAGATGATCTTCTAGCTCTATGTATCCAAATTATTCTTCTACCAAGAGATGGGTGCTTGTGTAGAGAATATAGAGAAGTATGCTTTAAGAGAAAGTGAATTTGATCTTTTTGTCAAAACTAAAATGACCAAAAGCTATCTCTTTAGATTGAGCTGGATGCAGCTATTTATAGGAGAGCAATAGCACAAACTTCATCTCTAAGTTTTCATTTAGCTTGGAGACAAAGCTCCCTAATTTCCTCTCCATTTGCCACTCTAGAAAACACATGTATGACATGCCTTAATTTCCTCCATGGCTGCCACAGCTCACAATAGCTTACTCACCAAGTTTTATTACACTTGTCTCCACCTTATATACTTCCTCACTTCATGGTATATATTGAACCAAATTATATATATACTTTGAAACTTACATGAGCTAGGGACCATAACCAAATTCAAAAACCGTCACTTAACCGGTTCCGTATTTTGTCATTTGATTCAGCCCATCATAGAATACAAATGACATCTAAATTGATCTCTATGCATATAACCTCCATGTTCATAGTTTATAATCTAATACCAAAGTCGGTTTAACCAAAACCGATCACACTTTATGGACTAAACCGAAATGATAATCCTTAATCTATAAATTCCACATTTGGTTCACACATCTCCAACACTCTTTGCTTTATAGTAAAATTGCGCAATCATTTGGACTAATTCATATATTGCGTGAAAAGTCAGCATCAAGTTCAGCACTGTATGATTCTGATCTATCACTCATACATATTACAAAAGGTGATACATAATTAGAGGGAAAAAAGTAATATGTAATGTCTAAATGTATATAAGTATGAACCCGGGGTTAGCCCCCAAACGCATAGGGTATATGCGGGTCGGGCCTGGACACACCATTTTGGGACCGCCACCTGTAACGGGACAGCCCGCCAGACCCAAAAAAATGAACCGCATCGGGTTGGGCTACTTGGACGCGAGTGATAACACCGTATTTTGACCACTTTTATGGATCGTTTTGAACTATTTTTTCTATGTTATTAATTGCTTTTAAGTACTTTTATTACGTTTTTCTAGTATTTGTAGTTCCAAGACTCTTTTCAGGTAACTAAGGGAAAAGCTTAACAAAATGGATAGAAAACCAGATTTCAGCTCAGAGTCAAACCGTCAGAAGTTCACCCCCGATTGAAGGCCTTCTCACCGTTTGATCCAGCTCAAATTTGGAGACCTTAAAGATGGAAGTATCAGCTTTCTAGCACACTTTACAGCTTGGCAATCCAACGGTTCAATCAAAAGATACGCGAAGAGCAAGATGTCCCGTAAACCAGCCGGCAAGCGTTTCCACCCGCGGCCAACAGAGCATTTGATGGTCGTATCAACTGCGTGAGGGAACAAGTTTTACCCTTCACAAAACAAATGAAAGCCGCAAGTGCACATCTGATCAGTTGCAGTATTTAGGGAACGAATCCACAGAGATTTGTGTGTCTGGTATTCTTCTACGGTTTTTAACTTTATGTCTAGACTAAATTGGTTTTAAAGGTTGGTTGTTTTACTTGCGAATTAAACTAAAACAAAAGAAAGAATAAATCTATCCTAAAAAGCAGGTAAGAAAATCGAATGAAATGCAATTAGAATAAGCAAATATCGAATGAAAGACTAATAAGGCAAGTAAAATATCGCATGAAAGGTAAATAAAGCAAGTAAATAATGAACTAAGGAAATTGAAATGCAGGTCTAAGAAAGCAAGTAAAAATCGATGGAATTGTAAACTATGGCTAAAAACGCTGAGCTTTTGGGAACTCTAAGGGATCATAATCGGTTTTAACACTAATGTAGATAGATTGGGATTGACGGACAACGATATATGGGTTCTAGAGCTAGAGTACGGCGGTATGACTACGTCACTGTCGTGATCATAACCAACTGTTTCTCGCAACCCTGACCAGTAGATTTCCACTCTGGCCCTGGAAGGGAGAGAACGCAAGAGCTGCACAAGACTCGTCAATACTCACGATCTCGCCACAGGTAGGTTTCCACTCCTACGGAAAAATTGCCTGTTTCATTCTAGGGCTGATACTTAATGAAAACTTTCGCAACACTAACTATCTAGATCAGATACTAGGTGATCAATCAAGCATACATGCAATAAGAACAAGCATAAACAGAGAACAGGTCAAAATCCCAGATCTATAAACCTAGATGTCTTAATCGATTATGAGAGCCCCTTTCGGGAACCCTAAGCCCAACTCGGGATCTACTCAGACATGGCTGAGTTCGACATCATCATTGGTTTTAATAAAAGTAATGAAAAACAGTAAAGAAAAGAGATAAAGAAAGCTTCTGTATTGAAGAACTCGGACTTGAACAATCTTCTACAAAAATCTCATAAAAACGGCTAAAGGAAAAGGGTTTCTGTAGAGTATGAAGGGTTCTGTCTAAAAACGACCTAAATGACATGTATTTATAGTCTCCAATACTCCATGGTCTCTAGGGTTCCGGAATTGAGGCTGAGAATGACTTTGGGCTTCAGATAAGTGGGCTTTAACTCGGAGATTGATTGTCGCGGTCGGGAGTGTTGTGACCGCGGCAATTGGCTTGTTGGCAGCGGTCGGGAAGCTTCTGACCACGGCAAATAGCTTGTTGGCCGCGGTCGCATGAGTTGCTGGCCGACTCCGCATGGCTCCGGGGCTAATAGAATATCTTGAGATCCAACCGTTGGAATGTCTCCAAACCAAATGCATTTGAAAGCTGGTTGATTCTTCTATAAGTTGTCCAATTTTGAGGGTGATCAGACGGTGAGAAGGTCTTCGTCTCTCCATGAGAGTTCTGACGGTCTGCATTTATCAAAAAGAGTCTTTTTGTTCCATTTTGTGCCTCTTTATCCCAAATTACCTGAAAAGTCTTTTAAAATCCGGAAACATAGAAATCCTTTGAAAACCTTTGAAAATGGAGTAAAAAAACCTGTAAAAGATATTAAAATGATCCATAAAAATGGTGAAAATCCGGTGTTAACAACTCCCCCAGACTTAGTCTTTTGTTTGTCCTCAAACAAAACAAGGCTAAATCTCGGCGAGCGGTTAGAAAACGTAGGAACTAAACAAAATCTCAGAGATCAAACTTCTAGACCAATATCAATCAGTATGCATCAATCGCGAATAGCCTAGAAAATTCTCACTAGCAATACAGGCATAAGTAGTCCGTTAATCCGTCATGCGGAAATCTATGCACTGAGATCTAACTTCCAGTCAACTGGCTCTTAACATTCATTAAAAATCTCGGTGGTTCTCATCAAAGAAAATCTAGGCAAGGCAATCTAGGCTAGGTGTCAAGAAGGCTTAAAGTGTTTAATGGGTTACCTGAAGATCTGGAGGATGCAGGATATTATGCAAAACCGCAAGAGAGAGTGAAGCTGTTGGTATCCACAGTTTTCAGTCACTTTCTTCTTGACATAGATTCATGGTCTTCTTTCCTCAGGTTCTCTCCAAAGCCCCCCAGACTTAGATTTTTGTAATCTTTCAAAACAAT
>NW_006256895.1:6984296-6987639 GCF_000478725.1 Eutrema salsugineum
CATTAGGGTTTTTGTTTCCCTTTCTCTTTTCACGTTTTTTTTTTTTTTTTTAGAGAAAGGGAACACCTTTAGATATAAAGTCTTAGAGAGCACGAATTTAGCAGTTAATATCTGTCTTGTAAAGCTTTATTATGTTTCTGATACTCTTCCTTCCCAATTCCATTCAGTCTCCTTTGTGAGTGACTGAAAACTGCGTCGCTCCTCTTCTCTCCGACGTTTTTGCACATATCTGCTGATATAAACTAAAGAGAGAATGCATGAGGATTGAAAACAAGGGTTTTGGGTTTAGGGTATGGTACCAGATAAAGATAAACTGGTCATCTAGGACGACAAATAGTGGTAAAAGTGATGGTAAAAGACGTCCTAGATGTGTATGTCGATGCGTGCCTAAAATCAATGATGAGGAAATTAGATATCAATATTAAGTCCAAATAAAATGAGCTAGTATATCCTGTCAGAAAGAATCTCCATGAATAGAAGTCCTCTGGTGGGAGTTCGTAGTGCAAGTACTCTAGCTACCGCCTAGTCTAGTGCTAACCACAAATGAGCTATCATGCATAGTGTAGAAGTGTGCAGGTCTAAATCATCATAGTTTTGCGTCAAACATTCCTGAAAAATACTTAATGTCGAATAGGTTACATATTAAAATTTAAAAAGTACTTGAAATTTAAAAGCAAAGCAGGGAAATGATTAGTACGGATAGACATCCTCCCCCAGACTTAAATCACACTGTCCCCAGTGTGAAAAAGTTGGTGAGAAGATGGTGAATAAAAGCAAAATAAAATAAAATAAGATAGAAGAAAAGAAAATGATGATAGAACCGTGATGGTAGTGAAGTGCTGATCAATCACTCATCCTCCGAAGTGTCGTCTGCGAACTGGTGCTGCTCCTGTCCTCGGAGCTGCCACCAGTGCGACGGCTCCTTCGGTATCTGGTTTCGTCCATTTTCTGCAAAATGAAATGATTCTTGGAAAAAGAATGAATATGGATGCTGATTTTAACACATTAAGATCTGTTATAATAATACTAGTACAAAGAGATTAATTAAAACCATGAGCAAGCAAAATTTATATTGAATTAGAGAAATCAAGTAGTTCATGACTAAATTCGGATTTTTGATGTTCTTAACATAGAAATCTTCTAAAAATCGGTTTTGATGAGCAATTTCCATGTAAATTCTAAAGATTACCCAATACTAATCACTATTCACACAAGACTAAATCAAATTCATCAATTTTGCTGTTCCAAATTCGATTTTTATTAAGCACGTAAAATCCAAATTTCAAAAATCACAATTTCTCTTAAGCTAGGTGCTAAAATCGATTTTTAGATAACCTAAATGGCTAATCTATCATTTCTTAAGCTATTTCCACCATCAATAGACCAAGATTTTGGGTTTTTATAGAAAACCCTAAGTTCAAAATCGAGTAAGAATGGTGAGTTTGAGGTTCATACCTTGCTGGAAAGAGAGAATTGATTGCAGAATTGAAATCAGTGATAGATAAGACTTTTTAGGTTTCAGGGCTATCAATCCCCTTGTCAAAGTAGTACTAAGAGGTGTCAATCCAGACTTGTCAACGAGACACTAGTCTATGTTGTTTGTTTATTTAAGTCAAGATAAAAAGGGTGAAGGTTTTACTAAGCTGAATAACAATGATTAAGTATGTAAGTAAAGTAAATGATGAGAATCAAACAAAGCAAAGATGTAAATGATAACTAAGCGATTCAGATGATGATAATATGTAATAAAGCAAGAGACTTTAGACGAGACACTTGACTCGGGTGCTTCCAAGTTCAACTAGTGGGTTAATGAATCAAAACATCAAGCGGTTTCATTTAACTTTGAACTCAAGGCATGTTAATCTTCTCATGAAAGTATTAAGCATCTAAATTGATCCTCCTTCATACCAAAAATGTCTTTTAAGAAGCATCGAATCAATCAGCAATAAGAATCAGTTCAAAAATGTCATTTAAGAGAACAAACTATCACTCTCGCGATGAAAGACTCTTAAACCCATAACCGAGTGGTTCAGACATTTCTACAAAAACTTTTGATGCGAGATATGTCTCAGATCTGAACCTCAAGTGACGTGCTTGGATCCAGCCTAAAGATCTCGTCGGTTAAAGAATGAAACATGCAAGACTAGACACCTAAACCCACTAATCTACCTTGAAAGCACCCTAATCTACTCGTCTAAAGCCGCTTAAACGACTACTCACTAATCATAACGAGCTCACTAAGTCTTTTGCAAGACGTGTAGTTGGTCATGATGAGGAGTTTAATGTTAGATGATCAAAGAAATAAAGAAGGAACAAGATTTCTCATGCAAAAGCGAGATATCGGATTAGAATGATCAAGTTTTACCAAAGAGGCAAGTTCTTAAAGCTAAAAACAGGTAAGAGATAAGATGATTAGGTTTTTAGTCTCAAAATGTATATATAGCAAAGGTAAAGTGTTGCGGGTCAGCCCGGAACAAACCGGGTACTGAACCGCGTTCTTGGGTTGATGGGTGAGTGCCACGGTGTGTCGGAGAGTGAAGCTGAGGTCTTCGTGTCGAGGAGTGCACGTGAGTCCAGATCCAAATGAAGATCTCGTGAAGAACACGTCAAAAACATGCATGAACCCTAGTCTTCGATCCATCTTCATGTGTGTGTTCTTGGGCAGCTTTGTTCTTGATTATGGGTTCGTGACAATGGACCTCGGCATGAAATGCCGAGGCGCTTGGTAGTCGAGGGGTTTGAGCGAACAGGGGCCGGCATGCACGCCGAGGTCATTGCGCCGAGGTGCACGTTCAACACTTAGTCGTTTCCAGCTTCATTTTTTTACGTGTGCATGCCTTGATTCCAACGTGCCGAGGCGTCAGCACGAGGCCTAGTTCAGAATACTCCCAAAATATGAGCCTTGACTTGGCCGATGTCGAGGTAACGATGCCGAGCCCTGAGAAAACACTTAGCGCGTATCGCAACATATTTGGGTTCGTATCGACCATGTCACCTCCCGGAAACAGTAACTTTCAACCCACGACTCCAAATGCTCTGAGACCAGTTCCATAGTCAAGATGACTCAATAAGCTCGAACTTTGGTGAAGAAACCGTCGGAGCTTGGGAAGCGGAGGGTTTCCTGGATTTCACATCTTTGAACCGCATTGGAATCACCAGAAAATAAGCTTTTTAGACCGATGTGAACTCCGGAGACTTTATCTCTCAAACCACTGCTCCGAATTGAGCGATCCCAACTGTTCTGAAAAGGTCTTTCACAGATCTCAAACTTTGATGAAGACCGGGCAAGCTGATTTGGTCCGGAAAGGCTCCGTCCGCCGTGACCTTTGTACTTTGCCGTTCA
>NW_006256895.1:6987789-6988862 GCF_000478725.1 Eutrema salsugineum
TTGGCCGGTAATGAACGATCGGTAAGGATTTTGACCGAGGTTTCTGTCCGTCCGGTACGAGATTTGGCCGAGAAATTCCTTCAAGCGGTTTTCACCATTTTTGACCGTTTTCTTCACCGTCTTCTTCTCTGCTCCTCTTCTTAAGCTCCAAATGACTCCCAAAGCACCTGATAAAGACCTCAAAACATGCAAAACTCTTTGGGACCTAATGCAAGCCCTAAATCCTATTTTCATGCCTAAAGACTCAATTTACATGGGAAAACACATGATGAGGACTCTACAATGCACTCTAAATGATGTAAAATATAGACATATCAACTCCCCCACACTTGTCCTTTTCTTGTCCTCAAGCGAAGAGAACAAATGAGAGAAAGAGGTTGTAATGCAGATGGAGCTCATATTTCCTTTTTAGAGAGAAGTGATCACAAAGAGAACTTGGATTCATGCTCAAATATGCAATGCAAAGCCATACTCAGATATTTTACAATTAAAGCACAGAATCTCCACAAGTCATTATCACATTCAACTCTTTCACATTCATTAAGCTCGTAACCGGTGAATCAAATGATGCAATGTTCAAATAGGCTGGCTTGGCTAGGGTAAGGTCATGAGACAAAAATGATCTCATCAATATTCAAGCGGGTGTAATGCAACAATGGGATCACTCAATGAACGACCAAACTTTGCGCCTTGACTTGGCCGATGTCGAGGTAATGATGCCGAGCCCTGAAGAAACACTTAGCGCGTATCGCAACATATTTGGGCCCGTATCGACCATGTCGCCTTCCAGAAGCAGTAATTTTCGACCCACGACTCCAAATGCTCTGAGACCAGTTCCATAGTCAAGGTGACTCAATAAACTCGAACTTTGGTGAAGAAACCGTCGGAGCTTGGGTAGTGGAAGCCTTCCTGGATTTCATATCTTTGACCCGCATCGAAATCACCGGAAAATAAGCTGTTTGGACCGATGTGAACTCCGGAGACGTTATCTTTCAAACCACTCTTCCGAATTGAGCGATCCCTACTGTTCTGAAAAGGTCTTTCAAAGATCTCAAACTTTGATGAAGACCGGG
>NW_006256895.1:6988962-7169217 GCF_000478725.1 Eutrema salsugineum
GTTCGGTCCGGAAAGGCTCCCGTCCGCCCGTAGCCTTCGTACTCCGCCGTTCGGTCTCGGGTGCGCGTAATGTTGGTGCATCTTCCAGAGGCTGTATCTTTCTCCCCATTGGTCCGAATTGGATGATTCCAACTGTTCTGGGATCTTTGCCTGATTATCTCCGACTTTGCTGAAGACCCCGCCAACTGGTTCGGACCGGAGGGTTCCCCGGATTGCTGATCTTTGAAACGCGCGTACAAGGACAAATTTTGGTCGAGAAAAGCTTCCTGCGGTAAGGAAAATGGCCGAGGGCTGTGTACCGCGGTAAGCTTTTTGGTCGTAAAAATTCCTTCGCCTCGGCCAAAAACTCAACCCATGGTATTTGCACCCGATCTTCGACCCAAGCTGACTTTGGTCGATCGGTAAGGATTTTGGCCGGTGTTGAGCGATCGGTAAGGATTTTGGCCGAGGTTTCCGTCCGTCCGGTATGCGATTTGGCCGAGAAATTTCTCCAAGCGGTTTTCACCATTTTTGACCCTTTTCCTCACCGTTTTCTCCTCTGCTCCTCTTCTTAAGCTCCAAACGACTCCCAAGGCACCTGATAAAGACTTCAAAACATGCAAAACTCTTTGGGACCTAATGCAAGCCCTGAATCCTATTTTCATGCCTAAAGACACAATTTACATGGGAAAACACATGATGAGGACTCTAAAATGCTCTCTAAATGATGTAAAATATAGACATATCAACTCCCCCACACTTGTCCTTTGCTTGTCCTCAAGCGAAGAGAACAAATGAGAGAAAGAGGTTGTAATGCAGATGGAGCTCATATTTCCTTTTTAGAGAGAAGTGATCACAAAGAGAACTTGGGTTCATGCTCAAATATGCAATGCAAAGCCATACTCAGATATTTTACAATTAAAGCACAGAATCTCCACAAGTCATTATCACATTCAACTCTTTCACATTCATTAAGCTCGTAACCGGTGAATCAAATGATGCAATGTTCAAATAGGCTGGCTTGGCTAGGGTAAGGTCATGAGATAAAAATGATCTCATCAATATTCAAGCGGGTGTAATGCAACAATGGGATCACTCAATGAACGACCAAACTTTGGCAGAATGCTAAAGGTAAAAAGCAACCGATGCATACAAGGGCAAGACTCATCACACCCCACACTCCACTCAAAGCTTTTCTCACTTGCTCACCCTCTCAAGATCCTCACTCTCTCAATCGCTTTCTTTTTCATTAGGGGACTCACTTTTGTTTTGATTTTCAAGCCTCTGGTGTTTACTTATTCAAACAGCTCTTTTCTTTTACAGCGATTAGCCTCTTTTCTTTTCTTTTTAGAACACTTGAGCCTTTTTGGCTTCTTTTCATTTCAGAGACTATACTTTTCTTTTTAGAACAACAGAGCTCTTCTTTTCAAATTCAAGACTCGATTCTTTTTCTTTCATTCCCCTAGCTATTTCCACTCTCTCTTTTTCTCTCAGCTCACCTTTTTCCACTCACCAATAGATCTTTTCCCCCACACTTATTTCTTGCCAATACTCTCAGTTCCTTGATGTTGGAACGTAGCACTCAATGAGGCATGCCCTTGTCGCTCTAAACCTAACACTTTCTGCTAAGTTCAGTCCAAGGTGGCCTTACAATTCACACACAAACATTGGCTCGAAAAGAAAGTTGGGTTCAAGGTGAGGGAACTGATCCATGATGCGGATTCAGCTACTTGAGCAAAGGAAAAGAGGGTAGTGAAAACAATGATTCTAGCTCAAGTATGTATATCGGTATCCACAAGCCAATTCAAGCAATGCATCAAAAGATATTTACAATTCAAGTTCAGGGTTATCACTTAACTAGAGTTGAGTGTAATTTAGACTTGCTTCACAGATTCAAATCGTTTCAAGCTTTACAAGCACAGAATGAGTTTCACAAGCATATTTAGTTCAAGTTCTCAAGTGATTTACTCTCTAGGAAAAAATCTATCATTGCTCCTTGCACTGATGCAGTCGTAAATGATGCAACTAGACTCGATCTTAGAATGCGAGATGCAACTAGAATGTTAATGATGCGGTTTTACCATATGTACAAAGCTAAATGAGACTCAAGAATGCAAAAGTCAAATAAGAACAAAGAAAACAAGATCAGAAAACACAAAGCTCCTCCCCCACACTTGAATAACACAGTCCCGTGTGTTATAAAAGCGTGTGAGAGAAGTAAAAAGACAAACTAAGCGAATGCAGGATGATATACACAAGATGCATATGTAGAAGAATTTGAAGTCGATACCTTAGTCGGACAGGTCTGATCCCAAGTAGTACGAGGGATTTGATGTTGAGCAGGAAGGTGTGGACTGACGTGGTGGGCTGCTATCCGAGGGTTCAGGTAAGAATGCCAAGGCAGGGTCGATCCAATCCTCTTTGCCTGGTGGAAACTCCGGGTTCCTTGCGTTTGAGCTTTCCCCAACCTCCTCTCTTGTAATTGGTGTGGTTGAGGTCCCCGAGTTCTTGTCCGGAGAAGATGGCCGTGTGAGCTGCTTGACCTTCTTCTTCAGGTGCCTTACACAGTCCACCAAGGCATGAATGGTCTTGTCTTGCCACTTACACCACTTTTGGAGAGTGTTCACTCGCAAATACAGCTTCTTGGTGTGGTAATCGGGCTCACCCCACACGTATGGATCAAAATGATATCGGCCTGCTCCCATCCTTCTCTCAGCGTGCCGTTCTTCTTCATTCTCACCTCCGGCTGGGCCGTTCTCATTCTAAGGCTTGTTAGGTATGGCTTTGGTGCACTTGCGCATTGGTGGGCCGAGAGATGGGTTGTACAACTGATCCTTGAGGACATAGAAGGAGACGTTACACTGCTTATCAAGCATGGTGAGGCCTCGGTTAGGCAGTAGAACTTGTGTACCGTCCCTGTGCATCAGTGTGAAGTTGTAAACCCATCTATCCCCTGACTTGCCTCCAAAGAAACCACTTTTACTTAGGTATTGCTCATTAATGAGACTCGGCCTCGATGGTGAATCAGGGAAGATGAACCCTTGAGCTCTCAAGATTTTAGTGACAATCCAACCGTTCTGAAGCCTCCTTGCTCCCTTCTTCTTTCGGTCACACCACACATTGTGTCTATAGGTGAGCATTTGAATCGCAAAGAACGCTCCTAAAGACGGTACATGCATTGGCCCGTGGAACTCCTTTTTGTTCTTCATTTGAGTGATGAGCGGTTTAAGTCCAAGTCCCAACAGTTCAAGCTCTGTCGTGTGAATCACACCAGGGTTGTATGTAGAGAAGAACGTAGAGGCCAGGACCCGGTTGGTGTATCTGATCGCAGGGTTCCTGATGCAGCTTGTCTTGCTGTTGCCTCCCAAGTAAGGCCCAAAAGATATCGTTTCCCACAACGCGGCCAACTCATCACGAGGGTACACAAATTTGTCAAGCGAGCTTCCATTCCTTTCAAATCCAAATATCTCATCAAGCTCCTTGAAACTGACCTTGTAGTGCACGCCTTCTATGTCAAACTCAATGTGTCCGAACCCTTTGCCATGTAGACGCTTGGGATCTCTCTTGGGGTAGATGACAACCTTTAAAGTGGCAAGAAACTGTTGTGTGATCCCCTCGTAAGCAACATCGCTCATCATGAAGAATTTGGCCAAGCCCATGTTTTGAAAGATGAGTGTAACATCATCGAGTATCTCAAGCTTCTTCAACAGCTCCATATCAGGGAACCGACCTTGAGCTACTCTTATAGAGTTAAAGTGGTCCAAGTACTCCTCAGTAGTCGGGAAATGTTCCTCCTCGGGCTCGGGCTTTGGTTCCTTCTTGGCCTTCTTGCCACAATCGGGTTCATGAGGGACTATGGCTCTCAGCTCGTCTCCATCGTTCTCAGTGGCTGCCTGCTCCCCATTCCGTTTTGGTTCAAGGGTTGGAACCAGAGTGAGCTCGGCGTTCCTTGCTCGCTTGGCGGCTGGCTCACCATCGGATCTCACGGAGGGT
Source organism: Eutrema salsugineum (assembly GCF_000478725.1). Lineage (NCBI taxonomy): Eukaryota > Viridiplantae > Streptophyta > Magnoliopsida > Brassicales > Brassicaceae > Eutrema > Eutrema salsugineum. The sequence continues at coordinate 6,992,935 of NW_006256895.1, forward strand.
TTCTTGCTTGTTCCACCATTGCGTGCCACGGCCACGGCTTTCCCTTTTTTAATCCTCCTCTGGACCTCGTATTTGTTCGTCTCATGAGTGGGGACAGCTCGGTCGCCGGTCATCTGCAAGGCAGATCCTCAAAGAGACCGTTAGAATCATGTACATCAACAAGCACATGTCTCTAAAGATAGCAAGAACAGAGCTTTTTTCTCTAACAAGACCAGGGTTATAGCTTTTTCCAAACATCAAAGGAAGTAAGAACAAGCCAGAACAAGCAAAGAGAGACACGATATCTAAACAGTTCAGCTCAACATCTCAAAGCATCATTAAGACCGATTCCAAGCGCATTTTCTCAAGAATTTTAAAAACTCAAGAACAAGTGATTTTCAGAGCAAAGACCGGTTTTTTTTTATGTTATCTATCTTGATGGAATTTTTAAAATTGTTCCCAAAGGCCGACATGTTCTAAAAGAATCGATTCCACATTTCACAAACAATAAAGCTCGCAAAGAATGAAGGAAAAATATGAGTTCTTTAAGATGCAAATACCTTTGGGAATCCAAGATTCAAGCTTAGTGGAATGCTTATGAGAATCACAAGAAATGGATGAGAAATGAGAGAGATGTGCTCGTGAAATGCAGAGAAATGAGAGAGATATGTTCGTGAAATGCAGAGAAAAGAGAGAAGAAGGCGAACTCTCGGTTAATGGCTCGGGATGGAGGCTGGTATGGGCGGTGTCGCGCTTTCCAGCTGGCGCTTGGACTGTAGTGGGACTGGTCCCCCCTTCTCCTCCAGCTGAGACCGTTGACCCGCACCAAAACAGCTTTGACCGGGCGTTTAAATTCAAATTACCGCGCAAAGGCTTCCAAATGGCGCGACAAGGGGGATGACGTGGGCCGTACGGACTAGAGTGATTTTTCTCGTGTTTTCTGGAGCGGCCTCGACTTGTTCCACCCCGAGGGCATCAAGCCGAGTGTCATGAGCTCAAGTTAACCAGAATTTCTCCGCGGCCATCAAGTGTTTCCCCCAGGTCGCGCAAACCCTCTTCTTTGACTCAAGTGTCCCAAGTGTTCATGTTTTTGATCATTCTTGAAGCCGGGCACCTCGGCACGCTCCACCACGAGGGCATCATGCCGAGGTCACTTGTATTAACAGAGAACACTTGGTGCTGGGGGTTTAAACGGTCCGGCCTTGGTGTAAACTGGTCGCGGCCTCGATCGAGGTTTTAGACCGTTTGAAGTGAACTTTGCCCCTCGGTATAATCATACCGAGGTGTTTTCACCGTGGCCCTCCCCCACACTTAGTCATTTCACTATGACCCTTCTCGGACACGGCTATGATGAAATCGAGTCGAGGAGTCTAGCCGAGGTTCTCAGGCTTTACTCGGTAAAGGTTACCGCGGTATGTATATACCAAGGGTCGATACCGAGGCTACGTACAATCTAGGACTTTATTCATCAGGCCGTGTCATTTTCGAGCTTTTTCTTATTCTCATCATCAAGATTCACCATCTAACTCCTGAAACACTTAACAAACCCTTCAAAAAGCTTCAAGTAAAAAGAAAAAGAAGATGAAAAGCGAAATATGTACAAGGATAAGCTTGGGGTGTCTCCCAAGAGCACTTTGTTTAACGTCACTAAGTTTGACTTTTCATACCTTTTCAGGCTGATTCTGGTTCAAGAAGAGGAACTGAGGTAGCTCCCTCTCTTGTTTCTGATGCCAGGTAGTGCTTTACCCTCTGACCGTTTACCACAAAGCCTTGTCCATCTTTTCCTTTTAGAACAACCGCTCCATAAGGCCTTACTTCAAGAATTTCGAATGGACCGGACCATCTGGATCTCAACTTCCCAGGGAATAGCTTGAGTTTCGAGTTAAACAGCAGAACTTGGTCTCCTTCTTTGAACTCTCTCTTGTGTATCTTCTTGTCATGAAGCGCCTTGGTCCTTTCCTTGTAGATCTTAGAGCTCTCAAAAGCATCTAACCTGATTTCCTCAAGCTCATGAAGCTGTAAAACCCTCTTCTCTTGTGCAGTCTTGATGTCAAAGTTCAGAAGTTTCACTGCCCACAATGCTTTGTATTCCAACTCAACCGGTAGATGACAGCTTTTCCCATAGAGCAAGTTAAACGGTGAGGTTCCAATGGGGGTCTTGTACGCGGTTCTGTAAGCCCACAAAGCATCATCAAGTTTCTTGCTCCAATCCTTCCTAGATGAGCTCACGGTTCTTTCTAAAATAGCCTTTATCTGTCGGTTAGAGACCTCCCCTTGACCACTAGTCTGCGGATGATAAGGTGTGGCCACCTTGTGCTTTACCCCATGCTTCCTTAAAAGACTCTCAAGAGTCTTATTGATAAAGTGGCTTCCCCCATCACTGATTACTACTCTTGGAACTCCAAACCGTGGGAAAATGATACTTTTGAAAAGCTTTACCACCACTTTTGAATCGTTGGTTGGGGATGCAACAGCCTCGACCCACTTACTCACATAGTCCACCGCGACAAGGATGTACTGATTTCCGTATGAACTCACAAAGGGACCCATGAAGTCAATGCCCCAACAGTCGAAGACCTTGACTTCAAAGATTGGGTTTTGGGGCATCTCATTCCTCTTGGATATGTTACCGTGCCTTTGACAAGCCTCGCATCTCGATACCACATCTTGAGCGTCCTTGAACATAGTCGGCCACCAGAAGCCGCTTTGCAAAACCTTGGCAACCGTCTTGAATGCACCTAAGTGACCACCGTACGCTGAACCGTGGCATTCTTGTAGCACCGGATGGATCTCTTCTTCGGCCAAGCATCGCCTATAGAGATGGTCCTTGTTAAGCACGTAAAGATACGGCTCATCCCAATGATATCTCATCACATCTCTAAAGAACTTTTTCCTCTGATAGGCATCAAGATCCGGTGGCTCTAAACCGCAAGACAGGTAGTTCACAAGATCCGCGAACCATGGAAGACTTCTTTCCTTGATCGTGTTGGCCTCTTCCACCTCTAAGTAAGACCGTACCAGCATGAGATGTTCCTCAGGTAAAGCATCGTCTATGGGGACCTTTTCTTCAATCCTCAGCCTTGAGAGATGATCTGCGGCCCCGTTTTCAATGCCCTTCTTGTCAAGTATTTCCATGTCGAATTCTTGGAGCAATAGGACCCATCTCAAAAGTCTCGGCTTAGCGTCCTTCTTAGACATCAAGTACCTCAAGGCCGCGTGATCTGTGTAAACCGTGACTTTTGATCCCACTAGATAACTCCTGAATTTGTCAAATGCGAACACAATGGCAAGCATTTCCTTCTCGGTGGTTGCATACTTTTCTTGAGCTGAGTCCAAGGTGCGGCTGGCATAGTAAATCACATGGAGTTTCTTATCTTTCTTCTGCCCCAAGACAGCTCCCACGGCATAGTCAGATGCATCAGTCATCACTTCGAATGGTAAAGACCAATCGGGAGCTTGTACAATTGGTGCACTGATCAAAGCCTCCTTGATCCTCTTAAACGCTTCCTCACACTCTTCATCAAAGATAAACTCCACCTCTTTGCATAATAGCCTAGTTAAAGGCCTAGCTATCTTGGAGAAATCCTTAATGAACCGCCTATAGAACCCAGCGTGCCCAAGAAAGCTTCTTATCCCTTTTACAGAATTCGGAGCTTGTAGGTTCACCATTACCTCGATTTTGGCCTTGTCCACCTCAATTCCCTTCTCTGATACCTTGTGCCCCAAGACAATGCCTTCTTGTACCATGAAATGACACTTCTCCCAGTTCAATACAAGTCTATGCTCCTCACATCTCTTTAGAACCTGAGAAAGATTAGCAAGACATTCGGAGAAAGAGGAGCCGTATACGGAGAAATCATCCATAAACACCTCGACTTTCTCTTCAATTAGATCAGAGAAAATGTGCATCATACATCTTTGAAAAGTGGCCGGTGCATTACACAAACCGAAAGGCATTCTCCTATAAGCATAAGTGCCATAAGGGCAAGTGAATGTCGTTTTCTCTTGGTCTCTTGGATCTATTGGTATTTGGAAGAATCCAGAGTATCCATCGAGAAAACAGAAATAAGGATGATTGGCTAACCGTTCAAGCATTTGATCAATGAATGGTAAAGGGAAATGATCTTTTCTTGATGCAGAATTCAATTTCCTATAGTCAATGCACATGCGATGGCCGGTTATAGTTCTTTGGGCTATGAGTTCATCCTTATCATTTTTTACCACTGTGATACCACCTTTCTTGGGCACAACGTGCACAGGAGATACCCACCGAGAGTCAGAGATTGGATATATGATCCCTGCCTCAAGGAGCTTTAGTATCTCCTTCTTAACCACCTCTTTGAGGTTCGGGTTAAGGCGACGTTGGTGCTCAATAGAGGACATGGCTTGGTCCTCCAGGTGGATCCGGTGAGTGTATATATCAGGAGAGATTCCTCTTATGTCGGCCAAGGAATACCCTATTGCTCTCCTGAATTTCTTGATTTCATTAAGCAATGCACGTTCTTCATGTTCAAGCAAACTATCGTTTATGATCACAGGGAAAGTGGAGTTCAAGCCTAAGAACGCATACCTGAGCCCTGTTGGTAGAGGCTTGAGCTCAACAGGGGGAGCGTCTGCCTCATTCCAATCGGTATCAAAGCTACATTGGCCCGGAACAGCTTCCTCGGCCTTTTCCTTGTTCTCGCGCGGATTATCATCGGCCTCGATATGAGTTGCCACGTCCATGATATCCCGAGGTGTCTCCTCTGTTCCCATGGACCCCTCGCTGTCTAAGATGTCGAGGCCACTCTTCCTGAGCTCCAAAAACCTAGCCTCAGCTCCAAGTTCCTTCGGTTGGTCTAAAAGTTGCTTGTACACCTCGCTTTCCTCGTTCAAGTACCCGTGCTCGCTTTGTTCACGTGTAAGGACCACTTGTAACGGATCCTCTGCGTTCAACTCTTCCAGGAGCTCATCAGCTAGCTCCTCCATCACTTCCACATAGAAAACCTGACCTCCAATGGTCGGTTTCTTCATCATCTCTTTTACATTGAACTTCATATGCTCGGAACCGATGTGTAGTTCAATCATTCCTCCTCTCACATCTATAATGGCTCCTGCGGTCGCTAGGAACGGTCAGCCCAAGATGATAGGGTCCAATGGTTCCTCGTCCATCTCAAGAACTATGAAGTCCGTGGGGATTTCTATCTCACCGATCCTTAAAGGTAAATCCTCAAGCAAACCCACCGGTAAGCGAACCGATCTATCAGCTAGTATAAGAGACATCTTGGCCGGCTTGTAACTCTTGTATCCCAATCTCTTCGCCACCGTGTATGGCATTAGGCTCACAGAAGCTCCTAGATCACACAAGCAGTTTGAGAACTTCAAGTGACCTAAAGCACACGGTAAGGTAAAGCTGCCCGGATCGGATAGCTTACTTGGTATAGACCTCCTTTGTTTTATGGCGCTGCATTCATGGCTCAGTATTACCATACCCTGGAGCTCCTTTGTCTTGTTGAGGATCGCATCTTTTAGAAACTTCCCAAGCTGTGGTATAGCTAAGAAAGCATCTATAATGGGTAAGGTGAGTTGCGTGTTCTCCAAGTGTTTCTCAAAGACCGCTTTGGCTTTGTCTAAGATTTTCTTTTTGAAACGCCCTGGGAACGGTATCTTGGGTTGGTAAGGTGGTGGTGGAACGTATGGCTTTTCAGGCTCAGTTGTCTTTTCCACCTCTTTTCCTTTGTCCTTGATCGGTTCTTTCTCAAAATCCGCTTCTTTACACGCATCACCTGAGGCTGCCTCCCCCTCTAACTGCTCATTGGCCTCAATGAGCTTAGTCGTAGGCTTCGGAGCTTGTAGTTCCTTGCCACTCCTCAATGTTATGGCGTACACGTACTCCTTGGGGTTGGGCTCCGGTTTACCTGGTAAAGCCGGGCCTCGGGATGATGTAGAGGCTTGATTCTGCTTAAGCTCTCTGATATCTTGCTGCATTGTCGCGTGCTGGCTCTCAACTCTCTGCTGACCCTGTAACAGTTGCTGTAATATCCCACAGACGTCGTTTCCCATCTGATTCTGACCCGTTCCCTGATGCTGTCGCTGATTACCCATCGGCTGCGGATTGAACCCTGGTGGAAACTTGTGATGTTGCGGTTGGCTGGTGAAGTTGTTACCCTGAGCCGCTTGATTCTGATGAGTGTAGCCGTGCTGTTGCCCACTGAACTGTTGTTTGGGCTGGAAGGTATTCTGAAAAGGAGCTTTTGGAGCATAGCTTTGTTGTTGTTGCTGAGCAGGGTACACTTGGTCTTGAGGATTAGCTACATTCGGGTTTCTGTATGAGAGGTTTGGGTTACTGTTGTAGTTGTTAAACCGCTGATACCTCTGCTGATTCCCTATGTAGTTCAGCTCCTCTTGAGTTAGACCATCTTCATTAACATTGTCAAAACTTGGCTCTTGCTCATCAAACTCGCCTACAAAGTGTATTGGCTTTTGTGTCGCCATCAGAACCTTGTCAAGCTTGCTCTGAAGCTCTCTTATATCCTTTTTCATTCGCTGTTCTTCATTGGAGCCCTCTGTACGGTTTACTCTATCAAAGTCGTCGCCATAAGTATCATTAGACATGGCTAGGTTTTCGACTAGTTCCATTGCCGCATTGATCTCCTTCCCAAGAAAATTTCCATTTGAAGCTGTATCGAGTTGGTTTCTGATCTTGGGGAGTGCACCTCGGTATAAAGTACTCAAGAGGGATGCCTCTGAGAAGCCGTGGTGGGGGCATTGGTTAGTGTAGCTTCTAAACCGTTCCCAAGCTTCGCTAAAGCTCTCGTTATTGTGCTGTGTGAAGCTTGAGATCTGGTTTCTGAGCTTAGCCGTGCGTGATGTGGAAAAGAACTTTGATAAGAACGCCAGTTTACACTGCTCCCAAGTTTGTATAGAACCCCTCGTGAGGTTCTTTTCCCACTGGTGAGCTTTATCACCGAGGCTGAATGGGAACAAGCGTAGCTTGAAGCTATCTTCCGAGACACCATTGATCTTGGTTAGGTCGCAAACCCGATCAAACTGATCTAGATGCTCAAGAGGGTCTTCTCCGGCTAGACCGTGGAACTTTGAGTTCTGCACCATATTGAGCAGGGAAGCTTTAACCTCAAAGTTGTTGTTTTGAACCGGTGGATCTTGAATCCCAGCTCGGTATTGGTGCGCATTAGCTCGGTCGTTCTCTCCAACAAAGACCGGAGGAGGTTGTCTCTGAGCTTGTGGCGGTGGCGGATGAACATGGTGGGCTTGTTGCTCATTCCTATTAGCCTGTTGTTGGTTTTGCTGAGCAAGCCTCTCGTTTCTTTGAGCCTGTTGTTGGTTAACATAGGCTTGTTGTTCATTCCTGCCTGCCTGCGCCTGATTAGCATGAGCCTGGTGTTCGGCTTCTTGAGCCTGTTGCTCGATTCTTTGCTGTTCTGCCATTCCAATTCGTTCAAAATGCCGTTCCCTCTCGCGAGCTCGCCTCTCAATCCGGTTGATGTTGTCGTCATACGGTAAAGGCGGTTCGGTGCTCCGAGACCTGGTTTTCATGCACCTGAAAGCAACACAAGAACTTGCAAAGAAGTTAGTAAAACAAAGAAAGTTAAAATCTTGAGCTCAAGAACAAACAAAAGACTAATGCTCCGACAAGTTGGCAACGGCGCCAATTGATAGATAAGACTTTTTAGGTTTCAGGGCTATCAATCCCCTTGTCAAAGTAGTACTAAGAGGTGTCAATCCAGACTTGTCAACGAGACACTAGTCTATGTTGTTTGTTTATTTAAGTCAAGATAAAAAGGGTGAAGGTTTTACTAAGCTGAATAACAATGATTAAGTATGTAAGTAAAGTAAATGATGAGAATCAAACAAAGCAAAGATGTAAATGATAACTAAGCGATTCAGATGATGATAATATGTAATAAAGCAAGAGACTTTAGACGAGACACTTGACTCGGGTGCTTCCAAGTTCAACTAGTGGGTTAATGAATCAAAACATCAAGCGGTTTCATTTAACTTTGAACTCAAGGCATGTTAATCTTCTCATGAAAGTATTAAGCATCTAAATTGATCCTCCTTCATACCAAAAATGTCTTTTGAGAAGCATCGAATCAATCAGCAATAAGAATCAGTTCAAAAATGTAATTTAAGAGAACAAACTATCACTCTCGCGATGAAAGACTCTTAAACCCATAACCGAGTGGTTCAGACATTTCTACAAACACTTTTGATGCGAGATATGTCTCAGATCTGAACCTTAAGTGACGTGCTTGGATCCAGCCTAAAGATCTCGTCGGTTAAAGAATGAAACATGCAAGACTAGACACCTAAACCCACTAATCTACCTTGAAAGCACCCTAATCTACTCGTCTAAAGCCGCTTAAACGACTACTCACTAATCATAACGAGCTCACTAAGTCTTTTGCAAGACGTGTAGTTGGTCATGATGAGGAGTTTAATGTTAGATGATCAAAGAAATAAAGAAGGAACAAGATTTCTCATGCAAAAGCGAGATATCGGATTAGAATGATCAAGTTTTACCAAAGAGGCAAGTTCTTAAAGCTAAAAACAGGTAAGAGATAAGATGATTAGGTTTTTAGTCTCAAAATGTATATATAGCAAAGGTAAAGTGTTGCGGGTCAGCCCGGAACAAACCGGGTACTGAACCGCGTTCTTGGGTTGATGGGTGAGTGCCATGGTGTGTCGGAGAGTGAAGCTGAGGTCTTCGTGTCGAGGAGTGCACGTGAGTCCAGATCCAAATGAAGATCTCGTGAAGAACACGTCAAAAACATGCATGAACCCTAGTCTTCGATCCATCTTCATGTGTGTGTTCTTGGGCAGCTTTGTTCTTGATTATGGGTTCGTGACAATGGACCTCGGCATGAAATGCCGAGGCGCTTGGTAGTCGAGGGGTTTGAGCGAACAGGGGCCGGCATGCACGCCGAGGTCATTGCGCCGAGGTGCACGTTCAACACTTAGTCGTTTCCAGCTTCATTTTTTTACGTGTGCATGCCTTGATTCCAACGTGCCGAGGCGTCAGCACGAGGCCTAGTTCAGAATACTCCCAAAATATGAGCCTTGACTTGGCCGATGTCGAGGTAACGATGCCGAGCCCTGAGAAAACACTTAGCGCGTATCGCAACATATTTGGGTTCGTATCGACCATGTCACCTCCCGGAAACAGTAACTTTCAACCCACGACTCCAAATGCTCTGAGACCAGTTCCATAGTCAAGATGACTCAATAAGCTCGAACTTTGGTGAAGAAACCGTCGGAGCTTGGGAAGCGGAGGGTTTCCTGGATTTCACATCTTTGAACCGCATTGGAATCACCAGAAAATAAGCTTTTTAGACCGATGTGAACTCCGGAGACTTTATCTCTCAAACCACTGCTCCGAATTGAGCGATCCCAACTGTTCTGAAAAGGTCTTTCACAGATCTCAAACTTTGATGAAGACCGGGCAAGCTGATTTGGTCCGGAAAGGCTCCGTCCGCCGTAGCCTTCGTACTCCACCGTTCGGTTCTCGGGTGCGCGTAATGTTGGTGCATCTTCCAGAGGCTGTATCTTTCTCCCCATTGGTCCGAATTGGATGATTCCAACTGTTCTGGGATCTTTGCCTGATTATCTCCGACTTTGCTGAAGACCCCGCCAACTGGTTCGGACCGGAGGGTTCCCCGGATTGCTGATCTTTGAAACGCGCGTACAAGGACAAATTTTGGTCGAGAAAAGCTTCCTGCGGTAAGGAAAATGGCCGAGGGCTGTGTACCGCGGTAAGCTTTTTGGTCGTAAAAATTCCTTCGCCTCGGCCAAAAACTCAACCCATGGTATTTGCACCCGATCTTCGACCCAAGCTGACTTTGGTCGATCGGTAAGGATTTTGGCCGGTGTTGAGCGATCGGTAAGGATTTTGGCCGAGGTTTCCGTCCGTCCGGTATGCGATTTGACCGAGAAATTTCTCCAAGCGGTTTTCACCATTTTTGACCCTTTTCCTCACCGTTTTCTCCTCTGCTCCTCTTCTTAAGCTCCAAACGACTCCCAAGGCACCTGATAAAGACTTCAAAACATGCAAAACTCTTTGGGACCTAATGCAAGCCCTGAATCCTATTTTCATGCCTAAAGACACAATTTACATGGGAAAACACATGATGAGGACTCTAAAATGCTCTCTAAATGATGTAAAATATAGACATATCAATCAGCTTTGAAAAAGAGTGAGGTTTGAGCCAAAAATCTCTTAAAAAGCTTAAGAATTGAAAAATGTGTTCTTTCTCCTAAATCTGTAAGTCTTTTGGAAGAGAAGAGAAGAAAGAGTTTTGATCCAAAAAGTTTGTTTCTTTTCTTTAAAAAGCGTTTTTGAAGCAAAAACGGAAAATTTCTGAAAATTTTTAAGTTTACGGGAACTTACCTTTTCTTGTTTGCACATTAGAAAAGTTTAAAACTAACGGAGGATCTTTTCGGGTTTTACCGGGAACATTTCGGGAAACACCAGGAATCACCGGGAATCACCAGGTAACACCAGGTAAACACCAGGCAACACCGGGAATCACCAGGCAACACCGGGAATCACCAGGTAAACACCAGGCAACACCGAAAAGCGGCAGAAATCCGCGGCGTCACCTCAACGACCAACGGCCGTGGTTAGGAGACGCGCGACCGCGGTGATTGAGGGCTCGGCCGCGGTCACATTCACGGTACCGCGGTCGATGCACCCTTAGCCGCGGGTCGAACGGTCGCGACCGCGGCTCTTCCTCCTACGGCCTATTGTCCAATCTTCTCGTTTTTGCCAGGCCGAGCAGCTAAAAACCTACCTTTTCTTCTTGGTTTTTCTAATTTTCTGATTTTTTTGTGTTTTTTTTTATAACATACCTAAAACTTAAAAAGAAAAAGAAAGCATAAATTGTAAAAAGGAAAAGAAAACTAAAAGAAAGAGTACCTAAATGGGTTGCCTCCCATTAAGCGCTTTTGTTTTAAGTCGTTTAGCTCGACGTAAGCATTAGGAATCAGGCTGATTTAAATGGCACTCCACTTGATGTGCCTTTATTACTTCCGGTTGCTGGAGGTTTTACTTCTTCTTTTTGAGGAGCCGTCTTCTTCCCTTTATTCTTCTTTCGGACTTTAATGTTGTTCAAAACCCTTTTTGTATTTTCGATCAGCTCCTGGATTTGGTCCTCACTAGTTTCTGTTGCATCTGGTGGAATGATGATCTTGATCTTTGCAAAAGCTTTCGGCTCCTCCTTTTCTTTCTCTTTTGGCCTGTTACCTTTGCTTGGAAATTCATCTAAGATAGTAGGATAGTACCTTTTTCTGTCCACATTGAGGTAAACAGCATGCCGGTTTGTGTGATCGATAATTGCTCCTACTGTAGCTAGGAATGGTCTCCCGAAAATGAGTGGCCTCTCCTTGTCTTTATCCATCTCCAGGACTTGGAAATCTGCTGGAACAATCTTATCTCCCACTAGAACTTGTAGATCATGAATCGCCCCTTCAGTATCTTTTTGATATGAATCTCCAAAGATAACCTTAACCGTCGATGTCCTTAAGGTTTTTATGCCCAATTTTTCAGCAAATGCCTTAGACATGATGTTGACATTGGCTCCGGAATCGCACAAGCAGTCTGTAAACTTGATTCCTGAAATGAAACACTGGAAAACAAATCGTCCCGGATAATCGGCTTTGGTAAGCCTTTGAAACGGTGATCGTTCAGGTACCTTAAACGGTGGCTGCTTGGGATCGATATCCTTGTACAGTGGTACAAAGATTGGGGTTTCTTCTTTCTTTCCATCGGTTCCGGCCTCTTCTTCGGGCAATGTGGTTATGGCATTGCAAAACTTCTTAGGGTTATCTTCAACTCTTCCTGGAAGAACTCCACTTTGCCTCTTCATAGAGTCGGCTGTTTGGGCGACTTGCACATCTAACTTTTTTACGTGCGAAGATAATGATTCAAACTTACCATTCAGATCATTGTACATGCAGTCCACTTTCACGTTCACGTCTTTAGATGCTTTTTCGTTTGTCATAACAAGCTGTTGGATTAACTGTTCAAGTCTACCGATTTGTGAAGCTAGCTGGTTCGTCGTGACTCCCTGCTGTTGTACAAATTGATTGTTAAAACCCGTACCTTGGTAGTTATATGGCTGTCGCGGTTGATATGGTACTATTCCTCCAAAGTTTCCACCTTGAAACTTGTTTTGGAAGGATTTTTGCTGAGGTGGGTAGTACTGATCTTGAGGATTCTCCACATTTGGATTGCGGTAAGAGAGATTGTTGTAATTTGCATATCAGAAGTTGTTGTTGAAGTTGTTGTTGGAGCGATTTTGGTATGGCACCAGTGCTCCTACGTAGTTCACATCTTCTTCTTGAAATGCTTGATTAATGTGATCGATATCACTAGGTCCTTCATCTTCTGCGCCATTGTTGGTTTCACAGGCATGGATCGGGCGATTGTTGCTCTTCAGAAGCTGGTTCACCATGTTCTTCAACTCGGTTATCTCCTTGTTGTCTGTTCCGGCTTGCTTCATCGATCGATCGTATTCAGGACAGTCATTGCTATTGGCTTGAGCCAAATTTTCGATGAGAGCTCTTCCTTGGGTTATCGTCTTTTGCCCAAAATCTCCATTGCTAGCTGTATCAAGTGAAAGTTTGTATTTTGGTTGCAAACCTTGGTAAAATGTGCTCAGCAGGCTTGATCCATGAAATCCATGGTGAGGGCAATCACGTTCATACTCCTTAAAACGTTCCCAAGCTTCATAGAAAGATTCAGTTGGCCCTTGTTGAAAGGTTGAGATCTTCGTTCTCAAATTGTTCGACCTTGACTTAGTGTAGAAATGGTTTAGGAAAGCAGTTCTACATTCTTCCCAAGATTCACCCAAGAACACGCGAACAAGACTTTGACACGGTCAAGTTGCCACGGCCTGACCAAGAACATGCTGGACCGTGGCAAACCCATCTTTTACCCACCAAGGCTGGGTCAGTACCCGGTTTGTTCCGGGTTGACCCGGTTCGACCAAGACATCTATAAATAGTTTTTAGACCTAATTTGGAGAGGACCTTTTATCCATTTTTAGTCTCTTTTCCCTTTTTGTGAAAGACAACTTGTTACACTTTGCTTTTGAGCTTAATATCGATTTGAAGAGTCTTTTTCATCTTGTTTTATCATTTCTTATCATCAAATCACACTTCTAATCATAATTAACAACACATCTTGCAAAGGATCTAGTGTGTTGATCATGATTAGTGAGTAATCTCATATTAAGGTCTTAGATATGTAGATTAGGGTGCTTAAGTGGTAGATTAGTGAGCTTTGGGGTTAGATCATGCATATTCCATTCTCTTCAACCTGTTCTCTATGCTAGATCCACACAAATCATATGTGGTCTAGATTCTGGGCATTTCATGCACCAAAAGTGTTTGATGAAATGCCTGAACCAAGGTTGTTAGAGGTTTAAGTGTTATTCATCATGGGAATGATTGTCTATATGCTTAAATGACAGATTAAACTGATTCTTAATGCTTGTTAACTCATGTTTCACTGATAATGATTGGGTTAGAAACTGTTTTAGCATAGGAGTTAATACCTTCATGAGAGGATTAACTTAATTAAAGATATTTATGTTGAATGGTTTGCTTGATCATATGATTCATTAGCTCATTAGTTTATCACTGAAGGCACCCTAATCCACTATCATGTCTAAGACCTTTCTCATCATCATACATACATTCTCATCACTTATTATTTGTTTAGTTCTTTGTTTGATCACTTCTTTAGTCATTAATCTTGTTTTAAGTTTGTAGTTCTCATTAGTTAATCAAAACCACACCTGTTTGCTCACATAGCTTAGTGTCTATCACCACATTCTTGGATTGATAAACCCCTTGTACTACAAGACAGGAGATTGGTAACCTCTACAAAGAGCCTTGAAAACTCTTAGTTATCAGAGATCTATCTCTTGAACCCTTGTTCTTTCTTTTTCAATTTTGATTTCTGTCCTACTTTTCAATACTTTGTTTTTGATTTTGTTCATCATGTCTGAGTAGTTTTATTGTTGGGTTTAAGGGATTTTCGATAGGGATACATGTGTTCGATGAGGATTCCATGAGCTATTGAAGCCAAATCTTAGAACTTTTTCTTCTGAATTTATTTTTACTTCATGAGAGTAGCGTCATAAACTACAATCTGATCCAGATGCTTGGTGACACGAAAGTGTTCATCCGGTGTCAGATCTAGTTTGGGAGAGCAAAACAAACATAGGAGTGGAAACCTACCTATGGGCGATTTGTGAATATTGACGAGTCTTAAACATAATGCATCTCTTCTCTTCCAGGGCCAGAGTGGAAACCTACTGGTCAGGGTTGAGAGAGATAGTTGTCTATGATCACGACAGTGGCGTATTCATACGTCCGTGACTCTAGTTCGAAAAGTTTAAGCTAAGATCTTATCAAATTTACTCTCTAGCAATGTTTTGAATCGTTCATACCCCAGAGAAAACTTTCCTGAAACCCAGCGCCCTCTTTTCTATAGATTTACACTGATTTTCATTCAAGCTTTAGTTCATCATCTTCATTCTCTTAATCAATTTTCATTTAAGCAATTAGGTTTAGCCGTTTTCTCTCTTTCAGTCGATTTCATTAAGTATTAGTTATTAGGTCATTTTAATTCCCGTACTTTCTCGTTACAAAAGTATTAGTTATTAGGTCATTTTAGCCGTTTTCTCGCTTTCAGCGGTTTTTTACGTTTTAAAGACACCACCAAAACCCTTACAAAAATCGCCTAGTTCTAGACTTGCTTACTTTATATTTATTTCGAAGCCTTTTGCAGGAAAGATCGAAACCAGAAGCAATGGATCCTATAAACCTGGTTCTAGAAGCAATGGATCCTATAAATCGAAATCCCTACTATGAGGGAGGTTTTTACAACACTCCTCAAGCCACCAAACTGATGGGCTTGCGGGCCTAGGGTTGTTTTTTAACAAGCCCGTTGGTCCTCCTTAAGTTTTAAATTTATAAAACCTAGTGTCTGCAAGTGCACAGATGTACGTTGTAGGACTTAGGGTGTCGATCCACAGGGAGGATGTCTAATCTGCAAGAAACAACAAACTAAGAAGTAAGCAAACTCATAAACCAATAAAAGTTTGGGTTTTTGGTTAAGATCCTAAACTAAACCTAATCTAGTATTCGCAAGAAATTCAATGCAGGATGAATTGTAAAAAGAACATCTAAAGCATATCGATTCAAACTAAAGATTCTTGAACTCATAGGTGGCGATTTAGACTTCTCCCGGTTACTCTAATCGATGTATGATAGCATTTCCAATTAGCTTCCGGGCGATTTATCTTCATCTGTTTCTAGGAATCTGCATTGAACTAGAATAAACATATGTATGATTAACCAACTGTCGTCACCTTAATCAACTAATCTCTTAGATCTAGCAATTAACTCTCGCTCTCATGCTAAACTTAAGATCATGCATTGGACATTGAATTCGTCTGCTCACATCTTCTCTATAGGTAGCTTTCGACTCCTAAAGCGACTATGTTCTTCTGAATCTAGGTATCGAATTATCTGATACATCACTCTTGTGGCTCTGATCGATCCTAGGCTCAGAGAATAGGTCATGAATCTACTCTCATGCTTCACAAACACCTTAGAAGAGATGAGATCCAGAATATGGCGAAGAACAATAGAAATCCTAATCGGTATATATGCTTGTCGATATCTTCAAACAACTTGACTCTTTGGGACTAATCTACATGATGCAATGAATGATAAAAGACACAGAAGAATGCAAAAGAATGAAACATAAAAGTTAATAAGATAAAAAAGGAGAAAGAAAAATGAATCTGGGGAAGAATCCCCATCTCCATCGCCTAACCCTAGAAAAACAAAGTTTGGTGGCTCAAAATCTCATTACAGGAGCACACACCCGTTTAAGGCTGCTAAACAATATATTTATAGGTCGTAAGGTCTTCCAGGTTTCATTTAGGGCTTCTCTGAAGAGAAATAGCAAAGTGGGCTTTGATGTTGGGCCTTGTGGCTCGTCCTAAGGTCCACTGGGGGTGAGAGTCTTCCAAGGCAGGTAAAACATGTGTTTCCCGCGGGTGAGAGTCTTCCGGGACTGGTGAAATGGGTCAACTTGTTGTCTATGTATCTTTTGATTGGACCGTTGGATCTTTATGATGTAAAGTTCTATGGAAAGCTGGTTGTCTCTTCTTGACTGTCTCCAAATTTGAGCTGGATCGGACGGTGAGAAAATGTTCATTTGAGGCTGAACTTATGACGGTGACTCTGAGCTAAAAATGTGGATTTCTTCCATTTTGCCATCATATTCCCTAAGTTACCTGAAAAGAGCCTTGAACCTATAAATACATGGAAATCATAAGAAAAGTTCCTAAAACTAAGTAAAACCTTTCGAAAAGCATTTGAAATCAATGGTGAAAAGTGGTCAAAATCAGGTGTTATCAACTCCCTCAGACTTAAGACTTTGTTTGTACTCAAACAAAACAAGATCTAATCTGGAAAAATATCATTCTACAAAAATGAGAGGGAACTCAAAAATATCAGCAACCATGCTTCTAGACCTTAATTATGGACAATGCATCAATCAGATCAAGTCTAGAAAATTCTCACCAAAATACAAATATAACTAGTCCGTTAATCCGTCATTCGAAAATCCACACACTTAGAACTAACTTCTAGTCAACTAGCTCTTAACATTCATTTAAGGTTTCAGTGGTTCTCATCAAAAGGATATCAAACAAGGCATTCAAGGTTAGGTATCAAAAAGGCTTTTTAATGGTAAGGCTGATGTGTTTAGGGTTACCTTTTTCTAGATAGACAGGACATTATGCAAAACAGCAAGAGAGGATGGAACTGTAAATGCCCCCACAGTTTCAGTCACACTCTTTTTGCTTCAAGATTTCTGATCTCATTTCTTCAGGTTCTCCTTATATTTCCCCCAAACATAGATTTTTGTCCAGGTTGTGATTCCATTACTCCTTAAGTGAATACATATTGCCTTGGCTCAAATAATTGCGGCTTCTAAGACTCTTTTAGGCTTTTAGTTTCCTTTCCTTTCTTTTTTTTTCTCTTTTTTTTTTGAAAGGGGAAATTGCCTTTTGACTTGGAATCTTAGGGAGCTCGAGTGACTGAAAACTATGAGATTTTAAGAATGAGATTTTCTGAGGCATCATAAGATTTCTGGCACACTCCCTTCTGGTCTCTTTTGGTCCTTCTCTTGAGTGACTGAAAACTATGTTGTTCCTCCCTATCCGGCGTATTTGCACATATCTGTCAATATAAACTTAAGAGAGAATGCATGAGATTTGAACATGAAGGTTTGGGTTAAGGGTGTGGTACCAGCTAAAGATGAACTGGCCATCAAGGACAACAAAGAGTGGTAACAATAAGGTAAAGATGTCATAGATGTATATCATGATGCCTTCTTAAAACCATTGATGAGAAAATTAGATGTCAAGATTAAGTTCAAGTAAAATGAGCTAGTATATCCTGTCAGAAAAGATCTTCATGAATAGAAGTCCTCTGGTGGGATTTAGTAGTGTAAGCATTCAGCTACCGCCTAATCTAGTACTAAACCTTGAAAGAGCTTTTATGAGTGATTGGTGTAGAAGCAAACAGGTTGGTTATCATCATCGATTTTGTCATTATTCCCTCAAAATGTATTTGACCTTTGAAAACACTTTTTGAAACTCAAAAGACTTTGAAAAGGCTTAAGAAAATCGAAAAAATTGAAAACTTTTAAAGAAAATGCAGAATGAAAAGGTTCTTGCATGACCCTTTGTAAGAAAAGGTGGTTAGAAAAGGATGAAATCCTCCCCTAGACTTAAATCACACTGCCCACATTGTGAAATAAATCAGGCAAGTATGAAAAATAGAGTATGTGAAACATTTAAAAGATTAAGGAAGAGAAAACTTACTTGGTGTTGGTGATGGATTATGAGGTGGTTGTGGTGGTGATGCTTGATCAAACTTGGATGCTAGAGATCCAAAACTGATTTGGTCAAGGTGGTGGTGGAAGTGGCCAAAGGTGGAATGGAGGTGGCCAAGGTAGAACAGATGTGGCCAAGGGTGGATGGAAGTGGCCAAGGTGGCCGGCTGTGCTGGCCGCAGGTCGGAGCATCACGGCCACGGTGGGACGCGTGCCGGCCGCAGGCCAGACCTTCTTGACCGCGGTAAAACGCCTGCTGGCCGCGGTAAAACGCCTGCTGGCCGCGGCTGAACCTCCTTTGGCCGCGGTCATCTCCTTTTCTTCTTTTTTTTTTATGGCATACTAAGGTCTGTCTAAAATAAAAGAAACAAAACTTTAATAGAAAAAGAAATCTAAACAAAAACAAATAAGTACCTAAAATGGGTTGCCTCCCATCAAGCGCTTTGGTTTATAGTCTTTAGCTAGACTTTGCAAAGAAAAAGACTTAGTTCAAATAGGATCTTGTCCTAAGACAAGTCCTTTTCAAAATCTTCCTGTTCTGTTTTGCAGGTTCTTCATCACCATAGGTCCATCGGGGATGAAAGTCTTACACGGCAGGTAAACTGTAGTTTTCCCGCGGGTGAGAGTCTTCCGGGGCCGGTGAATTAGGTCAAATCACACTGCCCCTAGTCTAAGATAAGAAAACAAAACTTTAATAGAAAATGAAAGCTAAACAATAAGTACCTAAATGGGTTGCCTCCCATCATGCGCTTTGGTTTATAGTCCTTAGCTAGACTTTGCAAAGAAAAGACTTAGTTCAATTAAGATCTTGTCCTAGGACAAGTCCTTTTTGAAGTCCTCGTGTTCTCTCTTGCAGGTTTTTCATCACTCCAGAGTTCTTCTGGTTCAAATGCATGGGCTTTATGCTTTCCTCTTTTGCTCTTAAGTGGTGTAGCTTCATAGAAGATGTCCTTGTCGATATTTGCAAAAGAAACTCTCTGGTTGGACCAATCCATCTCCAGCAGTTGCTAAGAAAGGCCATCCAAGGATAACTGGATATGAGTCATCTTTGGTCTTCACTATGTATAGATCGACAGATGCAATGCAATCTCCAATCCTTAGAGGAATGTCTCGGGCTATCCCTCTGGTGTTGCACTTGAATCGTCTGCTAAGCTAATCTTTGTACTGGTACTTGAGATGTGCTTAATGCCAAGTCTCAAAGAAGTTTCTTTGGACATCATGTTAATGCAAGCTCCAGAATCACAAAGAATATTGAGGAATCTTTCACCTCTAATGTCACAAGAGATAAGAAATTGACCTTTGTCTTGAAATTTGTGCAGAGTTCGAACTGGTCTTCCTTCTTGGGCGTGTGTGAACAAGTCTTTCATCTCTTGGATTGATTCTTTGCTGTCACAAAAGAAGTGGCCTATCATGTAGTCTCTACATGCTTTGGCAAACGAAATTCCTTCTGGCAGGGTCTGAACTACTTGGTTGAACTCTTCAAGTGCTTCTTTGCTGATCTTGTTTGTGTAATCACTGGCTTCTTGGGGATCTTTGAGATGGATCCTGTAAACAGTTGCATCAGGTGATAATCTAGGAAATGATAGATACCTGGCTCTTCTGAAATATGTAGAGATGTTCTCCTTAGTCTCCTTGCTGTATCTGAAGAAGACTTGTAGGCAGCCTTGCTTCCAGACGTCGTCGAACCCATGGTAGATCTTTCCCAGGGTTTGGATCTTTTACAAACAAACCATACTCTTCATCTTCTGAGAATTGCTCTTGAAGTTCATTGTTACAAGTGTAAACCATGTTGCAAGATGCATAAGTGTTGGATTCCTCCTTTTCCTTTGATGCTTGTGCAGTGATTGAGAAGACAGCTTGATCAAACAACCTAGGTCTGGTTACATGAGGTCGGTTTTCTGATTAACAGGCTTCAGAAAGAGGTTGAAAGTTCTCCCAGTCTGAAAAATCATGCTCCACCGCGGGTGAGGAGCTCGGAGCCGCGGTGGAAGTGGCTTTGGCCGCGGGTGAGGAGCTTGCAGCCGCAGTCAGCTTCCTCCGGCACTCCATGCTTGCTTCTTGAATCTCTTCTTATCCATTGTTGTTCTCTTGCTTCCAGAGGTTTTCAGGCTCGTCTTGGATATCCAAATCATTGATTCTAGAGTTCAGATCATACTCCTTATGATCTTTAGAAAGTTTTTCAACTTTCTCTTCTACTTCATCCAAAGCATAGACAACTTTGTCTAAAGTAGCATCAAGCTCTTCTGTCTTGTTTGTGATCTTTTCCATTTATTCACTCATCTCTATCTTGTCTCCATCAGAGTACCACTTGCTATCCTTGAAATCTCTCTCCAAATCTTCAATCAGGACATTGCAGCCTCTCTGCTCCTTAAGTGCTTGACGAAGGGCGATGGTGTTCTTAGCTTCACCTTCTTCGATTTCTTTAAGTCTCTTCTCTAGAACTCCATCATCTTTGAGCTTTTGCGTTTCCAGAGTCTTCATTCGGTCAGAGAGACGCTCGAACTTCCTGCTAAAATCAGAGGACATCGATTCCAATTTCACACAAATGTTAGATTCAGCGATGGCTTGTAGATCAAGAAACTCATTCAGTGTAGTGTCTAATCGATCTAGTTGGAGCCTAAATCGATCAGCCTCAGCATTTTGGTGCAGAATCTGATGAGGAAGAGGATGATATGGTCGACGGTTCACCAGGTATGGCGAATAGAGCTCATCTCGGTGGTGTGGAGGACGCGAGTCTCCATGGTGCTGGTTCGAATTAGGGTTCTGAAGATGACGATCAAAATCACGCCTGGAGGGTGATTCACATGGGCATGGAGCTTCACACAGGTCGCAGGACCTTCCCTCGGTGTTAGGGTTTCTCCTTGAATGATCCATGTTTCAAAAGTTTCTGAAACTAGGGCAAACAGAAGAAAGAATAAGCAGAAAAAGAAAAAGTTAGGGTGTTTATGAATTTGGTTTTCTTCCTATGTTGCTTTGGCAGAAACTCGACATATATATAGTCGTCTACGACTTCATCCTCCCAGGTTTAGACCTCCAGCAACTTCATGCCTCCCCGACAACGGCGCCAAAAACTTGATGGGCTTGTGGGCCTATGGTTGTTTTTTAACAAGCCCGTTGGTCCTCCTTAAATTTTAAATTTATAAAACCCTCGTGTCTGAAGTGCACAGATGTACGTTGTAGGACTTAGGGTGTCGATCTACAGGGAAGATGTCTAATCTGCAAGAAACAACAAATTGGGAAGTAAGCAAACTCATAAACCAATAAAAGTTTGGGAATTTTGGTTAAGATCCTAAACTAAACCTAATCTAGTATTCACAAATGCAATGCAGGATGAATTGTAAAAATAACATCTAAAGCATATCGGTTCAAACTAAAGACTCTTGAACTCATAGGTGGCGATTTAGACTTCTCCGGGTTACTCTAATCGATGTATGATGGCATTTCCAATTAGCTTCCAGGCGATATATCTTCATCTGTTTCTGGGAATCTGCATTGAACTAGAATAGACAGATGTATGATTAACTAACTGTTGTCACCTTAATCAACTAATCTCTTAGATCTAGCAATTAACTCTCGCTCTCATGCTAAACTTAAGATCAAGAATTGGAAATTGAATTTGTCTGCTCACATCTTCTCTATAGGTAGCTTTCGACTCCTATAACGACTATGTTCTTCTGAAGCTAGGTATGGATGATCTGATACAGCATTCTCGTGGCTCTGATCGATCCTAGGCTCAGATAATAGGTCATGAATCTACTCTCATGCTTAACGAACAACTTAGAAGAGATGAGATCAAGAATATGGCTAAGAACAATAGAAATCCTAACCGATATATATGCTTGTCGATATCTTCAAACAACTTGACTCTCTGGGACTAATCTACATGATGCAATGAATGATAAAAGACACAGAAGAATGCAAAAGAATGAAACAGAAAAGTTAATAAGATAAAAACGAGAAAGAACAATGAATCTGGGGAAGAATCCCCATCTCCATCGCCTAACCCTAGAAAAACAAATTTTGGTGGCTCAAAATCTTATTACAGGAGCACACACTCGTTTAGGGCTGCTAAATAATGTATTTATAGGTCCTAAGGTCTTCCAGGTTTCATTTAGGGCTTCTCTGAAGAGAAATGGCGAATTGGGCTTTGATGTTGGCCCTTGTGGCTCGTCCTAAGGTCCACCGGGGGTGAGAGTCTTCCAGGGCAGGTAAAACATGTGTTTCCCGCGGGAGAGTCTTCCGGAACTGGTGAACTGGGTCAACTTGTTCTCCATGTAGCTTTTGATTGCACCGTTGGATCTTTATGATGTAAAGTGCTATGGAAATCTGGTTGTCTCCTCTTGATTGTCTCCAAATTTGAGCTGGATCGGACGGTGAGAAAATCTTCACTTGAGGCTGAACTTCTGACGTTCTGACTCTGAGCTAAAAATGTGGATTTCTTCCATTTTGCCATCATATTCCCTAAGTTTCCTGAAAAGAGCCTTGAAACTACAAATACATGGAAATCATAATAAAAGTTTCTAAAACTAAGTAAAACCTTTGAAAAAGCATTTGAAATCAATGGTGAAAAGTGGTCAAAATCAGGTGTTATCAGAGACGCAGAGAAGAGCAATACCTACGCGATCTCTACGACGAAGTT
The DNA here is from genome assembly GCF_000478725.1 of Eutrema salsugineum. Lineage (NCBI taxonomy): Eukaryota > Viridiplantae > Streptophyta > Magnoliopsida > Brassicales > Brassicaceae > Eutrema > Eutrema salsugineum. The sequence goes on from NW_006256895.1 coordinate 7,015,476, forward strand.
CGAACCTCAAACTATCGAACGTTCCTGAACGAGCCCTACGTGCCTCCAATGGAAAACCCTAGACCTCCTGTTCGTCGTCTGCCTCACCAAGATGAGAACGCCCAGCTCAGTCACCGATTAAGTCAGCTTGAATCGGTAATCATGTAGTTCATCGCAGTTCAAGCCATCTCAAGAGCCGCCCTTCACGAGAGGATTGACAACATATCGATTCACTTTAACAAAAAGCTTGAAGAGATTTCTTCTCAAGTTAAAACTATCAAGACTCAAGCAAACAAAGACGCCGAGACTATCAAAGAGAGGATGGAAGAAGTTGAAGGACGAGTTGGAGAGAACGAAGTCAGCATTCACAAGGCCAGTGGAAACATCCGCACCTTAGAGATCAAACTCGATGAGGCAGAAGAAACTATCAATGATCATTACAACCAAACCTACTCCTACGTGGAAGAGATTTGGGATGGAGTACACAAGGTTCGAGACAAAGCAGAAGAGACCGACTCAATCGTGGACAAAGTCGTCTATGCCCTTGATGAAGTCGAAGAGAAGGTCGAAAAGCTTATGCAGGGACATGAAACGCATGGTTCGGTGTTTCCCATCAAAGATCTTGGCCTAAAAGAAGAGGAAATAGAGTTGAAAGACCCAAAAATCAGTTTAGATGGCAAAGGAGAAGATGAAACCACTCGGACTCTCTCACCCACAGTCGCAACTCCCGCGACCGCCGCCAACAACCCCCCGGCCGCGGTCGTAAGTCTCCTACCCGCGGAAAATAGCCCTCATCCCAAGGTTGTGCATCTTCCACCCGCGGCAAACCATTGGTCAGATTCGCTTCAGCCATTTTCTATTCTTACAGGTCAATGTTCAGTAGATGCACCTGCTGGGACGGTGTACGCCATCAGCTCCAAACATCTCAAGAAGAAGATGAGGTACTTTCCTGCAACATAGTTTTAGAATATGAAGATGAATATGAAGGGCAATATCTCGAGGACGAAGACTATCATCTGTTCATAGAAAGAGGCAATCCAGACAAATTGGTGGAATTAGGAGTACCAATCTCCAGGGAAAGACTTGTTGAATTCAACAAGTTTGTGAAATCAATCCCTCTTTATACAGGTTTCGACGACATATGGCATCTTGGTTGTTCAACCATACTAGAAAAGGTAAACCTGGTCGAACACTTCACAAAATAAAAGGTGCAGGTCAGTTTCTCATCTCTTGTTCCATTAGAGGTGAAATGTTTCAAGATGTACTTTGTGATTCTGGAGCTTGTCTTAACATGATGTCCAAGGCAATTTCTTTGAGACTTGGTATTAAACACCTCCGCAGGACTAGAGCAAAGATTAGTCAAGCTGATGATTCCAATGCAACACCTCAAGGAATAGCTCATGACATTCCTTTGAGAATAGGAGATTGCATTGTGCCTGTCGACTTCTACATTGTCGAAACAAGAGAAGCAACACATCCAGTGATCCTCGGATGGTCTTTTCTAGCAACTTCCGGAGCTATAATGGACTGGCCAAACCGGAGGATTTCATTTGCTAATATCGACAAAGATGTCTTCAAAAAAGCTGTCCCATACAACAGCAATGCAGGAAAAGGTTCCGCAACAGAAGAATTTGAAGAAAAACTTTGGAGTGACGAAGAACCTGCTAGGCAAAGCAAGGAGATGTCGAAAAAGACTTGTCTCAGGACAAGATCTTCTTCATTAGACTAATCCACGTCCAATGATGTGTCGTGTGGTGAGGGTGTCAAGTTTTACCCTAAATGAAATCAATAGCCGCAAGTGCACAGCTGATCGATTGTAGTACTTAGGGATCGAATCCACAGGGAAGGAGGATCTTTCCTGCAAAAGCCTTCGAAAGAAATATAAAGTAAGGAAGTCTAGAACCAGGCGAGTTTTGTGAGGATTTTGGTGGTGTGTCTAAAACGTAAAAACAAATCTTAAAGAGGAAATACGGGAATTAAAATGACCTAATAACTAAACTTAACGAAAACGAGTAAAAACGAGAAAACGGCTAGACTTAATTGCTAAGTGAAAATCGATTGAAAGAGTAAATAAACTAAACTAAAGCTTGAATAAAAATCGGTGTAAATCTATAAGAAAGAAAGCGCTGGGGTTCAGGGAAGTTTTCTCAGGGGTACAAACGATTGAAAACATTGCTAGAGAGTAAATTTGATAAGATCTTAGCTTAAACTTTTTGAACTGGAGTCACAGACGTATGAATACGCCACTGTCGTGATCATAGGATACTATCTCTCTTAACCCTGACCAGTAGGTTTCCACTCTGGCCCTAGAAAAGAAGAGATGCATTATGTTTAAGACTCGTCAGCATTCACAAATCGCCCATAGGTAGGTTTCCACTCCTATGTTTGTTTTGCTCTCCCAAACTAGATCTGACACCGGATGAACACTTTCGTGTCACCAAGCATCTGGATCAGATTGTAGTTCATGACGCTACTCTCATTCAGTAAAAACGAATTCAGAAGAAAAAGTTATAAGATTCGGCTCAAAAGCTCATGGAATCCTCATCGAACGTATATATCCCCATCGAAATTCCCTTAGACCCAACAATAAAACTACTCAGACATGATGAACGAAATCAAAAACATAGTATTAAAAAGTAGTACAGAAACCGAAATTGAAAAAGAAAGAACAAGGGTTCAAGAGATAGATCTCTCTCTCCCTAAAACCCAAAAACAAAGCTTAAAGTAAAATTTCTGAAAAGCATTTCGTCTCTCTTCTTCTCTCCTTAAAAACGACCTAAATGATATGTATTTATAGTCTTTAATACTCTCTAGTGTCTAGGGTTCCAGAATTGAGGCTAGGAAAATGATACAGGCTTCAGAAATGGGCCTTAAAACTCGGAGTTAGCTGGCCGCGGTCGGGAAGTGCGTGACCGCGAGGAATGGGTGGCTGGCCGCGGTCGGGATGGTTGTGACCTCGGGGAATGGCCTGTTGGCCGCGGGTGGAAACGTTTGCCGGCTGGTTTACGGGACATCTTGCTCTTCGCACATCTTTTGATTGAACCATTGGATTGCCAAGCTGTAAAGTGTGTTGGAAAGCTGATACTTCCATCTTTGAGATCTCCAAATTTGAGCTGGATCAGACGGTGAGAAGGCATTCAATCGGGGTGAACTTCTGACGGTTTGACTCTGAGCTGAAATTTGGTCTTCTATCCATTTTGTTATGCAATTTACTGATACTAAGTTACCTGAAAAGAGTCTTGGAACTACAGATACTAGAAAAACGTAATAAAAGTACTTAAAAGCAATTAAAAACATAGAAAAAGTATTTCAAAACGATCCATAAAAGCTGTCAAAATACGGTGTTATCATCCAACCCCAAAGTCGAGCTAACAACTTAAACCTGAAGCGCTTAACGGGAGGCAACCCATTTAGGTATTGTTTTCTTTAGGATTTTTCTTTCTTTTTCTATTGATCTTTTTCTTTTTCTTAGTTTCAGGTGTTTTTTATAAAACAAAAAAGTTAAAAAAATCAAAAAACCAAAAAAAACCAAAAAGAAGGATGGTCTCTGACTGCTTGGCCCAGCAGGAACCAAGGAGAAGCAGGAAACAGGCCGCATTTAAGCCCCCGCGGTCACAGGCGTTCTGACCGCAGGAAACACCACTTCGACCGCGGCATCGTCTTTCTGACCGCGGCCGAGCACCAGTTTGCCGCAGTCGCGTGACCCCTGACTGCGGCATATGGTCGTTGAGATGATACCCAACCCCAAACCACCCACTTCACCTCATTCCACCTCACCAAGCCCCACTCCACCTCATTCATCACTTCCCACCACCTTCCATCACCATTTATCACCTTCCCAAACCTCTTCGAATGAATCCGGTCCATCTCCCCCAACATCCCGGATCCAGGTAAGTTCTCTTTGGCCTTACCAATTCGATTATCTATGCATTCTTCTCATCCAATCTGGACTTGTTTCACACTGAGGACAGTGTGATTTAAGTCTGGGGGAGGATTTCATCCCTTTATAACCACTTTTCTTTCATGAGTCTTGCATTATCTACACTTTTTGCATTTTCCTTAAAGTTTTTCAAAATTGGTTTTCAAAATACGTTTTAAAGGGAATGGTGAACATGAATCAATGATAGTTGACTGTGTGCTTTTTAGACTGTTCCTAGTGACATGTCATTCTTGGTTTACGACTAGACTAGGCGGTAACTAAGCACATTTGAAACGAAGTACCGCAAAGTAATTTGAATGATTTCGATTTAGATGAAGGAATATACTAGCTCTGTTTTATTTGGACTTAACTTAAACTTTTCTATAGATTTACACCGATTTTCATTCAACCTTTAGTTCATCATCTTCATTCTCTTAATCAATTTTCATTTAAGCAATTAGGTTTAGCCGTTTTCTCGTTTTCAGTCGATTTCATTAAGTATTAGTTATTATATCATATTAATTCCCGTACTTTCTCGTTAAGATTAGTTTTTACGTTTTAAAGACACCACCAAAACCCTTACAAAAACCGCCTGGTTCTAGATGTTGATACCGAGTATCACACAAAGAGGTTTTTATTGATGTTATAGCTAAACTCAAGATGAGCTGCCTACGTACCCTGGAGAAGGTATCAAGCCATTCATAGTTCTATTATTAAAGTTTTGAATGATCTTTGAAAGAAGAAGAGTCTCTTCTATTTATAGGGTTTTGAAATCGGTCTCTCTAGACGAAACACTTTTTTTATTTGGATTCGGGATATTTCCTTTTCTTGGATAAGATTAAGGAAATATTCCGTAAAGTTTAGATGTTAATGCCGATATTGTAAATCGGGCTTTAGAAGACCATAAGCTATTAATGGGCCGAATATCCTTTGGATATGAACCATCGTAAATCGGGATCAATTGGGCCAATCTTGGTTCATACCGGACTAAACCGGGGGTGCGGAGTACACCACCGACAGTAACCCCCCCCCCCTCAGTCCGGCGAAAGAGTATGTGTAAGAGTTCGGGTGATTTCATGAGTATTTTTAGTCCGATATGAATTGAGATTGGAGATTTGCGAGGCAGTTAGCTCGGCTTATATGAGTTTCAACTCAATCTATTGCGAATTGCGATAACTCGACTTACATTTGCGAGTGTTGAGAACTCGGCTTACGGTGCGAATCTGAGGTGTTCGGCTTAATTTGTGCGAGTTAAATGAACTCGGCCTGGGGGACCCAAGTAAGCTTTCTCGTGCTGGAAGAGTGAAATTCGAAATCTTGTAAACACACGATACGGACTCAAGGTTTCCTAAGTCGAACCAGAATGTGCGAGATGGGCTTGGCTTATTGTTCTCGGTGACTTAGGAATATTAATGTGCGGGACTGGCCCCGGCTTAATGATGTGGAGTTTACCACGGCACCATGTGGTGTTAGCAAGACGGATCTCGGCTTTTTAGGTTGCATTGTTAAGAAATGCTATCGAACAACTGGCCAGGAAGTCGATGTAATACCGATGACTTCGGTCGGGACTGCGAACATGTTAGTTCGACTTGGAGGAACAGACCCTGAATTTCTGAGGAGTTCGGTTGATGAGCTAGAAGAGGTTTTGAGTGCAGTGTAGCTCGGCAGAAGAGTGTATTCTGAGATGACGGATTCAAGTCGATGAACTGAATTTGTCTGACCAACTGAGCTGTTGTACCGAACTGAAACTCGAAATTCTGAAAAAAAAACTGATCTTATCTGAAATGAACTAAATATGACATGCTGAAATTCTGAGCCGAACTAAAAATCTGAATCAAACCTGAAATTCTGAAATTCTGAATTTCACGAACTCAAGTTGACGAACTGAAGCTGAATCGAACTGAACTCCGAAATCGACAAACTCAAGGTATTGAACTGAAATTCCGAACTCAAAACTAATGAACTGAATCTAAACCGAACTGAAAATCTGGGTCGAGATAAAATTCTGAACCAAGCTGATATTTGAAAATGACGAACCTAAGCTGCTGACTAGTCGAAAATAAGGAACTAAAGCTGTCTGAACTGAGACTGACAAACTCAAACTGACGAGCATGTCAATCATAGTTGAGTTGGGAAAGGTGCTGAAGTGTGAGCTCGGAGCTATTCTAAAGAGAGCTTCGGAGAAGCTTTTGCGAACTAATTTTTTTGTTTCCTTTGCGAACCGTAGCTCGGCTTGGAGGGACGGACCCTGTAATTGAATGGAGAATGTTTTGAATAAAGAATTTTGAAAGATGATACCTGGATTTCGGGGAATTCGTGTTTGACGAGCTAAGAATAGCTTTGATAGATCGGTAACTTTGATGCTAGGGGGAACAAGATCGGTAAATTTTTCCTTCTTCTTTATTTTCAATCCCGAGCTTAGTTTTTCCATGTCGTGTAGTTGAAGCGTCCTAGCTGGAGCTACTCTTTTTGTAAATCCTATGACATGTTGATAAAAAATTGTGAAGATATCTATCTTTCAGAGATTTTGGATCATAGTACCTAATAAAGAAGATGATACTTAGCTTTTTGATGTTGGCCTCAAATTCTTGAGCTAGGTTTGGAGCGGCTTTAATTATGAAACTCGTTGTTTTCATAAGTCTTACGCAGAACATTGTGAATTTAAGGAGCTCGGCGAAATGATGTCAGAAACCTTAATACTCTGGTTTCAAGCTCGTCAGTATGGGTGGTGAACTTTCTCTCCAAAAGCAATGTGAATGGAGCAACTTAAGGATTTTGCCATGAAATTGATTTTGGAGGAGCAAACAACTTATGGAGGGAGTCGTGAATCTCTTAAAATTTTTGGGACCAATGAATGAAGATGATAGCTGTTGAGGTCGGCAACGGAAAAAATCGCTGCAAAATCTGGAATCGGTGAGCATTCTTCTCATCATGGTTGCTAAAGCGAGAAAAACAAGGATCTCTAAAATTATTTGTGGGCGCCGGAGCCAAAGGTGGAGACGGATCAGGTCAGAGATGCAGCGATTTGCAGGTTTGATCAGAGATTCATCGGATTGGACTTGCCAGAGCTGATCGGAGTGCCTCCAGAAACGATAGCGAGGACATCGTCAAGATGATGATGCTGAATATGGGCTTGTCTTCACATTGATTTGGACCAATGTCTGGGCCCAATGTCTCATAATACCAAATGGGCTAAAATTTGCTTAAAGCCCAATAAAGAAAGAAAATCTGAGTGTCATAAGGGTCATTCTAAAAACGGGACAGGAGTTACTCCAGCTTCGCTGAAAAAGGGTTTTGTTGCAGAGGCGGTGGTGAGTTGCGGCGACGACGGCTGAGCTCCGGAAAGCTCGAATGGTGGTGGCGACGAATGATGGGCCTCAGAGTGAGGTGCCTCCTATCCCCTACTCCTTTCCTTTTTTTTTTTTTTTAAACAAACGAGCTTGGCTGCCATGATTCTACTTTCTCGGTGGATTGGATCTTCTGCTTCCTTTTTTTTTTTTTAACTTTCTGCTTTTCTCTCGGCTTTGCCTTTTGTCTTGAGCTTCTCGTTTTGATCAAAGAAATTTATCTCATGTTGCCATCCATCTTTGTATATATTGAGGAGCTGGAATTGTGTTGGTTTGGTTGGATCAGAGTATAATGTCTCTTGTTTTGAATTGCTGTTGAACACTTGAGTCCGGACGAGCTGAGATAAAGCTGCGTCGGTGGTGATCACAGAAAATAGCCTCATGCTGCCATCGACCTTTTTCAGTAGCTCAATTTGTTAAACACCCCGAATAAAAATAAAAATCAATTCCGGTTTATTTAAATTAAACCATCATTCTTAAAGCCCAACTCTAATATCTTTTTAATCTCTTTTTAATTCTCTGCAAGCCCATTAATCCAATCCATTAAGCTCAGTCCAGATTAATCTAACCTAATATAAGTACCTTTGATCCCTCATCAGCTTCTAAAACCCTAGTTTCTTCATCATCTCTCTTTTTCGTCACTTTTTCTCTTAAACCGCCGTTCACTTCTGAGACGATTTCCCGGCGATACGTGAAGTTCCACGTGACCTATAATATATCAAATCGAAGCCCCGGAGGTAAGCTTTCTAATAGGACCGGTTTCGCCCTGATCCGTGATCGGACACGAGAGTTATCGTGAACCGCATGTCGGGTGTCCAGATATGTTCTCTCTCTCTTCCGCTTTCTCATCTTTGCCCTAATCTCCCCTCTCTCTCCTCTCAGTCGAACCTCTCCCTCTCCATTGCAAGATGTGTGCGCCTCTATCTCCTCCTCCTCTTGAATCCGAATCCAGCGATGGTGGATCTCCACTTCGTCCTCCTTCTCCTATGCCATCACCTCCTTCTATTGCGCGCCCTTCTGTGCCAAGGTGAGGACCCTGTGCTTCACCCTCTCTTTCACTATTTTAAATAGTAGTTAGCCTTTTCTTAGGTTAAGTACTAGATCTGTGTGCAAGGGTTTAGATTACTAGAACATGGTTCCTTGTTGATTGCTTGTTGATGATTGCTGGTTGTTGGAGGAACCTTAAAGACTAAACCTGAACTTGGATCTAATCTATGAAACCCTAAAATATGGATTGATTGTGTGTGATCTGGATTATCCTGTTTGTGATAGACTAGGCTGTGTGATATAGAACTGCTAGGTCCCGACCCCTTCTGTGGTGATTGGGCGGTGTTTCTTGCTGGGCTAGTGGCTGGATTGGGCTAGTCCAACGGTGGGCGGAAGGTACGCCGATCCTTCCAGAGCCTATATGGCTGGAGGCCTGTCTGTGTGACCGCCTTGTGACCCTTTTTATGTGATTGGGGGGTGTCCCTTTCTGTAGTGATTGAGGACGATTGACTGACCTTTACTTGTTGAGATCCCTTTCTGTGGTGAATGGGTGACCACTTTCTGTGGTGATTGGGTGGGCGGAGTGACACTGTTGATAAGACGGTGATGCTCTCCTCAATGGGTTAAGGTTTATTTGTTACTTGGTAGTTGATTGTAGGGTTACCCTTGTTTGCTAGCTTGACTTAGGAATAGTCTATCTGCTGTGTTCATGTTTGTTAGATGTTGTTGTGGGCCTCCTTAAGGTCCATCCTCGCTGAGTAATCCCAAATTACTCACCCCTCCTCCTTCCTTGATTTTATTTTCAGGTAGATCAGCTATGTCTATATTGTTGATTGCTACCTAGGCGTTTTCGAACCTGGGAACCTGAGGCTCACCAGTGGACTGGGGTCCTTAACATGTCCTATTTCACTTTCTCTCTAGGAAGTCTGCGATAGGGATGTTACAATTTGTGTAATTTCTGGTGGCTTTATTGTTACTGATCTAGCACTGTGGAGCAGCTTTGTGGTGATTCAACGTTGTCGGTAATGTAAATATTTGGAGAAGCCTGACTTTAAGCGAGCTTGGAGTTCGTCTCATGAAGAACATTGGAGAAGTGTAAGCAAGCGGGAGCTTATCTTTGCAGATGTGGAGCTGACGAGCTCGGGCAGAGCCAACGGATTCGAGCAAAGTTTCCGAAGTGATGAACTGATATGTTGGTCGATTCTTGTTTGTTTACACCAGTGATGGTGAATCGATGATGGGAGAGACGCATACATCATCGGCACGAGTCGGAAATAGAAAAAGGTCAGATCATAAGTTAGTAAATTTCTGATCAAGAAGCATGAGAGATAATGTCATAATCTTAAACTAATATGATTAATGTATAGATGTAAACAAATAAATTAATGAAAATATGTCGATGATGTATTCATGGTGTCGTTCATAGTATAGGGCTAAATCATGATGTAGTTAGAGATATTAATTATAGTTGTTTCGAATACTCGTTCTGTAGCCGTAATTTTTGACTAAACAAACCAGGATGAACCGAACTGGTAAAAGATTCTCTTATCAATTTTTAATTAATGATTCTGAGTCCACGTATTCAATAAGCGTGAAAAAGTATGAGGCGATAAGTATAATTAATAACACTTATCTTTGGTTGATGACGGATGACGGATGATGGTGAGATTCGGAGATCGGCTACTTTGTACTTGAAGAAGACGTTGTGGGCGATATCGTCAAAGATCCATCTTGGTCATCGGAAATTATGATCGGTGGTCTTAATTGGTAGAAGCAACGAGAGAGATCGGAGATACTGCCATCATCCGATTTAGGTTTTTTTTTTTTTTGTAGAATTTTCGGTCCCTTTCCTAGCGCGCCAATTGTTGATACCGAGTATCACACAAAGAGGTTTTTATTGATGTTATAGCTGAACTCAAGATGAGGTGCCTACGTATCCTTGAGAAGGGATCAAGCCATTCGTAGTTCTATTATTAAAGTTGTGAATGATCTTTGAAAGAAGAAGAGTCTCTTCTATTTATAGGGTTTTGAAATCGGTCTCTCTAGACGACTTCCTTTTTCTATTTAGATTTGGATTCGGAAATATTTCCTTTTCTTGGATAAGATTGACAAAATATTCCGTAAAGTTTAGATGTTAATACCGATATTGTAAACCGGGCTTTAAAAGACCATAAGCTATTAATGGGCCGAATATCCTTTGGATATGAACCATCGTAAATCAGGATCAATTGGACCGAATTTGGTTCATACCGGACTAAACCGGGGGTGCGGAGTACACCACCAACACTATACTTGCTTACTTTATATTTCTTTCGAATGCAAGAAAGATCCTCATTCTCTGTGGATTCGATCCCTAAATACTACAATCGATCAGCTGTGCACTTGCGGCTATTGATTTCATTTAGGGTAAAACTTTACGACCCTCACACGACAGCACATCAAAACGACCCATGGAGCAAGCTCAAAGCACCAAAGGTTCAGCTTAAACCTCTTCCTGATGGACTCAAGAATGCTTTTCTTGGACCAAATTCAACTTACCATGTAATCATAAATTCTGGTCTAAGTAGAGCTGAAACTGCTATGTTGTTAAATGAGTTAAGAAAGCATAGGAAAGCCATAGGTTATTCTTTTGATGATATACCAGGTATCTCTCCAGGCCTTTGTATGCACAAGATAAATCTTAAGGACAATGCCAAGAATTTGATTGAGAGCCAAAGGAGATTAAATCCAAACCTGATGGAAGTAGTAAAAACGGAAATCATGAAATTTTTGGAAGCGGGAATCATATTCCCTATCTTGGACAGCACTTGGGTTAGTCCTGTGCATGTTTTCCCAAAGAAGGGAGGAGTCACTGTCTAAAATGACAAGGATGAAATGATTGCTACAAGAACAGTAACGAGACATCGGATGTGCATTGATTACCGAAAACTGAATGCAGCAACTCGGAAAGATCATTTTTCCTTACACTTCATTCGTCAAATGATAGAAATATTATCAAATCATGAATACTACTGCTTTCTGGATGGTTACTCCGGATTTTTCCAAATCCCTATTAGACTATAAGATCAAGAAAAGACGACATTCACCTATCTATACTAAACTCTTGCCTACGGGCGAATGTCTTTCAGATTATGTAATGCATCCGCAACCTTTCAGCGATGCATGATGTCTATTTTCACCAATTTTATCGAAGATTTCATGGAGGTCTTCTTTGTCTATGGATCCTCTTTTGACAAATGATTGACAAATTTAGGAAAAGTTCTGCAGCGTTGTGAAGACAAGCATCTTGTCTAGAACTGGGAAAAATGTCACTTCATGGTCCGAGAAGGAATTGTGCTTGGACATAAAATATCTGGGAAAGGTATTGAAGTTGACAAATCAAAAATTGAAGTCATGACTAGCCTACAACCTCCAACTAATGTTAAGGGTATCCGAAGTTTCTTGGGATATGCCGGATTTTATAGGCGATTCATAAAAGGCTTCCCTGAAATTGCTAGACCTCTCACACGTCTGCTATGCAAAGAAAAGAACTTCAAGTTCGATGATGAATGCTTAGCAGCGTTCCATAAGATCAAAAACGCTCTTGTTTCTGCTCCAGTTGTGCAGCCTCCCGATTGGGAACAACCATTCGAAATCATGTGTGATGCAAGTGATTATGCTGTCGGAGCTGTGCTTGGTCAGCGGAAATGAAAGAAACTGCATGCAATTTACTATGCGAGTAGAACTCTTGATGAAGCTCAATGCAATTATGCGACTACGGAGAAGGAGCTTTTAGCTGTCGTTTTTGCATTCAAAAAGTTTCGATCTTATCTTGTCGGGTCTAAGGTCATCGTTCATACCGACCATACTGCAATCAAGTATCTCATGTCTAAGAAAGATGCCAAATCAAGACTGATCAGATGGATACTCTTGCTGCAAGAGTTTGATATTGAAATTCGAGATCGGAAAGAAGCAGATAATGGAGTAGCAGATCATCTTTCTAGAAATCGAGTGGAAGAAAAACTCCCTTTGAATGATAGTTTTCCAGAAGAAAATGTCTATGCTATGGGCACTATACCTATTACCATGCAAGAAAATCCATCCCAACCTCCTATATAACGGTCGAATGCTTTTGACACCTCATAGTTTAGGCACATAGCGAATTACTTAGCTGCAGAAATCTAACCTCCACAATTTTTTGACTATAGAAATAAGAAATTCTTGAGAGAAGTCCGGCACTATTTATGGGATGAACATTTTCTCTATAAGAGATGTGTAGATGGTTTATTCAGAAGATGTGTCGCCGAAGAAGAAATGGAAGGAATACTGTTTGGATGCCATAGTTCAGCATATGCAGGACATTTTGCAACCTATAAACAGTTTCAAAAGTCCTTCAAGCAGGATTTTGGTGGCAGACTATGTTCAAAGACACACACTCCTACATCTCACATTGTAATTCATGCCAAAAAATGGGCAAGATCAGTAAGAGGAATGAGATGCCTCAAAATTTCATTCTCGAAGTCGAAATCTTTGATGTATGGGGAATTGATTTCAAGGGACCTTTCCCAACTTCTTTTGGAAACCAATACATCTTAGTGGTAATAGCAATTGCAAGCCCCACTAATGATGCAAAAGTGGTTATAAAGTTGTTCAAATGAATCATTTATCCGAGCTTTGGAATTCCTCGGATTGTGATAAGCGACAGAGAATCCCATTTCATCAACAGAGTTTTCGAAAATCTGCTCAAAAAGAATAGAGTCACGCATAGAGTTGCATCTCCATACCACCCTCGGACAAGTGGGAAAGTGGAAATGTCTAACAAAGAGATCAAGTCGATTTTGTAAAAGACAACTGGCATAAATCGCAAGGATTGGTCTAAAAATCTCGACAATGCACTTTGAGCCTATCAGACAACACCAAACCATTCAATCTTGTTTATGGGAAAGTATGTCACCTTCCTGTAGAGCTTGAGTACAAGGCACAATGAGCTATTAAGGAAATGAACATGAACTTTAAGGCAGCCGGAGAAAGAAGAATGCTTCAAATTCACAAGTTAGCAGAGATCCAGCATAATGGCTACGAGAATTCCAAGATATACAAGGAGAAGACGAAGACATATCACGACAAAAGGATCATACATTTGTTTCTCCAAATGACAGGGTTTTTCTTTTTAATTCTCGCCTTAAGCTTTTTCCAGGAAAGTTGCGGTCAAGATGGTCTGGACCTTTTACAGTAAAGGAAGTCAAACCATATGGAGCACTCATTCTTTGGGATAAGAAGGGAGATACATTTGTCGTTAACGGACAACGTGTCAAACCATACCTCGCAGAAGAAGAAGAAAGAGAAGAAATGCCCTTGTCAGATCCACCAGGCTAAACATCATCAAAGTCAAGCTAATGACTTTAAGCACGCGCTCAGTGGGAGGCAACCCACTTGGTATTTTACTTATTCCCTTTTATTTGCATTTCCTATTTTTGCTGCTTTTTTATCTTTTGTTATTTCAGGTTTTTAGGCGAAGAACAAATAATAGGTGAACAGAAATCACGAACCAGAAAACACATCAAGAGCCGCGTGATATCGCCAGGTAAGTACACCCAAACATTCCAAATTTCAGTCCATCATTATCCCGTCCACTCACAGATTTCTCACACTGGGGGCAGTGTGATTTAAGTCTAGGGGAGGATGTTCATCCTTTACTAACAAAATCTGGTTTCTTTCGATTTCGTATTTCATAAAAGATCTTCCATAAAAAAATCTTTTTCAAACGGTTTTAAAAACAGGAACACAAGAAACAAACTATGATGAGTAAGACCCATGTGCTTCTAGACTTCACATGATAGTTTTTTTTGTGGTTAGTACTAAACTAGGCGGTAGCTAGAATACTTGCACTACAAAGTCCCACCAGAAGATTTCTATTTATGGAGATCATTTTACTTGAAGTTAATCTGGACATCTAATTTTCTTATCAATGGTTTTAGGCAAACATCATGATATACATCTTGGACATCTTTACCTTATTGCCACCACTCTTTGTTGTCCTAGATAATTAGTTCATCTTTAGCTGGTACCACACCCATAACCAAAATGCATTCTCTCTTTAAGAGGGAGGAACAACATAGTTTTCAGCCACTCAAGAGAAAGACTGAAGGAATTTGGGAAATGGTGTCAAGAAACTCATTCATAAAGAGAAGAACTTGGTCAGAAATGCTCTTTTGCATTGCTCCCATGTTGTGACTGATCCTTGAGGTAAAGACTTTTCCCATTGATGAGCTTTGTCTCCTAGAGAAAAAGGAGATAGCCTCAACTTGAAGCTATCCTCACTCACTCCATTCATCTTTGTTAAGTCACAAACTCTATCAAAATTGTCAATATGATCCAATTGGTCTTCTAATGCCAAACCATGGAATCTGTTTGACTGCACCATGTTGATCAAGCCAGACTTGATCTCAAAATTGTTTTCAGGTGTTGGAACTTGAATCCCATGTCTCCGACCCTGAGAATTGGCCTCATCACCAGCTCCTACAACTTGTCTTGGACGTGATGGTGGAGCCTCTTGCTGATCCTGATGGTTTCTATTACACCCATGAACCTGTTGCCCTTGATCCTGGTGGAATCAGGAATCCTATCAAGCTTAATGGTGCCTCAAGAAGCTCATTCATAAAGGTAAATTTCGTGCTCCCTAGGACTCTACATTTAAAGGCAGTTACCCCTTTCAAAAAAAAAATAATGAAAGGAAAAGAAACCAAAAGCCTAAAAGAGAGGATGGCGAAATTATTCGGAGCAAAGGCTACGTATTCATCTGTGGAGTATTGGTTTTACAACCTGGACAAAAATCTAAGTCTGGGGGAGTTATGGGGAGAACCTGAAGCAAGGAGATCAGAAATCTTAAAGGCAAGAAGAATGTGACTGGAATATGTGGATATCAATAGCTCCATCCTCTTTTGCTGTTTTGCACGATATCCTGTTTCTCTAGAAAAAGGTAACCCTAAACACTAAGAAACTCACCCCTAAAAAGACCATTTTGAATACCTAGCCTTGATTGCCTTACTAAATTCCCTTTTGATGAGAACCACTTGAACTTTTGATGAATGTAAAGAGCTAGTTGACTGGAAGATAGATCTAAGTGTGTAGACTTTTGCATGAGGGATCAACGGACTAGTTATGCCTTTATTTTTGTGAGAATTTTCTAGACTACACCTGATCTAGGCATAATGATTGACTTTAGTTTAGAAGCATGAACTTTGAGATTTTTTTAGCTCCTGCGATTTTCAAACCTCTTTTCTCGAGCTAGATCTTTTGTTTTGATTGAAGACAAATAAATGTTTAAGTCTCGGGAGTTGATAAAACCTGATTTTGACCACTTTTATGGATCACTTTCAATGTCTTATGCCAGTTTTAAAGGTTTTTAAGTGATTTCCATGTTTTAGAGTTTCAACAGAGTTTTCAGAATATTTTGACAAAATGAGTGCACTTGGAAGCTAAAATCACAACTTTGGATAAATTCAGACGGTCGGAAGTTTGGAAACAAATGGAAGCCTTTCCACTGTCCGATCTTCCCCAAATTTGGATAAAAGATAGAGGAGACAACCAGATTTCCAATTCAAGTGAAATCAAATCAATCCAACGGTTAGATCTCTAGATATGGTCAATGCACAGAAAGAAAATCAACACAGTCGGAAGCTAACCCGTGGCCAAAACATCATCCACCGCTGGTGTGACATTATAGACCGCGGGGAGCCTATTTACGAGCCTCAGAAGCCCATTTTAAAGCAAAAGTCATTTCCGTCATTATTCTGCGAATCGTAAGCATTCCCAAGGACTCAAGCCATTATATATGCGCCTTTTAAGTCATTTGGAAAAGTGTGTCAAATTTTGCCAGGAACCCTAGAGAGAGAGAGACTCGCCATGAAGAGGCGCCACTGAGAGGGGCACCGTCGGCACTCTTCTTCACTCTGTTCTTCGTTTCTTATCTTTGTCTATTTCAATTATCTGCAATTCTAAATACTTTTGCGATGTTAAACTCAACTATATGTGAGTAATTTCCCAGTTGGGTTTTTAAGGGATTTTTCGAAGGGAATTTCATGTCTTGATCTTATACTTTGTTAGATTTAGGGTCTATAATCTTCTAGGAGTCATTTGTTTATTCTTGTTCCCTATGCTGTTTCTGTTGCTAGCCGCTTAGAAACTGATGTCAGTAATGGAGCCACGAGAGTGTTGTATCGAATTACTAGACCTAGAATTGATCGAGCGAAGTCACTATAGGAGGCAAAGGCTACCTATAGAGAATCGCGAGCGTGGACGAATTCTGTTATGAACGCATGATCTTATTCACGGTATGAGAGCTAGAGTAAATGGCCGAGTTGAGTTATTTTTTGATTAAGGTGGCGAGATTTGGCTAATCATACATACGTCTAGTTGAGTTCAGGATCCTCACTAGATGATTACCTTCATCAATTTGTTTGTCTTTAGATCATTTCATGAACCCCTGCGAAAACCCTTTCGACCCAGAGTTTTAGTCCTTATTATTTTACAACCCTTTTTTATTTCATTTGCATTTAGATTTAGTGACAACAATACTAAAACCTCCATTTTGCTTGTTCTGCTAGACTTAAGTTTTGATTGATTCGTACTGAAAACTCAAAATCTATGTGGTTCGACCCCTAAGTACTACAACGCAAATCTTTGCACTTGCAGTTATTTAGGGTTATAAATTTAAAACGCGAAGCTATAAGTAACCCTTGATTCTCTTAGCATCAGAGCAAAGGCTATAAGTATCCATCTACTAAGTTATGGTTTAACAACCTGGACAAAAATCTAAGTCTGGGGGAGTTATGAGGAGAACCTGAAGAAAGGAAATCAGAAATCTTAAAGCAACAAGAATGTGACTGGAAACTGTGGACATTCAACAGCTCCATCCTCTCTTGCTGTTTTGCATAATATCATGTCTCTCCAGAAAAAGGTAACCCTAATCACATCAAACCTCACCATTAAAAACCCTTTGGATACCTAGCCTTGAATTCCTTATTTAATACTCTTTTGATGAGAATCACTGAAACCTTTAATAAATGTTAAAAGCTAGTTGACTGGAAGTTATTTCTAAGTGTGTAGATTTTCGCATGACAGATTAACGGATTAGCTATGTTTATATTTTGGTGAGAATTTTTTAGACTTCATCTGATTGATGCATTGCCCCTAATTAAGGTTTAGAAGTATGGTTGCTGATATTTTTGACTTCCCTGTAATTTCTGTTGATGATATTTTCCCAGCGTGGATCTTGTTTTGTTTGAGAACAAACAAAGTCGAAGTCTAGGGGAGCTGATAATACTGTAGTTGTACCCATTTTCACTTTTGATTTCAAATGTTTTTTCAAAGATTTTAATTAGTTTTAGGAACTTTTATTATAGTGTTACTATGTTTATAGTTTCAAGGCTCTTTTCAGGAATCTTAGGGAAAAGCATGGCAAAATGGAAGAAATCCACATTTTTAGCTAAACAGTCGGGGACCGTCAGAAGTCCACCCTCAAATAAAAACTTTCTCACCGTCTGATCCAGCTTAAATTTGGAGACATTCAAGAGGAACCAAAAAGCTTTCTATAAGATACGTGAAGAGCAAGTTGACCAATTTCACAAGTCCTGGAAGACTCTCACCCGCGGCAAAAGTGCATTCCACCTGCCTCGGAGGACTCTCACCTGCGGTGGACCTATGCCGAGCCACAAGGCCCAACATCAAATCCCATTTCATCATTTCTCTTCAGAGAAGCCCTAATTTAGACCTGAAAGACCTTAGGACCTATAAATACATTTTTTAGTAGTCCTAATAGGGTGTTTGCTCCTGTACTGAGTTTTTGAGCCACCAAACTTTGTTTTCTTAGGGTTAGGCAATGGATAGAGGGATTCTTCCCTTGAAACATTGTTATTTCTCATTTCTATCTATTTAGCTTTTCTATTTCTGTTTATGCATATTTCATGTCTTTTCTCATTTCATGCATCATGTTAGATTAGTCCAAGAGTCAAGTTTCTAAAGAGTTATCTATGGGATACATGTTCGATTATGATTTCTAGTTTTCTCAGCCATATTCTAGATCTCATCTCTTCTAAGTTGTTTATACTGCATAAGGTTAGATTCATGACCTAATCTCTGAGTCTAGGATCGATTAGAGCCAAGATAGTGTTGTATCAGATCATCTGTACCGAGATGCAGAAGAACATAGTTGTTATAGGAGTCGAAAGCTACGTATAGAAAAGATGTGCGCAAACGAATTCAGTTGTGATTGCATGATCTTATTCACGGCATGGGGGCCAGAGTTAATTGTCGTATTTAAGTGATTAGTTGGTTAAGGTGACGAGAGTTGGTTTGCCATACATGTGCCTATTCTAGTTCAATGAGTTTAGAACCCTAGTTTGAATCGAACCTCCTTGAGATATTCTTTAGCAACTCAATTGTATTGCATTTAGTTTCCCGTAAATATTAGGTTAGGATTAGTTTTAGTTCTCGTAAACCAAAAAACCACAACCCCCCCCCCCATGAGTTTATGACTTTGCTTACTTATATAAGTTTGAAGTTTTTGCAGGTTAGACATCTTCCCTGTGGATCCGACACCCTAAGTCCTACAACGTACATCTGTGCATTTTCAGACATTAGAGTTTTATAAACTTAAAACTCCAGACTAACAGGCCTGCAAAGACCTGTGACCCTGAGGCCCATCACAAGGAAGAGAAATAAAAGACCGGAGCCGCCTAATTTGATCATTACGCTTTATTTTTACAATTTCTAGACCTTTTTGAGTTTTTTCTTGTAAGATTTGGGAGAAAAATTTCTGCTACACTTGAGAATAATTCTGAACCCTTTGATATCTCTTAGTTTTATTCATGAATACCTTTTCATCTCTTGTTGTTTTTCTTTTCACCATGTCTGAGTAGTTTCTCTAGCTAGATTAAGGTTTTTAAATAGTTTCATGAGTTAGGTAATTGAATGCAAATAGGGCTTAATACTGGTTGTCTTCACCATTTTTAATCTTAATGCTTAGGTTGAATTGATCACTCAATCTGTGATTTTAGGTAAATTTATTCATCAAAAGTGTAATAGGTTGCTAGAATAGACTTTGATGAGCGATTCGTCCTTAGCCAACGACCGTTGATACTAAGGCGGATTGTGAACAGATCAACCCTGCTTTTTAATGCTTGTCTACGATTTCTAGGTTCAAACAACAGTTTAGTATTTAGGTTGTTAGAAAAAGTTATCGAAGCCACAATAGTGGGTCGATATGCATTTATGTTTGAATTCGAGACTTGCATTTAAATCGTGTCCTGAATAGTCATTTGATTTCTATCTTTGAAATTCCTGTGAATTGTCTTTAGTCTAGTGTTTGTTTTAATCAAATTTAAATCGATGTTTACTTTCTTTTACTTGTCACCATAATTACGAACAAATAATATTTTCTCTTAGCTTTGTTTCAGTCCTCGTAGAGTCATAATGTAACCTTGCTCCTCTAGAATTCGAATCTTTATACTGCAATTACAAAATGTTCTATTGCAGTAGAAACTAAGAGAACATATCTAGTGAATCAATTTTTGGCGCTGTTGCGACGGGGACCAATTCGTTACCTTTGATTCTTGGCTTGAAATTCGGTCAAAATTTTTACTAACTTGCTCTCTTTTCTCTCTTGTGTGTGTTTCAGGTGTATGACAAAGAGATCCACAAGAAGCAATCGCATCGAGGATCTAGTCACCTTATCGAACGCAGAGCTTGCAAGAGTAGAGCGAGCAAAGAGACGACAAAAACCTACTACAGCCAACATGGGCGACCAAGGCAATGATGAAATAGCTACTGAACTACAGCAGCTTCGACAGCAGTTGGAGCAGCTGCGGAAGGCTCAGCAAGATAGGGAACAGCCGCAATCAGCCATTGGAGACAAGGATAATCCGCATGCTTTTTACCAAAACAGAGCTGCAATTGTTCCTCCGGCAGAGGCAAGACTTTGAGATCTAACATCAGATGATCTCATTGGTGAAACATCACCTTTTCCATGGGCTCCCTGCTGAAATTCTGATGGACCACATCGAGAATTTTGAAGAGATTTGCAGCAAAACTGATTCACATGGCATACCAAGCGATTTCCTGAAATGCAAGCTTTTTCCATTTTCACTTGCGAATAAGTCTTCACGCTGGCTGAAGTCATTACCACCTGGGTCTTCGACTACATGGGCACAATGCAGATCAGCATTTTTGGACCACTTCTACACTAAGTCCAAAACCGCATCTCTGAGGAACAAGATCTCATCGTTTCGGCAACAGCCTAGAGAAGCTTTCTGCGAAGGTTGGAAAAAATACAAGGAGTACCGAAGAGAGTGCCCTCACTATGGGTTTTCCGATGAGCAGATTCTGGCTACTTTCTAAGATGGTGTTAACTGGGTTTACAGGAATGCTTTGAATGTAGCCAGCATTGACGATTTTATGACTAAGTCCAAAGCAGGTGCTTATAAGTCGATTGAGAACTTGGCTGCAAGCTCCAGCAACAAATCACCTGAGTATGATAGATCGATGAAGGCAGTTAACAATGTGGAGTCACATAAGATTGATGAGCTGACAGCCAAGGTGAATTTGCTGCAGAAGAAGAACCAGAAATCAGTATATTTTGCTGATGAGAATGGCGATGCACCTCTCTTTCAAGAGTTTGGAGAAGAAGAGGATGATGATCAGATGAGGTCAACTTTGTGAGTGGGCAAGGTTATGTGCAGAATCCCAGTTTTAATCAGAACTTCAGGAACCACCCAAATTTGTCTTACAGAAGCAACAACGTTGAGAACCCTCAGGATCAGGTCTATCCATAGTAAGGAGGTCATAATCAGTCAGTTTTCAGAAGAACTACTCCAACATTTTTCAAGGGAAGCAGTTCATTCCCACCCAAAACCATTTTTAAAGAGGAAGTCTGCAGAAATTGCCTTTCACTAACTTGCAGCCTTCTTCGAGTTCTGCAGACAACTCGCAAGATGAGCTGGAGAACCTGATGCAACACCTGTTGGTGAATCAGAAAAAGGCATCTATGGAGATCACCGCTAACATGGATACAATGTACAATGATATGAATGGCAAGTACGAAGCAATGTGGACTCATGTGAAAAAGCTGGATGTCCAAGTAGCTCAGACTGCTGAAGCTGTAAAGAGACCACCTATAAATCTTCTGGGAAATGGAGAAAAACGCAGGAAGAGTATGTGAATGCAATTGAGCTGAGGAGTGGAAAAACATTACATGCTGCAGAACTACCAGTCGCCGGTTCAGACAAAATAAAGGAGAAGCTCGAGCCTGCTCCAAGCAGGAGCACCTGCATCTGGCGATGAAAAGACGATGGAGCATGCCTCTTCATCTGGAGCACCTGCTCCAAGCCACAAATCACCTTCTCCTGATGAAGCAGAGACGAGGGAGCACCTCAAACCCCCAACAGAGCACCTGCTTTGGCCAACTGCTCCAGCTAATCATCCAGCACGAGCTTATGTACCTAAGGACCCTTTAATTTGTGGCTATGGAACTTGATGAAGGACCCCAGTACCCTTTAATTTTGGCTCAATCCTTCTTATGCACAGCTGATCATTGATGTGAAAGAAGGCGTGATCAATCTCCAACTGGGAGATATGATGGTGAGGTTTGAAATGAACAAGCTCCTCAAGAAGCAAATGCTGGATGGACAGACATTTGTGATAGAAGATGGTTCAGACATTGCAGATGAGGTAGCTGAAGAAGTTTTAGCCATTGATCCCTTAGAAGTGGCATTGACAAAAGCTAAAACAGAGTTTGGGTTTCTGAGTGAGGAAGCTGATGGGTTCGCAAGGATGCTAGATGCAAGCATGAGGATGGAAAACTGGTTGCTTACATGAGCTTGGAAGGCAAGGAAAAATTGATGGAGCACCTGCTCTGAATTCCAAAGCAGTTGCTCGCGATAGTTTAATTGATGGCCCTTAGAGCGAACTAAGATTTCCAAAACTTGAGCTTAAACCCCTTACTGCGGGGCTAAGGTACGTGTTTGTAGGACCTAGTTTGACATACCCAGTGATAGTAAACTCAGAATTGAATAATGTAGAGATTGCCTTGCTTCTTTTTGAACTTAAAAAGTATAGGAAGACTCTAGTATATTCGCTTGATGACATTCCGTGGATTTCTCTGAATCGAAGACTTATGTGGATCATCAAAGAAGGTTAAATCCGAATCTAAAAGATGTTGTTAATAAAGAGATAATGAAACTTCTAGAGCCTGGTGTGATTTATGCTATTTCCGATAGTAATTGGGTTAGTCTGGTTCATGTAGTTCTTAAGAAGGGTGGCATCATTGTGATCAAAAATGATAGGAATGAATTGATACCAACTAGAACTGTTACAGGGCATCAGATGTGCATAGATTACAGAAATTAAATGCTGCAACTTGAAAGTATCATTTTCCATTGCCATTTATTGATCAGATGCTTGAGAGATTGGCTAACCATCCATATTATTTTTTTTTAGATGATTATTCACGTTTCTTTCAGATCTCGATCCACCCAGACGACTAGGAGAAGACAACATTCACTTGTCCTTATGGCACTTTTACTTACCGCAGAATGCCATTTGGCTTGTGCAATGCCCCGACAACATTCCAGTGTTGCATGATGTCCATTTTTACTGACCTGATTAAGGAAATAATGGAAGTTTCCATGGACGACTTCTCCATCTATGGAAACTTATTTTCTGTTTGTTTGTCTAACTTGTGCAGGGTCTTGCAGCGGTGTGAGTAGAAGCATCTTGTGCTGAACTGGGAAAAGTGACATTCCATGGTGAGAGATGGGATCGTGCTGGGAAAAAAAATCTCATATAAACGGATCCAAGTGGACAAAGCAAAGATTGAGGTGATGATGAGTTTGCAACCGCCAACTACAGTCAAGGGAATCCAAAGCTTTATGGGACATGATGGGTTTTACAGACGGTTCATCAAGGAATTCTCAAAAATAGCCATACCTCTAAAGCAGCTACTTTGCAAAGAGGTGAAATTTGAGTTTGACAGTGTATGCTTGGAGGCATTCCATACGATCAAAGGAGCCTTGGTCAGTGCTCCAATTGTTCAGCCACCAGATTGGGATTTGCCTTTTGAGGTCATGACTGATGTTAATGACTATGCAGTGGGAGCAGTTCTGGGTCAGAGGAAGGAAAAGAAGGTCCACATCATTTACTATGCCAGTTGAACTCTCGATGAAGCTCAGTGCAGGTATGCCACGACTAAGAATGAGCTTTTTTGGTCAACTTGCTCTTCACATAACTTTTGATTGCACCATGAAATTGTCCTGATGTAAAGTGCTATGGAAAGCTGGTTGTCTCCCCTTGAATGTCGCCAAATTTGAGCTGGATCAGAAAGTGAGAAAGTCTTCATTTGAGGCTGAACTTCTGACGGTCTTACTCTGAGCTAAAAATGTGGATTTCTTCCATTTTTCCATCTTTTTTCCTAAGTTTCCTGAAAAGAGCCTTGAACTTAAAGCAAGAGAAATAATAATAAAATTTCCTAAAACTGATTAAAACCTTTGAAAAAGCATTTGAAATCAATGGTGAAAATAAGTACAAATACAGTGTTATCAACTCCTCCAGACTTAGACTAAGTTTGTCCTCAAACAAAACAAGATCCAATCTGGAACAATATCATCAACAGAAATCACATGGAACTCATAAATATCAGCAACCATACTTCTAAACCTTAATTAGGGACAATGCATCGATCAGATCAAGTCTAGAAAATTCTCACCAAAATACAAACATCACTAATCCGTTAATCCGTCATGCAAAAATCCACACATTTAGAACGAACTTCTAGATAACTAGCTCTTAACATTCATTAAAGGTTTCAGTGATTCTCATCAAAAAGATATTAAACAAGGCATTCAAGGATAAGTATTCAGGGGCTTTTCAATGGTGAAGTTTGATGTGTTTAGGGTTACTTTTTTCTAGAGAGACATGATATTATGCAAAACAGCAAGAGAGGATGGAGGTATTGATATCCACAGTTTCTCGTAACTTACTTCTTGCTTTAAGATTTCTGATCTCCTTATAACTCCCCCACACTTGGATTTTGGTCTAGGTGGTGAAATCATAACTCCATAGATAAATACCTATAGCCTTGGCTCAAATGATTTCGGCTTCTAAGACTCTTTAGGCTTTTGGTTTCCTTTTTTTCATTTTTTTCATTTTTTTTTTTTTTAAAAAAAAATTGGAATGGGGAAACCGCATTTTGATTTAGAGTCTTAGTGAGCACGGAAATTACCTTTAAGGTGAGCTTTCTGAGGCATCATGAGGCTTGATAAGTTTTCATGATATACTTCCTTTCCGGTTTCATTCAGTCCTTCTCTTGAGAAACTGAAAACTATGTTGTTCCTCCCTCTCCGGCGTTTTTGCACATATCTGTCGATAAAAACTTAACCAATGGAAGGAAGAGAAAAACAATGGATAACAAGCCCGTTGGTCCTCTCCGGCGTTTTTCGGGCCTAGGATTTTTTTTATAACAAGCCCGTTGGTCCTCAAAAAGTTTTAAATTTATAAAATCCTACTGTCTGCAAGTGCACAGATGTACGTTGTAGGACTTAGGGTGTCGATCCACAGGGATGATGTATAATCTGCGAGAAACAACAAACTGGGAAAGTAAGCAAAGTCATAAACTGGGGTTTTTGGGGTTTTTTGTTAAGAATCCTAAACTAAACCTAATCTGATATTCACAAGAAATAAGAAGCAATGCAGATGAATTGTTAAAAGAATATCTCAAGCATATCGACTCAGACTATAGACTCTAAACTCATAGGTGGCGATTTAGACTTCTTTCATTTACTCTAATCAATGTTTGGTGGCATTTCCAATTAGCTTCCGGGTGATTTATCTTCATCTGTTTCTGGGATCTGCATGGAACTAGAATAGACATGTGTATGATTAACCAACTCTCACCATCTTAATTAACTAATCACTCAGATCTGACAATCAACTCTTGCTCTCATGCCAGAAATAAGATCATGCATTAGACATTGAATTCGTCTGCTCACATCTTCTCAATAGTTAGCTCTCGACTCCTATAGTGACTATGTTCTTCTGAAGCTAGGTATGGATGATCTGATACAGCACTCTTGTGGCTCTGATCGATCCTAGGCTCTGAGAATAGGTCA
Source organism: Eutrema salsugineum (assembly GCF_000478725.1). Lineage (NCBI taxonomy): Eukaryota > Viridiplantae > Streptophyta > Magnoliopsida > Brassicales > Brassicaceae > Eutrema > Eutrema salsugineum. The sequence goes on from NW_006256895.1 coordinate 7,040,846, forward strand.
TGAATATACTCTCATGCAATATGAACAACTTAGAAGAGATGAGATCCAGAATATGTTTTAGAACTTTAGAAATCCTAATTGATATGTATGCCTATCGAAATCTTCAAACAACTTGACTCTCTAGGACAAATCTTCATGATGCAAGGAATGATAAAAGACATAGAAGAATGCAACAGAATGAAACAGAAAAGTTAATTAGATAGAAAGGAGAAAGAAGAATGGATCAGGGGAAGAATCCCATCTCCATCGCCTAACCCTAGAAAAACAAAGTTTGGTGGCTCAAAATCTCATTACAGGAGCACACACCCGTTTAGGGCTGCTAAGAAATGTATTTATAGGTCCTAGGATCTTCCAGATCTCATTTAGGGCTTCTCCAAAGAGGAATGGCGAAGTGGGCTTTGATGTTGGGCCTTGTGGCTCGTCCATAGGTCCATCGGGGATGAAAGTCTTACACGGCAGGTAAACTGTAGTTTTCCCGCGGGTGAGAGTCTTCCGGGGCCGGTGAATTAGGTAAAATCACACTGCCCCTAGTCTAAGATAAGAAAACAAAACTTTAATAGAAAATGAAAGCTAAACAATAAGTACCTAAATGGGTTGCCTCCCATCATGCGCTTTGGTTTATAGTCCTTAGCTAGACTTTGCAAAGAAAAGACTTAGTTCAATTAAGATCTTGTCCTAGGACAAGTCCTTTTTGAAGTCCTCGTGTTCTCTCTTGCAGGTTTTTCATCACTCCAGAGTTCTTCTGGTTCAAATGCATGGGCTTTATGCTTTCCTCTTTTGCTCTTAAGTGGTGTAGCTTCATAGAAGATGTCCTTGTCGATATTTGCAAAAGAAACTCTCTGGTTGGACCAATCCATCTCCAGCAGTTGCTAAGAAAGGCCATCCAAGGATAACTGGATATGAGTCATCTTTGGTCTTCACTATGTATAAATCGACAGGTGCTATGCAATCTCCAATCCTTAGAGGAATATCTCGGGCTATCCCTCTTGTTTGTTGCACTTGAATCATCTGCTAAGCTAATCTTTGTCCTGGTACTTGAAATGTGCTTAATACCAAGTCTCAAAGCAGTAGCTTTGGACATCATGTTAATGCAAGCTCCAGAATCACAAAGAATATTGAGGAATCTCTCACCTCTAATATCACAAGAGATAAGAAATTGACTTTTGTCTTGAACTTTGTGCAGATTTCAAACTTGTCTTTCCTGTGGATGATATGGTGCTTCAAATGCAGAATAAGAATCACAATAGAACTTTTCTGCATCGAAACTGATGATTGAGTCAATGTATGGTATGTCAATCCTCTTAGGTGATTCATCCTCCACATCTATGACATCTAGTTCACTTTCTGTGATCATCATGCATGGGATGTGAGATTCATGCCCTTCGGGATCCGCAGAGTCTTGTGATGTGAGCTCAGGGAAGGATAGAGGTCACCCGCGGGTGGACACGTCGCACCCGCGGTAGAGATGGCTCTGGCCGTGGCTGAGATCCTTGCGGTCGCGATGAGGAGTTCTAAAGGCTGCTCAGCTGCTCCCCCTTCTTGCACTTCCAGGATGTCTTCAGGGCTATTCTGGGTGTCCATTGTAGGATCTCCAGCCTCATAATTTGTTGAACCTCCATCATTTTGGTGACCATGAACAAGAGAATCCTTCTTATTATTCTCAAATATCTTCATCACCACAAGGTTTGTGTCTCCTTGGCACTTAAAGAGATGCTTTATGTCAGAATCGGTTTCCCTGCTCTTGTGCTCAAGCTTGCTTAGGCGAAATTCAATCTCTTGAAGTTCACCATCTGTTCTTCCTCTGTACCATGAAGCGATTTCGTTTGCCTCCTTGATCTCTAGCTTGGCGGCCTTGGCATCGATGGATCCTTGAAGGATATCATACTTCTGTCTTGGCTGCTCTTCCTCAAAAGCTTCTATCTTCCCTTTTAGGGCAGAAATATCCTTAGAGTGCAGATCTTCCAGCGATTTCACATGGTGGGTGAGATCATCGATCCTCTTGTACAAGGTAGCTTCCGTAACAACTTGGAAGTCAATGTATTGATTCAGCATAGCTTCTAATCGATTCAGTTGAAGCCTAAATCGATCAGCCTCAGTGTCCTGGTCCAGAATCTGATGAGGTAAAGGATGAGATGGTCGACGGTTCACCAGGTGTGGCGAATAGGGCTCATCTTGGTGGTGTGTAGTTCGCGAGTCTCCATGGTGATGGTTCGGATTAGGGTTCCAAAGATGATGATCAGAATCACGCCATGATGGTGATTCAAATGCACAGGGCGCTTCACACATGTTGCAAAACCTTTGCTCGGGATTAGGGTTTCTTCTTGGATGATCCATGCTTCAAAGGATTCTTAAACAAGGGCAGACAGAAGAAAAAATAAGCAGAAAAATTAAAGGTTATGGTTTTTATGAGTTTTGTTTACTTCCTATGTTGTTTTGGCAGAAACTCGACATATATATAGTCGTCTGGGGCTTTAACCTCCCAGGTTTAGACCTCCAGACTCTAAAATCCTCCTCGGCAACGACGCCAAAAACTTGATGGGCTTGGTTTGTTTTTAACAAGCCCGTTAGTCTTCAAAAATTTTTAAATTTATAAAACCCTAGTGTCTGCAAGTGCACAGATGTACGTTTTAGGACTTAGGGTGTCGATCCACAGGGAGGAAGTCTAATCCGCGAGAAATAACAAACTGGGAAAGTAAGCAAAGTCATAAACTCATAGGGTTTTTGGTTAAGAATTCTAAACTAAACCTAATCTGATATTCACAAGAAATAAGATGCAATGCAGATGAATTGTTAAAAGAATATCTCAAGCATATCGACTCAAACTATAGACTCTAAACTCATAGGTGGCGATTTAGACTTCTCCGGTTTACTCTAATCGATGTTTAGCGGCATTACCAATTAGCTTCTGGGCGGATTATCTTCATCTGTTTCTGGAATCTGCATGGAACTAGAATAAACATGTGTATGATTAACCAACTCTCGCCATCTTAATCAACTAATCACTCGGATCTGACAATTAACTCTCGCTCTCATGCCAGAAATAAGATCATTCATTGAATTCGTCTGCTCACATCTTCTCTATAGGTAGCTCTCGACTCCTATAGCGACTACGTTCTTCTGAAGCTATGTATGGATTATCTGATACAGCACTCTCGTGGCTCTAATCGATCCTAGGCTCTGAGAATAGGTCATGAAATGAGATCTAGAAACAACTTAGAAGAAATGAGATCTAGAATATGGTTTAGAACTTCAGAAATCCTAATCGATATGTATGCCTATCGAAATCTTCAAACAACTTGACTCTCTGGGACAAATCTACATGATGCAAGGAATGATAAAAGCCATAGAAGAATGCAAAAGAATGAAACATAAAAGTTAATTTGATAGAAAGGAGAAAGAAGAATGGATCAGGGGAAGAATCCCATCTCCATCGCCTAACCCTAGAAAAACAAAGTTTGGTGGCTCAAAATCTCATTACAGGAGCACACACCCGTTTAGGGCTGCTAAGAAATGTATTTATAGGTCCTAGGGTCTTCTCGGTTTCATTTAGGGCTTCTCTGAAAAAAAATAGCGAAGTGGGCTTTGATGTTGGGCCTTGTGGCTGATAACACTGTATTCTGACCACTTTTATGAATTGTTTTGAAATACTTTTTCTATGTTTTTTTATTGCTTTCAAGTACTTTTATTGTGTTTTTCTAGTATTTGTAGTTCCAAGACTCTTTTCAGGAAACTTAGGGAAAAGCTTAACAAAATGGATAGAAGACCAGATTTTTAGCTCAGAGTCAAACCGTCAGAAGTTCACTCCCGATTGAAGCCATTCTCACCGTCTGATCCAGCTCAAATTTGGAGATCTCAAAGATGGTAGTATCAGCTTTCCAGCACACTTTACAGCTTGGCAATCCAACGGTTCAATCAAAAGATACGCGAAGAGCAAGATGTCCCGTAAACCAGCCGGCAAGCGTTTCCACCCGCGGCCAACAGCCTATTTCCCGGGGTCACAAGCATCCCGATTGCGGCCAGCCATCCATTTCCCGCAGATGCGCGCATCCCGACCGCGGCCAACTAACACCGAGTTCGAAGGCCCATTTTTGAAGCCCATATCATTTTCTCATCCTCAATTCCGGAACCCTAGACACCAGAGGGTATTGGAGACTATAAATACATATCATTTAGGTCGTTTTTAAGAAGAAGAAGAAGATAGATGAAATACTTTACAGAAATTTTACTTTAAGCTTTGTTTTTAGGTATTAGGGAGAGAGAGATCTATCTTTTGAACCCTTGTTCTTTCTTTTTCAATTTCATTTTCTGTTCTACTTTTTAATAATATGTTTTTGATTTCGTTCATCATGTCTGAGTAGTTTTATTGTTCGGTCTAAGGGATTTTCAATGGGGATATATGTGTTCGATGAGGATTCCATGAGCTATTGAGCTGAATCTTAGAACTTTTTCTTCTGAATTCGTTTTTACTGCATGAGAGTAGCGTCATGAACTACAATCTGATCCAGATGCTTGGTGACACAAAAAGTGTTCATCCGGTATCAGATCTAGTTTGGGAGAGCAAAACAAACATAGGAGTGGAAACCTACCTATGGGCGATTTGTGAATGTTGACGAGTCTTAAAACATAATGCATCTCTTCCAGGGCCAGAGTGGAAACCTAAAGGTCAGGTTTAAGAGAGATAGTTGTCTATGATCACGACAGTGGCGTATTCATACCTCCATGACTCCAGTTCGAAAAGTTTAAGCTAAGATCTTATGAAATTTACTCTCTAGCAATGGTTTGAATCGTTCATACCCCTGAGAAAACTTCCCTGAACCCCAGCTCCTCTTTTTCTATAGATTTACACCGATTTTTATTCAAGCTTTAGTCTAGTATCTTTACTCTTTCAATCGATTTTCATTAAAGCAATTAGGTTTAGCCGTTTTGTCGTTTTTAGTCATTTTCGTTACGTTTAGTTATTAGGTCATTTTAATTCCCGTATTTTCTCTTTAAGATTAGTTTTTACATTCTAAACACACCACCAAAACCCTCACAAAACTCGTCTGGTTCTAGACTTCCTTACTTTATATTTCTTTCGAAGGCTTTTGCAGGAAAGATCCTCCTTCCCTGTGGATTCGATACCTAAGTACTACAATCGATCAGCTGTGCACATGCGGCTATTGATTTCATTTAGGGTGAAACTTGACAACCCTCACGCAGACACACAACAGTGGCTCTTCCATAGGTCCACCAGGGTCCACGGCAGGTAAAATATAGTTTTCCCGCGGGTGAGTGTCTTCCAGGGCCGGTGAATTAGGTCTACTTGTTCTCCATGTATCTTTTGATTACACTGTTGGATCTTTGTGATGTAAAGTGCTATGGAAAGCTAGTTGTCTCATCATGATTGTCTTCAAATTTGAGTTGGATCAGACGGTGAGAAAGTCTTTATCTGAGGCTAAACTTTTAACGGTTTGACTCTAAGATGAAAAAAGTGGATTTCTTCCATTTTGCCATTATTTTCCCTAAGTTTCCTGAAAAGAGCCTTGAAACTATAAATACATAGAAATCATAATAAAAGTTCCTAAAACTGATGAAAACCATTGAAAAATCATTTGAAATTAATGGTGAAAATGGATACAAATACTGTGTTATCAACATGGTTCATCTCCTTCTTCACTCGCACTGCCATGTTGTAGGCTGCTCTGGACTTAGAATATTTTGAGCTTTGGAAGTCCTTATCCTGCTCCGATTTCACATCAACCACATCATTCAAGTCGCAGCTTGCTCCCAGAGTTAAACACTCTTTGCTGCGAGTCAGCCCAGTCGCAAAGCTATGTCGCAATATTTCTCATTTTCTCGGACAAACTTGCACTTGAGCTAGCATAACTTGTGGGATATGAGTCCAAACGACTCGGGACAAACTCCTTCCGGTAAACGGATCTTTGCATCGTCTTGGGAGGTTTTGGTTTCTTGCTGCGGGACATCTCTGTCCCCCGACTGCAATATCTCCAAACTCAACACTCCAAATGGGATGATTCTAAGCTTTCTGGAAAGATTACTAAAAGCTCTCAAATCTTGATGAAGGCTCCAGAACCTGGATCGAAAGGGAAATGCATCGTCTTGGGTGATATTTGAGGTGCATTGGATCAGTCTGGAATGGATGCAATACAGGTTCGTCTTCTGTTGGCCATATCTTTCAGTTCACTGCCCCAAATCTATTGATTCCAACTGTTCTGGAGCCGTGACTCAATCTTATTGATCTTTTCTGAAGACCCTAGAAACTGATTTGGATGTTAAATCTTTCCGGTAAAGGCATCTTTGAAGTGTGAACTTTTGGCGATAAGCATGTACCTCGCGGTACACGTTTTGGCCGAGTCCTGCTACCCACGGTAAGGTTTTTGACAGAGAAATCCTTCCTGTAGTACACCAGTTTGGCCGATAATCTCCAATGCCTCTTTTCACCATTTCTTCGCCCTCTTTCACCATTTCTTCACCTGGTTCTATCTTTTCCATTCCAAATGACCTCCAAAGCACCTAATTCACAAACAAAACATGCAGGACTCACTTGAACCTAATGACACTTGATTTTGGCCACTTTTATGGATCACTTTCAATCTTATGCAGGTGTTTTCACTCAGTTTTAAAGGTTTTATAAGTGTTTTCCATGTTTTGGAGTTTTAAAAGGCGTTTCAGGAAACTTGGAGTTTTGGAGTGAATTTTGGAGCAAAAGTACATTTTTTGATAAATTCAGGTCGTCAGAAGTTTGGCAACTACAGAAAACCCAACTTTTGTTTCTTTACTTTTCTGCTTTCTAGTTTTTAAATCAATGATGATGTCTAACTGAGCCATGTCTGAGTAGTCACCGAGTTGGGTAAAGCGGCCATACAAAGGTGCCATCCAAATGGATCCCATGTAGGAAAAAGGATTTCGATTTATAGATGATTCGCTCATTCATCCAAATCTGAAAGCGGTAACTCTGGATTGATCACCCAGAGTCCGATCCTAGGTTAAATCTGATCCCCAAGAGTGTTGTATCTAGGTTGCCTGAACTGGATCTTATGGATGTCACCCTCGTAGGAGACAAAAGCTACATACGGAGGATATGTAAGCTGAGATGGATTCCGATCTGAAATGCATGATCTTGTTCTGGCATGAGAGCGAGAGTTAATTGCCATGAATGACTGATTAGATGAATTAGGGTGACAAGAGTTAGCTAATCTTACAAGTGTCTATCCTAGTTTCAGAGTCATAGAAAATCCTTGCCTAAATTCTTTGTGTTTTAGAACATGAACCCTAAAGATGAACCATAATCCCAGCGCCGTTTTTCATATACTTTTCACCCGACCCGACCTGCTTAATAATTCTATAAACACCTAGCGACAAACCAAACCCCCTTTTTATTCAGATTAGGTCTACGATTGTTTTTAGCATCAGTTAGAAGTCCTCAACACACAATTCCATGTGGATTTGATCCATAAGTACTAGTGCGTTTGCTGTGCACTTGCAGCTTGTCTAGGGTAAAACTTGTGTTGCCCACTGCACCCACATCATAATTCAAAGTCCTAAAACTCTAAAACAAGGACAAAACATGAAGAATCCATCTAAAATGCATGCATGAGACTCTACTCTTGGACAAAAAATGCATCTTAAACATGCAATGATATGAATATATCAACTCCTCCACACTTATCCTTTGCTTGCCCTCAAGCAAACCAGAACAAATGAGAGAGAGGTTTGGAGTTTGGGAGTTCACATTTCTTTAAAGAGAGAGAGAGTTGATCATCAAAAGAATTCAAGCTCATGGTCCTAGTTCTTAGTTCTGAGATGCAATGCAAGGAATACATTGGATGCAAAAAGTTCAAACCATGACCCACACAAGCATTCTTATCCTTCAGCGTTTTAACATTTATTAAGTTATAACCATGTGGATCAAAGTGATGCTTATTCAAATGAACTAGTTTGGCTGAGGGATGAGGCTATGAGACAAAATTGTCTCATTCAATGCTTAAGTGGGTTCAGTTCATCTCAAGGGGTCTCTCTTTGAATGATCAAACTTTGGCAGAGGGTTAAAGGTAAAAAGCAACTGATGTATACAAGGGCAAGAACTCATCTAACCCCAATACTTAAGATGCCTTTAACCCAAATTCTCACACTTAGTCCACCCTCTCATGAACCCCACACTTCTCTTCTCACTCATTTTTTTCCTCACTAGTGGATTCAGTTTTCATTTACAAACACTGCCCTTGGGGTATAAACTTTACACTTAGCTCTCTTTCACTTAGCACTTTCCAGCCTCTTTCCTTATCTCTTTAGACACTTAAGTCTTTTTGGCTTCTTCTCTTTCTTTCTTTTCACATAGAGTCTGGACTTTTCCTTATTTTAAAACACCAGAGCTTCCTTTTCTTTAAACAGTAGACCCCAATCCATTTTCTTTTCTCTTCCATCCCCTATCTTTCATCACTCTCCACTTCCATACATCTCTTTCTTAAGTTCTCACTAACAAACCATTCCCCCACACCTAATCCTCGCCAAGACCTCTTAGTTCCTTGATGATGGAACTAAACATCATGAGGCTTACCCTTGTCGCTCTAAACCTAAAAATTTCTGATAAGTTTGATCCAAGGTGGCCTCTCAATACTCACAAACATTTGGCTTGAAGGAAGGTTGGGTTCAGGGTGTGGAAACTGATCCAATGAATGGAATCAGCTATTTGAGCTAAGGAAAAGAGTGGTAAATTGAGTTTCTAGCTCAAATATGTATAACTATCCACAAGTTCATCTAAACAAGCATCACATGATGATTCAAATTCAGGTTAAAAGTTCCACTTGCTAAGGCTGAATTCAATTCAAAGCTTGTTTCAATCAAGGTCTAAACAATGCCACACATTCCATCACTTGCAAGCATCAAAGAACTAATAACTAGAGCCATGACTAAACTCTTGAGATGATGCTCTCTCAAAGAAACCTATCATTACTCCCATGCAAATGATTCAACCTATATGAGTACGCAACTCTAGACTCAATCCTAAAATGTGAATGCAACTAAATGAACATTTTTTGTGAAATTTTTTTCAGATTTTGTATTTTGTATTTTTTTTTTCTATGCAAATAGATGCTATGCATGATCAAATGAGACTCAAGATGTAAAAGAGAAAATAAGAACGTAGAAAACATGATTAGTAAACACAAAACCCCTCCCCCAGACTTAAATAACACAGTCCCTTGTGTTATAAAAGTATGAGAAAGAGGATAAACAAACATGAAATGAAAAAGATAAAGAAAAATTCTAAATGCTCATTTGCAAGTGTTTGGAATGATACCTGATGTGTTTTTTATGCAAACGAGGAGTGAATATCTGCATCAGATGATGCTAGACGTCACTGAACACCATCAGATCCCTTGTCTATGATTGCTTGTGTGAGGACTGCCCTGACCTTGGCAAATGGTCTTGATCCTCCATTGCATTGAACATTGTAGCCTACAGCTTCACTATCAAACTTCCAGGAAATAAGAGTCAAGTTAAGGTTTAAGAAGAAGATCCAAGGGTGGATTGTTTGGTGCCTTTTGGAATTTTTTCTTTAGATCCTGAACCATTTCCGTTGTTACTGCTCAGCCCTTCCTCACTTGGTATAGGGGAAAAAGAGATCAAGCCAGCTTCCTCCCTAATAAAAGGATCCCCATCTGCATACTTAAAGTCAGGTTTGATTTGGGGTTCTTTCTTCTTCTCCATAGTTGGAAGGGATTGAGCTTCTCCTAGGATACCAATGCTTCCCACATATTTCATCTCATAGTTTTTGAAGTCATCAATCTCTCCAACAACAGTACCACAAAAATCAGCTGATGGGGGTTTAACATGGTAAGAGACTTCTTTATCTACCTTTGTGAGCACCACTCTTTGGGTATCAAAGTCAATTCTTGCTCATGTGGTGTTGAGAAATGGAGTTCCAAGCAATAGAGGAAGCTCTCTGGTTTTCTTCATCTTCATGACTCATTGCCAAATTCTCAACTAGTTCTATGGCAGTATTGATATCATTTGCTAAGAAATTCTCATTTGATGCAGTGTCTAGTTGGTTCCTGAACTTGGGAAGAGTACCTCTATAAAGAGTTCTTAGTAGAGAAGCTTCTGCGAATCTATGGTGAGGGCACTAGTTTGTATAGCTTCTGAATCTCTCACAAGTCTCCCTAAAGGTCTCATTTTGGTGTTGGGTGAATGAGGAGATCTGGTTCCTTAACTTTGCAGTTTTTGAGGTGGAAAAGAACTTTGAGAGGAAAGCCTACTTTCATTGCTCCCATGTCTGAATAGAACCCCTAGGAAAATTCTTCTCCCATTGGCGTGCTTTGTCTCCCAAACTGAATGGAAAGAGTCTCAGCTTGAAACCATCTTCAGACACACCATTGATTTTGTAAAGTTGCAGACCCTGTCAAAGTTATCAAGGTGGTCTAGGGGATCCTCCATAGGCAAGCCATGGAACTTTGAGTTCTGCACTATATTGAGGAGTGATGCTTTAACTTCAAAATTGTTGTTCTCCACAGCTGGAGCTTGGATACCTTGCCTATTCTGGTGAGCATTGGATCTGTCATTGGCACCCACAAAATATGGATTTCTCACTTGAGGCTGCTGATGCCTTTGATGGTGTTGGTTCTCCTGGTTCACATGAGCCTGATGCTCATTTCTAGCCGTTTGGTTTTGGTTAACCTGAGCCTGGTACTCATTCCTTGCAGCAATGTTTTGGTTCACAAAAGCCTGATGCTCATTTCTGGTCGCCTGGTTTTGGTTAACATGAGCCTGTTGCTCTGCTTGATCCCCTTGCTGATCCATACCCAGCTGCTGAAGATGTTCTGCTCTCTTTCTTGCTTTTCTATCTCTTCTATCAAGCAGTTGAATGTTGTCAATGAAGGGGTCTAATGGATGAAAACTCTTGCTTCTTATTCTAGGCCTGTGGTTCATAAGCCTGAAACTGCAAAGACAGAACTAAAAAAATTATTAGTAAAACAAAAACACTTGATCTCAAGAAAAGACCAAAGACTAATGCTAAATCTTCCACACTTTGGCAACGGCGCTAGTTGATAAGTAAGAGTTTTCAAGGCTCTTTAGGTATCAATCCCTTTGTCTTTTGTAGCACAAAGGTTATCAATCCAAGGTGTGGTATTTAGTTCACTAATTTATGAGGTTTGTATCTTAATCCAAGCAAAACAAGATGGTTTAGTTTCAAACAAGTGACAGAAATGCAATTAAATAAGATTAAAGAGTTAAATAAAACAATAAACAAAGACAGCAAATGATTAAGATGATATGAATATGATGGAACTTAGAGTCCTAGAAATGATTGTTGGCTAAGGTGTATCAGGGTTTAATTAAGGAGCTAATGACAATGATGATAAATGATCAAAGCAGCTCAGGATTCTAAACAAGTCTTAATCTTTTTCAAGCATTAAAACACTAAACCAAACATTGCTCATATCCAATCATCATTAGAGACACAATGAAAAGAATGCATTAAAAACCAATCCCAATATGCCATCTACGCTCAAGACAACATTCTAATGTGAATCAAACAATAGACTCTTGACTTAGTTGGTTCAGGCTTCATCAAACACCTCTTTGGATGGATGAAATGCCTAAGATCTGGGTTAGAGAGATCATGTAAAACCCAGCATTAAGATCATCTAAGCAAGACAGAGATACATAAATCTAGTCCTAAGCAACTTTAATCAAACCCCTAAGCACCCTAACCTACATATCTAGAACCCTAATGAGGTGACTTCTCATTAATCATGATGACCTCTCTGATTCCTTTGCAAGAAGAGTAGTTAAGCATGATTAGTTGATAGGGAGAGGAATATGGATGAACAGTAATGATGATAAAATGGATGGATTAAGCTCTCTTTAGTTATCTCTTACACATAAGTGGCTAAAAACTTAAGGGAAAATGAGATGTCCTTTGGCAAAAAAACCCTAAAAAGTATTTATACTAAATGGTTCGGACCGCGTCAGCCCATGACAAACTGGGTTCTGACCCAGTTCAGTTGGGTCTTGGAGTCCATGGTGCGAGACGGTCTTGGCTCAGCTCACCCGCACTACCCATGTCGCAGCCCCAAACGCTTGTTATTGCGGGTCAGCTTCCTTTCCTTCTTCAGCCGCACTCCCATGTCGCATCCTTCAAGCAATTTCACCTGCGGCTCAGATCCTTCCTTTCCCACTCGCAGCTCCAAGGTCACAGCCCCAAGAGAGTATGAGTGTGACATGGTACTTCTCATCATCCATCTCGCACTGCCATGTCGCAGCTCCAAGCGAGTGTGGGTGCGACATGGTTCATCTCCTTCTTCACTCGTACTGCCATGTCGCATCCTATTCTGGACTTAGAATATTTTGAGCTTTGGAAATTCTTACCCTGATCCGAGTAACCTCACCCGCATAATTCAAGTCGCAGCTTGCTCCCAGAGTTAAACATTCTTTGCTGCGAGTCAGTCCAGTCGCAAAGCTATGTCGCAGCATTTCTCATTTTCTTGGACCAACTTGCACTTGAGCTAGCATAACTTGTGAGATATGAGTCTAAACGACTCGGGACAAACTCCAGAGTGAAGGAAGCTCAATTTCCTGAAAATTTAATGAAGGACTTGGGTGAATCTGGGATGATCAATGCCTTCCGGTAAATGGATCTTTGCATTGGCTTGGGAGGTTCAGGTTTCTTGCTGTAGAACATGTCTGTCTCCCGACTGCAATATCTCCCAACTCAACACTTCAAATGAGATGATTTTAAGCGTTATGGAAAGATGACTCGAAGCTCTTAAATGTTGATGGAGTCTCCAGAACCTGGATCGGAAGGGAAAAGCATCGTCTTGGGTGATCTTTGAGGCGTATCGGATCGGTCCAGAATGGATGCGAAGTTCATGTTCTGTTGGCCATATCTTTCAGCTCACTGTTCCAAATCCATTATTTCCAACTGTTCTAGAACCTTGATTCAATCCTCGTGCGCTTTGCTGAAGACCCCGGAAACTGATCTGGACGGGAAGGCTTCCGGTAAAGGCATCTTTGAAGTGTATCAGCGAGCAGGAACTTTTGGCCGGCAAGCATGTATCGCGCGGTAGACGTTTTAGCCGAGTCTTGCTACCTGCGGTAAGGTTTTTGCCTGAGAAATCCTTCCCGCGGTACACCAGTTTGGCCGATAATCTCCAAATGCCTCTTTTCACCATTTCTTCACATTCTTTTAACATTTCTTCACCTGATTCCATGTTTTCCACTCCAAATGACCTCCAAAGCACCTAATTGACATACCAAACATGCATGAATCATTTGGACCTAATGCAAAGTTTTCAAACTCTAAAACAAAGATAAAACATGAAGAATCTATCTAAAATGTATGCATGAGACTCTATATCTTGGACCAAAATACATCTTAAACATGCAATGATATGAATGTATCAGTCATTCATCATGTTCAAATCTGTGGTGATTTTTGTAGAACAGATAGATTATCAGTTAAAAAATTACATTTGTATTTGTTCTCGTATTTTGTAATAAATTTCACTTTTAAATAGAAAATAAATAAATAAAAACTCAAAAGTATGGCATACTTTCAGTTTCAAATGGGCCAGTTTCAATATCCGTCAATAAGTCAGGCCCAATTTCAAAACTAAGGGTAATTGTAATATCGCCAGATCCTGACGCCGTTCTTGACTTGTAATATGGTAGAGATTGGAGGGGAGAAATTCTCGTTTGCCAGTAAGTAGTGATGATTTATTCTACTCTGCCCAAGTTATTCTCTCATACCAGCGGTGATCCCCCTTCATTTTAATGAAATGTGTTATCCCCATATTACTCTTAACTGTGGATTAGGAAAATGAATAATCGACTAATGAGAATTAAGAATGTTCAGCCAATCATAAGTCTTGGTGGGAATTGTCAACCAATAAGAAAGAAGGAAATTTCAGCCAATAAAAACATTTCAATGAAACTTGTTATCCCCATATTGCCTTTTTTCTTGACAATTCCATTAATGGAAAAGCCCAACAAGAAGCCCAGTCCTCATATTGGTCGGGCAATAACTAAAATGAATAATTGGGATTCATGATAATTTCAACCAATCAAAAATATTAGTTTCAACCAATCAAAAGTGTTGGAAGGAAATGTCGACCAATAGGAAATAGGGAAGTTTCAGTCAATTAAAACATTTCGGACCAAATTTTAAGCCAATCAGAAATCTGGTCGATCTTGGTCTTATTCTACTTTCCTGGGTTTGCTGAAATCAGAAAACTGGGTTTTCATGCAACATCTCCTCAATCTCTTCGAGAAATTAGACGGGGCTTTTACTCTTCCATTCCAACGCCGAAGGACGAGGTAAGTTTTTCTTCATCCTCGGCGTCTGTATTTTCTTGTGAAGTCGCCAAATGATTATTTTGCCCAGGAACAATTGAGTTTTGGATATAATTTCGATTTACAAAATAGGGCAATTCAGAATGGGGAGAGTTAATTTTTTTATTCACATTGGGTCGCATATGCTCTTTTAATTGACTGGTGAGGTTTAATCGTAATGAGATTTAGTTTGTACACCAAATTCGCCGATTATAACTGGGGGACAATTTGGTTATAGTAGTAGTTTTCGTATAACTCGGAACAAATGGTAAATGAGTTAAGTATATAATTTTTTTTTTCAGAACACAATGATAACAAACATATTGTTTGATTATGGAGGACTTTATTCATGTACCGATGATAAATGGATTTCAAGAGAAGGTTCCATGTACGGTATAATGTTTAAGACATCAGGCTTAGAGGAAATAAGCTATTCCGATTTAGTGGGTAGGATATGCAAGAAGGTTGGGATAGGAGAATCATCCACAAAGTTTAAACTGAGTTATATTCCAGTAGTAGTGCAAACGAAGAAACAGTGGTATATTTTGGATGATGATGATCTCGGTATCTATCTGACGTCGTTTGATAATGAGGGACACAGAAGTGTCTTGTATGTAGAGGTCATCAATGTAGAAGGAGTGTCTGAGGTGGCGGAGCAAGTTTCACGTGTAGAGAGGGTAAGTCATGTTGTAGTGAATGTCAAGGAGGTGAGCGCAGCTAATGATATAGCGAGTGATGGCGTTTTTGTCGGCAATGCTGAGTTTAATGATGGTGCTATTGTTATGTACGCAGGAAACGGTTCAACAGAACAACAACATGTGCCAGTAATGGGGAATGATGAAAGTGTTAATCTATCTCGTGAGAATGAGGAAAACGGTAGAGATCAAGATGACATAAGTCAAACATATCGAATGCTTGATATTGTTGATCCTCCAGACTGTGTAGAAGAACAACGTATTCAACGTGAATGGGCAGATGGTTTGAAACTGAGAGTTGGTGCAGAGTTTAGCTGTAAGAAGGAGCTAATAGATTTAGTTTACAGAGGTTCTCATAAACATTGTTTTGGCATCACTGTACACAAGTCTGATAAGAAACGATACTATGTGAAATGCGGTCAAGCTGAAACTGGATGTAACTGGTATATAACTGCCGCTAAGACAGCTCAGTCACATATTTTCACGGTTAGAGTATATAGGAAAATGCATTCTTGCTCTCGGGCTTCTGCGTGTACGAGCAGCAAACGAAGGAAAGGCACACCTGGGTCGTTGCAGGCGTT
This sequence comes from Eutrema salsugineum, assembly GCF_000478725.1. Lineage (NCBI taxonomy): Eukaryota > Viridiplantae > Streptophyta > Magnoliopsida > Brassicales > Brassicaceae > Eutrema > Eutrema salsugineum. Next base: position 7,056,453 of record NW_006256895.1, read on the forward strand.
GTTAGTAAAACTTACCCAGGTTGATTAAAACCACCACCTCCTAGAGATATCATGGCTTTGGTTCAAACTAGAGGTCGTGTGGAGGTATCATACTCTACGGCATGGAGAGGCAGACAGAAAGCTATAAGTTATGTTCGTGGTACTCCAGAAGAGAGTTTCGAGCATCTGCATTCGTATTTGTACATGATAGAGCAGTTTAATCCTAGTACGACATCAAGTGTTGAAGTGGATGAGTTAGGAAGATTCAAGTACCTATTTGTCGCTCTGAGTCCTACCATAGAAGGGTTTGCGGCAATGAGGAAAGTGATAATTGTTGATGCAATTTTTTTGAAGAATGGATTTGGTGGATGCCTTGTATTTGCAACAGCTAAGGATCCGAATCATCACCATTATCCCCTTTCTTTTGGGGTAGTTGATGGGGAAAATAATGATAGTTAGAACTGGTTCCTCACTAAACTTAAAACCCGTATACCTGACAGTTCTGAATTGGTGTTTGTTTCTGACAAGAATGTAAGTCTGATTAATGCAATAAGGGATGTGTACCCGCAAGCTAAGCATGGTTATTGCATTTATCATTTGGCCCAGAATGTGAAAAAGAACGTTCGGAGAGAGAAAGAGTTAGTTCTAGGCAAGTTCATGGAAGTTGTGAGGAAGTATACAGAGGCTGAGTTTCTTGTGGCTTCTGGTCAACTGGGAGAAAGGTATCCGGATGCATAGTTTGCTTGAGGAAAAATGGGCAAGGTGTTATTTTCCAGGAGAAAGGTACAACATCGACACTAGTAACTGTGTAGAGTCTATGAAACAGTGTGTTTGATGATGCGAGGAAGTATGCTTTATTTCCTATGATGGATGCCATCTTGTCAAAGGTATCTGAGTGGTGTAACAAACATAGGAAGGACGCTGCTACAGCACCTGGAGCACATAAACTGGTTCCTTATGTCGAAAATGTCTTACACGGGAGAGTTGAAATTGCTCAGTCCCTAAATGTGACTGAGCTGAACTCGTTTCTGCTTGAATACGCTGTGGTTGGTGGAGATGGGAAGACTTATCTGGTGAACTTGAAAACCAAATCTTGTTCATGCAGATGGTTTGATATAGACAAATATCCTTGCGACCATGCACTTGCCGCAGTGAGAATTTTTATGGCCAGGGAAGATAGAAGTGAGGACATCCACTCGTATGATTTGTGCTTGAAGTATTATACTACGGAATTGTGGGCACTTGCATATGCCAGGACGGTATACCCTGTTCCTCATCGTTCACAATGGGTAATTCCAGATGATATCAAGAAGAAGACTGCCCCAAAACCACCTGAGGTCCCGAAAAAAGCTGGAAGAAGGCAAGAGAGAAGATTTGCATCGGTTGGAGAGCGTGGACCAAGGCCAAGTAATAAGCGTAAGAAAAGACAGGGTAATACTGAGGATGGAGTCGGGAATGCGCATGGTAATACTCAGGGGAATGAAGGCAGGGATCCAAATTTCAATGCCAGTAATCCTGAAGGGAATGCGCATGGTAATACTCATGGTGGAGGCTGGTGGCAATATTTCAATGCCAGTAGTCCTGAGGGTAATACTCAGGGTGGATCTAGTACTCAGGACAGATGACAAATTTAATTTGTAAGCTTATTAATAAATTGGTACAACTATGTGAGAATAAATTGGTACAACTACGTGAGAATGCTCTGTTTCATTTCATAGTAAATAGTTCATAGTAATACGTAGTTAAGCAAATAAACGGGGGTGCTTAACGAATTCAGACAGGTTCAACACCTTGATGACTTCTGGATCTTTCAACATCTGGCTTAGAACCTTCGACGTACAACAAATGAAACAGCATCAGCAGCAGACTCTCTCCCTACCCTTACGAATATATCAATCAACACATCTCGTAGCTGGAAAATCACGTTGTTTGTCATTCTGACGAAATCTTAAAAGAGAGGGTTTTTGAAATTTGAATAGATAGAGAGAGAGAGAGAGAGATATCTTCAAATATGGATTAATATGTTTTTGAAAATTGAAATGTGGTGAAATAACGGAACATATTACAAATTTGTAATGGATAAAAAAATAAAAAAATAAAAAATAAAAAATCAGAAGCATTTTTTAAAGGGAAAAAAAGAACTTCTGGAGAAAAACGTTACAAGTATGTTCTCACTCCACAATAGTTAACCATTTTAATTTGTAATAGTATGAATAACTTGGTACAACTATGTTCAACTATTTTCAGCTCTTGGTTTTGGGTTTGCTTGTTCTCTCGTCCTAAAAATAAAGAAAATTCTATGTGTTCATTCGAGTGAGAATGTTCTGTTTCATTTCATCGGAAAATAAGCTTCCGTGAGAAATAGAAACGTATCAGTTACAGTCAGTTACTTTTTACTTTATCAGATAAAGGGTTGTGAGCCAAACACCGTAAGTGGAGTAAATGACTATACCTTTATCAGACATGACATTTTTCAGACATTCTAAGTTAATATATTATTAAAATATATGAATACATTCTGTTTTGGTTCTAGGTTTCAGTATTTCTCGGTTCGGTAAACCAATTTCAAATTACAATAACCATGAAATCGATTTCATATACACCAAATTATATGAAATCGATTACATTCTTGTAGATTGTATGCATAGTTACTTTATCAGATAAAAGGTTGTGAGCCAGACACCGTAAGTGGAGTAGATGACAATACCTTTATCAGACATGACCTTTTTCAGACATTCTAAGTTAATCTATTATTAAAATATATGAATACATTCTGTTTTGGTTCTAGGTTTCAGTATTTCTCGGTTCGGTAAACCAAATTCAAATTACAATAACCATGAAATCGATTTCATATACACCAAATTATATGAAATCGATTACATTCTCGTAGATTGTATGCATAGTTATGTTATGATTAACATTTAAACTAGCCAAAATAAGCAATTTATAAATCTTTGAACTTCGAAACAAGTTTTCTCATAATACACATCATAGTTCTATGAAGAGTTCACAATGAGTAACCACATAAGGCATCGAACAGAACGTAAAAAAGCGAAAACGAAATCTGATTACATGAACATGATGGGGCAACAAATTAAGTAGTACTTGTGAAAAGTTCAACTGCATAATTACATATTTAATATAAGTATAACTAGTTTTTTGGTTAAAATCGGAAATGTACAACTACTTGAGAGTGTGTATAACTATCATACTACGTACAAAAACGTATCAAACCTCATATGAAGAAATGACATGTGTCTACGCATTATTGGATATTAGCTATTGGTGACGGCACGTGAGCGAATTCCACACGTGAGGGACGGCCCCATTTTCTGCGTGTAATACTTAAATAATATTATATTTCCCTTTTTCTCAGTTGTAATATAATTCAAATTTGAATTCCCCCCAAATACCCAAATTCAGCAAAACTCGAACTTCCCCCCACTTCCCCCCATTTTGAATTTCATCTCACATATTTCTATTCTGTCTCTCTCTCTTGGGACATTCCTCTCTGTCTCTTCAAATTTGTGAACTTCCTTTGCTACAGCGACTATGGACCTGACCTACAGCGACGAGAAGAGAAACAAGAAGCTTATCGACCGCCTTTACCACGTAACCGATAAATTAATTTCAAGAATTTGCACGTAGTTTGGCCGAATTATACCAAATAGTACCAGATTTTATGGGTTCCCAAAGTTACACGTAGTTGGGCCGAATTATACAAAATAGTGCCAGATTTTATGGGTTCCCAAAGTTACACGTAGTTGGGCCGAATTATACCAATTAGTACAAGATTTTATGGGTTCTCAAAGTTACACGTAGTTGGACCGAATTATACCAATTAGTGCCAGGTTTTTAGGATTCCCAAAGTTACACGTAGTTGGGCCGAATTATACTAATTAGTACCAGATTTAATGGGTTCCCAAAGTTACACGTAGTTGGGCCGAATTATACCAATTAGTACCAGATTTTTAGGATTCCCAAAGTTACTCGTAGTTGGGCCGAATTATACCAAATAGTACCAGATTTTAAGGGTTCCCAAAGTTACACGTAGTTGGGCCGAATTATACCAAATAGTATCAGATTTTAAGGGTTTCCAAAGTTACACGTAGTTGGGCCGAATTATACCAAATAGTACGGTTATTTCACATATTAAAGAATTAGATTCGTAATACTTACCTAAATTACAAGGCGATCTGAGTGGATCCTTACTAAGATGGTGCAGGAAGTGGTGGATGAAAAAGATAAACAACTTAGGAGGCTGGTGTTTGGATTTTTCCTCCAAACTCTTCGCTCAGTCTCCTAAGTTGCTCATCTTCTCATCAACCACTTTCTGTACGATCTTAGGGTTTCCTATCAAGAAGGATAAGTAAGCGGTTTTTTCTAAAAAGAAATGAAAGGTTGGGGTGATGAAATGAGAAGGAGACTAGGGTATTTAAGGATAAGTGGATGGTGGTTGGTGACGCATGTACGCGTTACAATTATAATGTAAGACTGGTACAACTACCAAGCCTGGTAAACGATATCATTTATTATTATTAATGTATTGAAATAAAATAAAAAATTATATTCCAAATAATAATTATTGTTGGAAAAGTGAATAACAGAGATATCATTGCAAATACAAATTAAGTGAAAATATCAAAATAAATAAAACAAAAGTACAAAATAAGAAAACAAAAACATATCTCAAGAAGATGCGGCCGTGCCATTTTGAGAGAGTTAACTTGATGAACAGACAGTTATTTAAAATTAGGGTTTCTGACAAGTCAAGAATAAATATATGTTACAATGAATTAAATGAAATGAAAGAAATGCAATGAGTAGTGGGGTATTAAAGGAAAATTGAGGCGTTGGTTATTATCATTAATCTATTTAAAATGGGATTATAAAATTCATTGAAACACGACTACTCGAAAAACAATTTATTTATTGAATCTAACTGCTTCTTTTACTCATCCTCTCCTTGACTATATATATATATATATATATATTCCTGATCTTACCCTGGAGAAACGTCGTCCTTTAAAAACACACAAACCCTAAAATAATCATCAATATCTTACTCGCTGATCTCAGACTCTTCATCAGATGAAATATCCATCGTACACCTTAAAAGCAAGAAGGATTGGTATTTCATCAGATGAGGAGTCAGATCAGCGAGTCAGATCTTACCCTGGAGAAATGTCGTCCTTCAAAAACACATAAACCTGAAAATAATCATCAATCTCTTACTCGCTGATCTCAGACTCTTCATCAGATGAAATACCCATCATACTTACACCATAAAAGCAAGAAGGAAGGGTATTTCACTTGATGAACAGTCAGATCAGCGAGTCAGAGTTTGGTCAGCGAGTTTGGTCACCTGATGTTGCAGACTGGGAAATACAAGGTTTAACCTTTGTTCAGGCAAGAAAAACATGATTACAAGTATAAAGCGTTGATTGGCGTTGATTGCTCATGCTTATACTTGTAATCTTGTTTTTTTTTTCCTGAACAAAATTAGGCTTCGTAGTATGCAAAGACGATGTATGTTTTTGTATTCAGTTTTTCACATTTGGGTTTAGGTTTTCAGTTTTTGATTTTAGAATTTTGGATATTTTCGTTTGTAATTTTTGGTTTAACCTCAGTTATTTTAAAAAGATATTTTTAAAGAATAATTACTTTAAATAAGATAATAAATTCCCGTGATTTATGCTTATCCATTATGAATAAAAAAAAAGGCGTCTGCTTGATGAAGTCTTCACGCGTAACCAGTATAAATGGGGCTATAAATGAGTGCGGATTCTCGATGTAAAACTGGTCCAACTACCAAGTCTTATCAGAAGTTAGGGTTGCATGTAGGTTATTAAAAAGTTTGTGAAATATTTCCATTAATCACAAAAAAAACATAATAATATTAATAACCAAATAAAAGCATAATATAAACATACAGAAAACATAATAATAAGTTCAACGAAAACTTAAAAAAACATTAAAAAAAACAATTATTTAGAGTCTTTTCCGCCATGGATGTTATGTTAACCATCCATGGCGTGGATCTTGGTGAAGCTATGTGCGAGTTCCTCGTAACTTGCCCTGTCTTCCCGGTACATCACCGCCACCTCCTCCCTCACGACGTCGCCTTCTGCCACCAGCGGATGCAATAGCATCTGGGCCACAGATGTCGCGTGCACCATGTATCAGGCATGAGCATTGGATGGAAGATGTTGCCACGATGGCTCGCATTGGGGTGGAAGATGGGGGTCCGGAAGTGCACCTTCGGTGGCTTCCAAGGGAAATCCGAAGGGAAGATGATGCGGAGAAAGAAGACACCCCCTTCGTAGGGAGTTCCCGGCGGACCGGTGATGGTCGCCGCCCACATATACACGTCCTCTGCCTCCACCCCGGCGGAGTATATGGGCGACGGGTTTCGCTGGAGGTCAAGCAGGTATCAGTGCATCCAGTACTCGGGACGTGTTGATGACGCCGGACGAATGTTATGAGCAAAGTGAGCCATTTGGGGAAATTAGGGTTTTGAGTTAAAAGGGAAAGATAAGATTTATTTTTTGACGTTTAGAGAATGTTTCTTCCTCTGCGATGGTGTTATGAGAAGGCGAGGGTGTGGTATTTATAGAAAAAGAAGTTAAGCGGTGGCATGCATTAATGGCGTCGTCTCACTATAGGATTTCTCTCACTATACAAATGTTGCCTTTCTCTATTTCCACACGCGTCGTTTTAGATAACATAATTTAATAACGACAAGACAGTTATCCGACAACCAAAGAGCAACAATATTTTAAACCGAGTAATACCAAACCGAAATCCTCTAATTAAATATAAATCGATTCTTATAACAATAACAAAAAAATATCCTCAAAATAAATTTAAATTTTGCAAACAACACGATCCCACAATTTAGTTCTTAAAAAAACCATAAATTCAAATCGACAGCAAGTTAGAGTGAACATCTGGGACTGTTAATTCCTACTCTTCTTCTTCTTCTTCTCATGCTGCACCTCCCCTTCCTCGACTGAAACACCAGATTGTTCCTACATGGTAACAAAGATATGTGGTTTATACTATAGTTCTACCTATTAGTATCAACTAATACCTATTACTACCAATTAAATACCTATAAGTACCAATTAATACCTGAATTCCAGTCCGTTGTCTGGTCAAATACTTTCTGACAACCGCTGCCTTCGTCTTCGTCTTATTCTTTTCCTTCTTTGCCACCTCACCTCCCACTTCTTCATTCTCTTCAACTCTTTCTTCATTCTCTTCTTCTCCTTTTTTTCCTTCTTCTCCCTCTTCTCCTTCATCACCTTGTTCTTCTCCTTCATCACCTTGTTCTTCTCCTTCCTTCTCTTCTCCAAGACATTCACTTCGAATTGCCTCTTTCACATAAGATTCAACGGACTTTAATCTAATATCCATGCCATTGATGTGGTCTCTCATTAGTTGGAACTGCTCATCCATACTCTTCTTCAACCCTTGAATCTGGTCCACATTCCCACTCGGCGCTGGAGATTTAGAGGAGGCATTCTTTGCTGGTTCAACTCGGTTTTTTTCATCGTCCAAGCTCAAATCCTACCAGAATATCGGCTTCCCATCATCAATTATACGACTCGTCCAAGTATCAGGAATTGTATCACTGTTATCTGGGTCTTCATACCTTTCCATGATACCAGTTAACATATCTTCCTCATCAGCAGATGGTTCCAAGATACTCTGGATATCTTTGGTATTACCGAGTGTTTCGTAGAGGTCCGACAGAGGAAATCCTTTGAGAGTGAATGGTCTGAACTTTGTCTTACACATCCGAGGACACTCTATGTCTGCTCCTTTAGCTTCTTCTCTGTATGTGTCCTTCAGACAAGGTATTGCTTCAAAAGGTAGCAACTCCAAGGGAGTAACAAAGCCAGGAAATGTCCAAGAATCGGTTTCGACGACCCCATTGAAGTGCCTCAATGTATGTTCAATTTCCTTTAGATTCGCATCAAATGAATACCTCCCCCAAGGAAATGTTCTACACGCATCGAGATCTTCTACCATTCTCAAGAATAAAGGGTCTACCGAGGGAGCTCCCTTCCCAGTCTTAGCCTTACCACCTAACACGCTTGCTAGAAAGTACAAAACACACATTCTTAAGCGATCAGGACCACCACGCATCTTTTCAAGCTTCTCTTTAACAACAGCAAGTGTCGGGACAGTTCCTTTCTTAAAATACTTCTCCTTAAAATCACTACTGCCCATCTTCTCATAATTCTTTGGATAATCATGGCAGTCTAATCCAGATATGAGTGCATGTTCCTTAAGCGAATACCGAATTGGAACTCCATTAACAACAAACCAACACTCTCTCCTCTTGTTTGTCTTTGCTGTGCGTAGAAGGAGCATCCACAACCCCTGAGTCTTATGGATTGTATCCAAATACATGGCCTTGTGCATATGCCAGAAGTGCTTGAATTGAGGATGCCCGCTAAACCATCTTAGCTCCTCGGGTCTCAGTCCCAGTGACGGCGACTCCAGATTCTCCACTGCTTTGTGGATCCAACACCGAGTACCTAACTTTATTGTCTTGTTATACTGATTTGGACTAAAATACATACTCAGCGGTTGCATTGGCGGCTGGTTTTCCTCATCATTATGTTTTTTTCTCATTACGCGTTTGCTCCTCAACCTCACTACGAAAGCGTAATGGCTCCCACAGCGTTAATTGAAGCGACTCACTATCTCCTCCGAATGATGTCATTTCATATGAAGTTAAGACACATCTAATTATCACCAGGATCCACACATCAATCAAAGTGAACTGAACTCAAATTTTGCAGGTAATACTAATTTCAGTTCCTCGTTCCTAAACCCAGGTATCAGACACTACAGATTCATTTGTAAGCCTTCTGCCTAAGATAAGCTACAGTAAAACGGCAAAAACGAAGAAGAACGAAGAATGAACCTAATGCGAATTTGAAAATTGTGACCAATTTAGAAAATCGAAGACTCTTCGTAGTATCCTTGTAGTTGTACCTAATGGAACAAATTTCCCTGAAATGATTTATTTTAGGGTTATTCAAATTTAGACCCGAAATTGGATCCGGTATAGCTAACTAGTTGTGGATATTTGACCCATGACTGGTTGGATCTGTAAATATTATGATGTTCTAAGAGTGACTGAGTATTTTCTCGCTTTTCCGATTTAAAAATAATTTAAAAATAAATTAATTTTTGGGAAAATCGCATTTTAAACCTTCAAGGTTGGAAAAGATAACAGTTTAAACCTTGAGGGAATTTCTCTCACACTTTAAACCTTCATACTATTTATATATACACTTTAAACCTTCAATCTGGTCAATTTTTTCGAGTCGCCGCCGAACTTGACGGAACAGTAACGCGCTGTCACGGAATAATTAACTACCGTTTAGTTTACTAAAACGTGGGTAATTTCAAAATTATTTTTAATCAAAACTAAGTACTCAATTAATTTTTATCAATTAGAAAAAAGAAAAACAGCATAACCAACCAAATAAAAAAACCTAACTCGATTTGGGAATATGGTTCGTCGTTGTTCTAAAACCCAGAAAATTGAAGGAGAGAAATAGGAGAAAATTGAACGAAGAGTCACATGCGTTCAGGTCGAAATGAGGTATTGTTGCTTTCTTCGTCCTTATGCTGTTCAATTCTTCTTCATTCATTGATTTCTGGGTTTGTGATTTTTATGTCTCTTCCTTCATATATCTTCGTTCAACTTCATATTCGTTATTTACAGTGACAATTCGACCATAAAACTCACAATCCACTTTGGTGGATCTATGAAGAAAGAAGGTGCCGAATACAGCTACAATGGAGAGTTGGGTTCTGAAATTGTCAACTGGAAAGTCTCAGAAATTACATGGAAGTTCTTTTCTGACTTCTGCAAGCTTAACGCAAAGTTGAATGCACCGATCAGGTTCATATGGTACAAAGAGGCAGGAAAAGAGCTGAAGACAGTTAACTATGTATTTGATGATGCTCTCGAAGATATGTTTCCTTTGGTTCTGTTAGGGCAAAGTTCATCCCACCTTGACATTTTTATGGAGCATGATATTTCAGAAAACACTGAGGCTGCAGCAATTCATCATCTACCAAGTAGAGAACGTGAAGATCTTCATGATGATAGAAACTTCAGTTCATATGGTGAAGAAGGGCAGAATGAAGAGTATAACTCAGACAGTGATGTAGATGTGGAGAGGCCAAAAGAGGATGAAGAACCTGAGCAATCTGAGGATGAAATACATGACGAAGGATATGATGCCGAAGGTCAAGCTGAGGCTGAGGCTCAAGACAAGGGCAATGGTGAGGATGAATTTTTTACTGAGAAATTGGCTGAAACTAGAGATCAGAATGTGGTAGCTTCGGATTTGAATAGAAATGAGAATGTAAATCAGGCTGATGATGGAAACGAAGTTGTTTTAGATGCTGGTGATGGTGCTAACGATGCTCGTTTTAGGTTACTCTTTGAGGAAGGTTCAATGGTAAGACCAGAGAAAGAGGCATATACAAATACTGATGAAAAAGATGCAGCAGCGAGAGAAGCTGAAGAAAGTGAGGAGGAATGTGTTTTAGAGGAGAATGCAAATTATCCAGATACGCCAGTAGAATCCGAGGAGGAATGGGAACAATGGGCTAATCCAACACGTGCAAGAAGGAGAAATAAGAAAGGAAAAGACCAGTTCCATGGCGATTTGGATAAGGAACCATACATTTGGCTATTTCAGAAGTTTAATAGCGGCTTAGAGTTTAAGTAGCAGCTTTTGCGTTATTCATTGAAGACACAATATGATGTAAAGATGGCTAAGTCAGAAGCAAACAGGATAGCTGTGATTTGCTGTGGTGATAAGTGTAAGTTCAGAGTGTTTTGTTCCTATGAGAAACCTATTAACAAATGGATGGTCAAAGTTTGTCACATGCGACACTGTCATGGGAAATCGAGCAGGGTTTCAATGTTGAAACAAGGTGTCGTTGCTGGGTTATTTAGAGAAGAGATAAGAAGGAACATTGCATTGCCTGCAGCAGAGATCAAAGATGCTATAAAAGCCAGGTATGACATCGTGGTTCCAATGTCTAAGTGCTATAGAGGAAGACGTATTGCATTGGATTCTATTCTTGAAGCTCAAACTACTCAATTTGGTAAACTCTGGGATTATGAGGCTGAGCTCATACGAACACATCCGCGTATCACCAAGGAGCTTAATACTGTCGATGTCAATGGCGTAAACATGTTCGATTGCTTCTACATCTGCTTTGAAGAATTACGTAATACTTGGAAAAATTGTTGTAGACCGGTGATTGGTTTAGATGGCTGTTTCCTCAAATGGGAGTTGAATGGAGATTTGCTTGCAGCTGTTGTTAGAGACGCTGATAATAGGATGTACCCTATTGCATAGGCAGTAATTAGAGGCGAAAACAAAGATACTTGGGGTTGGTTTGTGAGGAAGCTTAAGCAAGATCTTGGCATAGGGAATGGAGATAAATTGACTATTATTTCTGATAAGCAAAAGGTAATATTCTCCTCATTTAGAATCAATTACTTGAGTCACGGAAGTATCTAGTTTAAAAGGTTTTTAAAACTTTTATCAACTGATTTATTATTGAATATGCAGGGTTTAGTGCTGGCTATAGAGGCTGAACTTCCACATGCAGAGCATCGTATGTGTGCTAGACACATATATGCTAATTGGAAAAAGAAAGGTTTTTCAAGATCAGAGTATAAGGCTCTGTCTTGGGGAGTTGCATATAGCTACACTGAATGCGAATTTGAGGAGAAGATGAATTCTGTGGAGGCATACGATCTTGCTGCGTATCATGCTTTGTTAGATACACAACCAGAACGATGGTGTCGGGCATTTTTCAATGTGGAGTCTCATTGTGCTGATGTGCACAACAACTTATCAGAGGCATTTAATAGAACCATCAAGATGGCAAGAGCGAAGCCTGTGCTTAACATGCTAGAAGATGTAAGAAGACAGGCTATGAGAAGAATTTCAAGGAGGTCTCTAAAAGCAGACAAGTGTGACACTGTTGTTACACCAATAACAATGGCTTTATTGGAGAAAGCAAGGATTGAGAAGAAGTATTGTTCTACATTACGCAGCAGCAAGAGTGTGTATGAGGTTAACGAATTTGACTGTGGATATACGGTGAATTTGTCCACTCATCAATGTGCTTGTCGCAAATGGGATCTTACAGGTATGGAGTTAATATATTTTCATTTAATTCACTGCTTGTTGAGATATCTCATTAATTTATTTTGAATGCTTATGCCAGGAATTCTATGTAAGCATGCTGTGTGCGTTCTAGATGATAACCAAGATAATCCGGTGCGTTACGTTGCTGATTATTATTACACTCGTGTCTTGAAAAAAAACATATGAAGAAAATATCAAACCTGTCAATGGTGACAAGCTATGGACGAAGACACACAAACCTCCAATTAGTGTACCTGAGTTTTGCAAGCCAAGAGGCCAACCACCAACCAGAGAGAGGAGAAAGGAACCTTTTGAATCTCTACAAAATCCTGGTAAAGCCACAAGACATGGAAGAATTCCACACTGCAGCCAATGTGGCCAAGCTGGTCACATTAAGACAAGTTGCAAAAATGAACCAGTAATTGTAGAGGGACCGAAAAATAGACGTGGTAGACCCCGTAAACATCCAGCTGAGGTACATTTTTGTTTTTTTTTGTAACACAACTTCTGGCTATGTCTTTCTTTTTGCTTGTTCTTCATTAGTCTTCTGATTGATTTTTTTTTTTAATTCAGAGTCAGCCAAAACCACCACCTAAGCAAAGAGGAAGAAAAGCTCCAGTCAGTGGAAGTAGCTCACAACCGGTAATTTATGTGTCTTTGATCTCTCATTCAATTTTTTTTTGAATTTGCCTTAGTAACTTATTCTCATATGTCGCAGCAAGCAAAAAAGTCTAGAATAGCAGGTGAAGGAAGCTCACCAACTCCAGTTATTTGTAGTGCCCCACAACCATCAGATTCATCAAATCAAGTAAAACCACATGTGAAAAAACCTTCAAGGGGACGACCCCTGAAGATAAAAAAAACGGCTGAGAAGATTCCGTCTGGCATCGGAACTTTTTGGAGCCCATATGTGGATCGTCCCTTTGAAGTATTTGAGAACAGAGTTTATGATAGGTCTCAACTCAACCCCCACGCTCCAGAAAACCAGGGACAAGAAGATGCTCAGGATTAGTGTGTTTTTGGTGTCACTGTTTTTTTTTTTTGGCTCGTTCAGGTCTTAACTATCGGCTATATGTAACAAACTTTTCGTTACAGTGTTTCTTTTTCTGTTGCATTAAACATTGTCCTAATGCTTGTCTGGCTTTTGCCTTATGAAATCAAACACCGTTTTTTATTTTTTTGGTAGTTTGTTATGAAATCAAACACCGTTTTTTATTTTTTTACTAGTTTGGTCTTAATTAAAAGCATAACAAATACATGATTTTGCAATCCCGGGAAAGCATAACAGAATCTTACCACTTCCACATCGCCATTATTCCTCCAATTACCACTACAAATCCAACCGACGAAGTTAAAAGAACATCGCGTAATATCGTACTTCTTTCACGTAGAATCAGCACCTCTAGCTTAAATGCTTCATACTCATCCATTTTTTGCTTCATCTTCTCCATTACTTCACTCATGTTTTCCATGGTCTCACCTTCCATAGTTTCACCTCCATGAGTTAGAGCTCTGACCGTGTTTCTTAAACCTTTGATCTCCTCTTTTTGCTCACGAATGGTATTCTTTGCCTCCAATAGTGCTTCATGTTGCCATCCTTGTGGTTTCTCCACATCAAACCAGCGAAAAAAGTTACAATTTTCGTATCCGTTAGCAAACTTACGCCCTCTACAACTGTAGAATCTCCTTCCAGGGTTGTCAATTGTCCAGGCTCTCACAATTTTAGCTGATCGGTTACAATTACATAAAACACCAATCTCGTTTATGAATTGGTTGATGAACTTGCACTATGAGCCATCTGCTAAATAAACAAACAACGTTTTTTATCACCAGCCACAGCTACATGACACACAGAAACCCCATTTTGAGATTCCCATATCGAAAAACTATGGTCTTCTTCGTCCCCAACAATAGCAGAAAAGAAACTAATTAGATAAAAGACTTACCTTTTCTTCTTTCTATGGTCTTCTTCGTCCTTTTTCTGTCACCAATACTTCTTATTTCTCTCCTTCAATATTCTGGGTTTTAGAACAACTATGAACCCTATTCCCAAATCGAGTTGAGTTTTTTTATTTGGTTGGTTATGCTGTTTTTCATTTTTTTTTAATTGATAAAAATTATTTGAGTAATTAGTTTTGATTAAAAATAATTTTGAAATTATCCACGTTTTAGTAAACTAAACGGAAGTTAATTATTCCGTGACAGCGCGTTCCGTCAAGCTCGGCGGCGACGCGAACAATTGAAATTTTGATATTAAACTCTGCCGTAAATAGTCTTTCTTTACAACGTTGAGTTTGTTTATATAGATTGAATTCAAAGAAGACTAATTCGTTTCAATTCGTGTGTGTGTGTGTTGTGTTATATGCTTCAAATCTTTCTTGGAGCTCTTGCGTGTGGCCGCTTAAACATCTCTCACCAATTTTTAATAATATCTTTGAGAGGATACGTACTTACGCTTAGACTATGAAGATAACTGTAACAGTTTGTGATATTTCTTTGATACATAAACATAATTTGTACATGTGTTTTCTTCATAATTTGCTTTCTTTTGTGATATGAAACTATAGAAAATAGAGCTGACTATGTTAAGAGACAAGTATGAGAATACATCAGCAGGAACCTTAACCAAAGAGCTTAGACCATCACCAGGAAACTCCAATTTCTTATTTGCACACCTCTTGTCCTGAGAATAACTTATTTAAGGGAAACGATTGTACAAAAAGTCTGAATAACTGTTCGATATCTATAGTTTCATGATATATTCATATATCTATCAATTCCATCTGAGAAAAAGGCTTATCCGCAAGGCTAGGAATTTTCCCTTGGAGCCGGAGAAGGGACCATTCTCTTGAGTCCGTTCTCCATGACTATATTTCATCCAATGCTTCACACTTTGTGCAGCTTCATTGACAGTGAAAAACTTAGCAGTAAAGCCATATTCAAGACATATAGGTTTTCTTTAGTCTCTTTAGGAATAAACCTTGACTGATTTTGTACTCAGGTCATTTCGCATTTTGTGGTAGTGCATATGTCGATGCTCAATGTGTGTTTTGACCAAGTCTCCATCAACAACTGGGCTTCTTCCTTAATCCTTCAACAAATCTACTTATTGTTGACTTGATCCTTTGGATTGTGAAATATTGCTAGTCTTGGACAATGATATCGATGGGGTCATCAATGTCTTATTTCGGTTGAGTTGTTGTTCCTATAGGACAGTGAGGCAAGGGGATTGGATCACGTCTGCGTCCAGTTTTTGCTTGTTCCTCCCTGGAGTTTCAATTTTCAGAGAAGGTTTTTTCCTGCCCTGTAACTAGATTAACAACTCTGTAATCTGCAATAGTCTTTTTCAAAACCACTAGTCTCTGATTAATATGAACCCGGTTTTTAAAAAACTTGTGTCATCTTTCAGATATTTGATCCATGGAGTGACAAGTTTATGAGGTTGGACAACAATGTATATGAACTAGAACTCACTTTACTAATAGAAAAAACAAAAAAATAGGAAAACATATTTAGGGACACAATAATTACCCAACAATGACTCTAAACCTTTGTTCATGTTAATACCATCCATTGTGGGAATAACAAGTGTCTTAGTTGTTAAAATCATAATAGAAAATAGTCCTATTGTCTTGATTTGCCCAGCATTAAGAAAGTTTGAATTGTATTGTAAATTTCAGCTTATGGATGATTGTAGATAGTGATATAATCTAGTCGTGAGGTTTGGCATCGGTGGAGTTTTTGTGGTGACGGGCTCGGTTATATTGTTTCAGTGAGGGCATTTAATATGTCTCTTTCATCTTTTAGCGTTTTGCTCGTTTGGCGCTTTGCTTCACAGCAGTTGACAATCGCCATTTTCATTGTTTAGCGGTATTTTGTGACACTTGACAATTGTTGTGATAGTTGGTGGGTTGATGGGTTACCTGAAACGCGGAAGCAAAATATCAGCAGTTGCTGGAGGTGGATCAGCAGCATTGTTCTATTATGTATATAAGGAGCTCCCAGGAAATCCTGTCCTGGCATCCTCCATTGGCATTGGTAACTAAAATATAAGATTTTTTTCTCTGTTCGCCTAGAACATTTCAAGTCAACGAATACCGAAGTAAAGGCCTAATTCCTTAACCCGAAAAAACCAAAAAATCTGAACTGAATTAAACCGAGTCTAGACCTGTATAACATGATTAGTGGTCTGTTGTAATGATGCAGTTGGGTCGGCGGCTCTGACGGGGATGATGGGATCGCGTTACCTAAGAACGAGGAAAGTGGTCCCGGCGGGAGTTGTGTCGATGGTGTCGCTAGTGATGACTGGGGCTTACTTGCACGGAATCATTCGCTCAAGTTGAAGCCTCTCTGACATGTTCAGTTGGACCTACTCCCAATATTTTTGCGGTGGGCATTTCATATTCTGAAAATTGTTGTACAATATGCATTGTGATAGAGGTTTTCTTTAGCAATTTTTTTTTTCGTGTGCTATTAAATCAAGTTAGATGACATCGTACACTTCCGGTTCCGTACCAGGTCTTCTTTAGAGCACCTCCAACGCTGGAACGCTGGTATGAGGAGCGGTTCTAGTTAACTTTTCACCAATATTTAATGGGTTTAATGAGCAGAGACGATTCTTCTTTTGTGCTCTGGAGAGTTTCACTAGAGACGTTGACGAGTCAATAGATGATTGGTTGTTGAATTTTTTTTTTTTATTATTGAAAGCCTTTGAATGTTTTAGAGGTTTTCATTATTTTTTTTTTGTATATCTCTGTTTAATTTGGTTTTATGTAATGTTTATTTAAATTTCAAATCAATAAAATAATTTATATTCATAAAATGTTTGTATTTCAAAATTTACAATTAAAAAAAAAATAAAAAAAATTTTAGAACCTCATTGGACAATAAAATTTAGAAGGGATATAATAGAGGTTCTAAAATAAATAAAAAAATTTAATAAATCTATTAAAATAATTGATTAGAACCCCTCACTACATCCCATGGTTGGAAGTGGTCTTAGACTCCCAAAAGGTGAAAGTTCCACTTTTAAGTTTTGAGAATAATAGACTCAGAATTTTCATATCTGTGTATTTCAACAGTTTAAAATCAGTCTCTATTAAATTCGATATGCCGAAAAATATAAACTGAATTATGGTGTCATTTTTCGAAAATGGAAAAAATCAAATTTTTTACTTAAACTATTGAATTTAACATAATTTTAGTATGGGGTAATTATATTTATAGGAAAAAAAATTGTAGTATTGTCCCCTTAATACTTTGTCAAACTTGACCACTTTTGAACAAAAATACCCTTTATTTATAATTACGAAAATTAAAAAAAAATATATAATCTAAAAAATTTTGGAAAATTCTGAAAAGAGAAAAGAAAGACATTTCATAACATCTTTTTGCCAAAAAATATTTTGAAACAATTTTTTACAAATTTTCTACGAATTAGTAGAAAGCGCATTCTATAAATCTATAAATTTATAGAATAGACTATCTACTATTTCATTAGTTTTCTACTAAATAAATAGAATTAGTTATCTATAGTTCTTCTATGTTCTACAAAGTTATGAAACCGTATTCTACAACATTTTCTTTGTTCTCAGTTTAGTAAAGTTATCTTTCTATAATTACCTCTTTGTTCTACATCTTAGTAGAATTGCATTTTTACGGAAACTCTTTGTTCTACAATTATAGAATACTTATTCTACAATTCGGTTAACTGAATCTCCGAGAATCTAGGATCAGATCTACAGAATATATTTTTTTCCTTTTCAAATTATTTAATTTCTTAATTATTTTTTAAAAATTTTTTTTTGAGAAACTAAGTTCTGTCGATATTTTTTGCTTCTTCTCCACAACTTATCGTTTTTTTCCTCTTTCAACCTACAAACTTTCACGTTTTCTTCATAATTTTTATGTTTTCTCCTTGTTTTTTCGTTCTAATTACCTTAATTTATGTTACATACCTACGTAACATGTGGTCTATGGAATTCTGGTTTGAAGAAAGGGTGGAATTTTATTATCCATGAAGAGAAATGAGAAAGATTGATAACTCTGGAATCAAGTACAAGTTTTGAGGAGTTAAAAATAATGGTGCATGAGGACTATGGTATGGTGCGTTAAAATATACATTAATGAGACATACGAAAAAAACCATAAATTGTTCTATCACGATTGTGGTTTTCAAAACAAGAAAGCAGGGCCCAGTCGATTGATTATTTGATATCATAGTATATGCTTTCTATCCACTTATCTATTATAGTATTTGTGAAGTGAATCGGGCTGTGGTTTAACACACAAATTTTTGTGTTGTTTTGATTAATGAAATTCTGATGATTTGATTGGTTGATAATCGTTATAATTTGATTAGTTGAATTAGCTAATTTTTAATTATTAAAATCGATATTAGTTGTTTTAAAAATGGAAAACTTCTGTAATTGAGATCAAAAAAGCCATAGGCCATAACCTTTTCTCTCGAATAACTTGGCCCAATTTTCAAATATAGAAACATTATAGATACCTTCCAATATGTCGTTTGTGCTGCATGAGATGGTAGCTGTGTTGGTTAGATGCTTTGTCCATTTATCGAATGCTCACAGGTTCGAATCATGTGGTTAGTTTTTTTTTGTTTACATTTTTATAATTAATAACTACGAAATTCATGGGAAGATAATATCGTATATAGAACAATAATTACCTTTTAGTATTTTTTATAAGAAAATAAACCCTAGGTTGTTTAGACGTATAAATATGAGCGTTTTCAACCAAACGTCTCATAATTTACGCATTAGTTTTTCTATTAGAGTTTCGTGTTTATTTTGCTAGGGTTTTTATAATAGCATTAACTTTTTGGATCTCTTTAAAAAAGATTCATCATGTTTGTCTATTTGCATGCAAACCTAACTATGTGTTCGTCTAAGTACAGCTTTGATCATCCATCTAAAGTCATCATCACTTGGGAAGTTCCGTCTACTGCTTCGGGTATATATCTAACTATTATCAAATTTAATAATAGAATATATGCTTTCAACTTTTTTAACGAATTCTAAAAATTTATTCGACTATAGGTTTTGATAACCAGGCTTATGCTCGCGGGTTAAAGTCTTTGTTGAAATCGCATCGTCAGAATATGGATCACAAAAAGATGACTGATTATCGTTACGTAACTCCATTTTTCGTGGATATCACAAAAAAAAAGGTTGTTGTACCTCTTTAGGTTATTCATGCAAGTTATAATACTTATTAGTAGTTGTTTTGTATTTGTAGGTTATCCATGCAAGTTACTTATGGTTCTGCTATCGACGAATGGACCTTGCGGACATATAATCCTGTTATCGAAGGTAGTCCTGTCTATTAATCTTACAGTTTTGTACATTTTGTCATACTATATCTTAGTCTTTCAGATACATACCTTTATTATATATTAATCTACAGACGTGTTCAATTTTTATGTAGATATTGATTCTACGTATTATATATCTATTCTTGATCACAAGTTTTTTTATCAAAGGAGGTATTTCTGCTCTTCATGTAATATATTTTTGTTAATGATGTATATTAAATTTTATGCGTATTTATGTTTGTTCTAATGTTTGTTTTAAGCATTTAGGTTCTGATCGTGTTAATACGAGCGATCATTCTCAGAAGATCTTTCTATGGGATTTTGCGAGGAATGCTTGGGTTATGAATAAAGAATCTAATGGTTTCAATTCTTTGTTTTTGGTTTTGAATACCGTTTTTTTTTTTTGAATATTAACTACGCCGTTTTTACATATATTTATCTATGCAGAAGATAGTGACTCTAGTGATACCGAGGTGTTATCTGGTCGTGATACTGATGATGATTATGGTTTTGAGGATTATATGGGATCTGATTCAGAGACGCGTGATGATACTGATGATATGGACCAAACAGATGAATACGATTCTGAAGATGATTTTATTGACGACGATGAGTCTTGTGAAGGATCTGATGGTTCAAGTGATAACTCAAAAGGTGATAGCGGTGATGACGAAGATGAAGATGATGGCGATGCTGATTCAACTGATGATGATGAAGATGATGATGAAGATGTTATGTTGGATGATGAGACTGAGATTGACGATGATAGTGAAGATCAGCGAAACGTCGAACTGAGTGATATACTCATCGAAAAGAATGTTAGTATATCTGGACACCAGAATTCGGTGTGTACTTATACTGTTTCTCTTGGTTCAATGTGTTTTGGAAGGTGTGTGTCACGTTTGAGTCCTTCCAAAGATGGTTGTACTATCTTTGTTAAGGTTTTACAGACGTGGATGCATATGCTAATTTCAAAACGTTCTTCCATGGAGCTCATATTGTCGGATGAACAGATATTTATTGTACTATTACACAAAAATATTCTAAATTTTTGTTGGTGTCTAATTGACTGTTTTATTCACAGGGTGTTAAAATTCAGGCCACTGTTAGGGATAGTGAGATCAGTGTCGCATCGTCTCACATAGATGTTGGTAGTTGGATTATTATCAGTCGTTTTTATCGATTGTGAGGATAGTTGTAGACCGACTTCTCATAGATACAAAATATTGTTCTTACCATCAACTATCATTGACAAGACTTCACGTAGATGTGAAAATGCTTATTTTGACTTCGTTGATTTTCAAAGGATATTGGATCGTGTCCATGATGATGACTATTTAGTTGGTGTGTTTATTTTTGATTTAGTTATTGAATTTCGTTATTATTATGTTGCTGATGTTAACATGGTTTAGTTTTTGTTGTTTATGAAGATTTGATAGGTCGGGTCTTAAATGTAAGTCGATCTGGGACGTGGTGTGGTTTACTGACTGGAGAGCATTCTGTTCCTTCATATGGCATTCCATGTAATGATATATGTGATTCTGAGATATGGGGCTCATATTCAACCGTCACATTCTGTCTTAGGGATAAGCGGTACTGTCGGCTGGATGTTTTAAACTGTATATTGTCGTTTTATTTATTCTATCCAACTGATTATGTGTGACGTGTTTTAATTTAGTGGTGTTGATTTGAGTTGTGAATCGTCCGGTGAGATGGCTAAAAACTTTTATGCATCTTGGAGACGCTATGATCAAGATATCATTGTGTGTGTGCTTAGATGGGCGGTTATTGATTATTTTGGAGGTATTTTTAGTATACTAATTTATATTCTCTATATTCGTTATGTTTTATTGTTTTGACTCTATATGTGTTTTATAAACATAGGCAAGATCACTATATCTTCCACTTCTCCTACTAAGTTCGAACTCAATCCCCGTATTCCTGAGTTAGATGAGTTTTTGGAACAGTGAGTTTCTAATACATAATGATTGTATTTGACTTTTTCGTATTAACTCGTGGTCGCCTTCTCTCTCTCAAATCTTTTTTATAACACTGCAGATATCCGCGTAAGAGGCCATGCACGCTTGGTAGTGTGGGACTTCTACATTGAATAATGTTATGATGCATCTTATTCAAATATGCATATATCATTTTTAAAAACTATTTACCATGTATACAAATTATAGTTTAATTATTCTTTATTCTTTAGACTTTTTTATTTTAATTAATAAATATATTTTTTAATGTCATTATTATTGTTGTTTGATATTGAAATACGGAAAGCGGAAAAAATAATATAAGTTATATATTCACATAAATAACGCGTGTTTTATTGATTTCTTGGACTCCAAGTAACTCAAATTTATAAATATTTTAGAGGATTCGAAGATATCCCCGATTATATCACAACTTTTAGTTTTTTCCATTTAGCAGTTATGAAAATCATGGTGTTTCTTTTATCAGACACAAGATGTATAATTGATTATTTAATTACGTATTAAAAAGGAAAAACTGAGTAGTTGAAAGGTAAAAAGTTCTGTGAAAAAGTCTATTCGTTAAAATGTATAAAATGTAAATAAAGGAAAACATTCTAAGAAACTCTAGAAAAAAATAAACAATGCATAAACCACATAATTCTTATATCTCTATATATATGCATATATTTTGGTATAGATATATATATATATATATGCGTCTATCGCGACTTCTCGAGTTACCAGTCTGCATTGTGCATTGTTAGAATTGTTTGCATTCAGGTTCTTTGATGGAAGCATTTGGTAAATGAGTTTTGTATTACGTTTTTAGAGACGTCAATAATTGTTAGTTTTCTTTATGGTATTCGATTGATTGTTGTTATTGTATATATGATTGTTTTTCTATTGTCCATGTCAAGGTGCTCACAGGCGACCACGTGTTAATTGGCAATCTATGCCGTTTCATCTCCCTGGGAAAATATTGCGTTTTCTAATAATTTAGATAGACGTGTTCCTGCTAGAA
Organism: Eutrema salsugineum; assembly: GCF_000478725.1. Lineage (NCBI taxonomy): Eukaryota > Viridiplantae > Streptophyta > Magnoliopsida > Brassicales > Brassicaceae > Eutrema > Eutrema salsugineum. The sequence continues at coordinate 7,078,971 of NW_006256895.1, forward strand.
AACCTAAATTCCTTGCTTGGTTTAGGTGTAATCAGTCTTATCCAGAGGCGAGGAATCTTTTATACTCGGAGATTCCTTCTATGTTTGTATGGGATCGTAAAAATAGGACATGGAGGCCAAGACCAAAGGGAAATTCTGGTGCGTGTGTTGTGGACGAATCGCCGACAGAGTACAGAGAAGAGTATTATCTGAGGCTCTTATTGGACATAGTTAGGGGTCCACGTAGTTTTCATGATATTAGGACTGTTGGTGGAGTCGTGTATCCTTCGTTTAGAAGTGCATACCATGCATTAGGGTTCGTTGGTTGATTATCAGAAGACAGTAGTTAATTATCATATTTTCTTTTTAGTTTCTTTATTGTGGCATACTTATTTCTTATTTTAATAAAAGCAATATATAATAAATGATATTAGAATAATTATATATATCAATTTTGTTATAATAATAAAGTTTAATTATAACACAATATTATTTCGCTTTTCCGTAATCTTATCGTTGCTTAAATTTTATAAAAAATAAAATAAAATAAATACATATTTTGAGATATGATTTGGCGTATATATAGAGTTGTTTCTCATTCTTTTGGTGTTTTGTAAACTGTACACGTCGGTCGGTGTATTTGTGATGGATAACTCATATCGTTGCTTTTCTTTTACCGAGTTCGAGTATATAATAGATGGATCCTGCGTCATTAACAGTCGTATGGATAAGCTGTGTGTATTATGTATGTTCTTGTGATATGACACATATTATGTTTTGTAAGTTGTAAATCGCTATAGTGTTGACTTGCCTTTTTATGTTTTTTCCGTTAAGATCTAATTGGATGTGTTATGACTGTTGGAAACTACGTTGATCCACAATATCCTTTTGAAAGCTACATGATGAACGAGATATATATCGAATTGGAGAATCAGAGGTATTGTGTACTATCATACAGTTTAGAATTCAAAGCTACTTACTTACAACCAATTTTCCGCTGATTATTTTATTTTATAATTATTAGAGGATGTCGTCTACCATGTCGTTTGGTTGGCAATTTTGGTCGAGATTTTCTCGATGGTTTGACGCATTGTGATGATGATATGATAATATGTATCGTTCTGTCTGCAAAAGTTGATATCATCCGAGGTATTCTAAGGCTGAAATTCATGATAATTTTTCGAATATAGATATAACTAGATAAAAATTAAAAGTGTTTGTTAAGTTATTAATTATTTTGATTGTTTTTTTTTTGTGATCATAAGGTAACTAGATGGCTGTAGCCGCTCTTAATTACACACGGATAATGTTGGCACCAGCTATTCCTGAAGTGGTACGTCTCCTGGAGGCATTGGTGTCAACCGATCAATAATGATTTCCATTTCACGAATACATAAATCTTGGAATACCAGCCTATACATTTTTTTATATCGTGTAAAACTACATTGCAGTTTTTTAGTTTGTTATTGTCATTTTCTTCTCATATGAATTATCTTATATATCTCTGCGTATGTGCGCGATTGTTACAATATATTATAGAATTTTTTCATTTTATATTTAGACTAATAATTATTCTTTCATGCAATATATTGTTTAAGAATTGTAAATATTATATACGGAGGATATATTATACAAATGATAAACTGTAAAGATATTTTGATTGATCTCATTTTATCTAATTTATTGTTACGCTTAATTATTGGTATGTATTATCGTTTTTGGTAGCTTAAACACATCGTTTAGGAATAATTCTTTAAATTGTTTACTTAAATTGCTAATTACTTATTTATTAAATATATTTTCTACTTTTTATATACAGTTACTGTAATGTTTGCCATTTTTAAAATTGAATTTAACTTCATTATGTTAATTTTCCGTTAAAGTATATATAAATTGATATTATCTGAGTATTATTTTTTTGTTTGATACAGAGAATTAGAAGATTTTATCGTTTTTAACATTTTTAAAATAAAGAAAATTAGAAGATTTTATCGTCTTTACCTTTTGTTGCGATATATGTATATTCTAAATAGTAGTAAATCATATCCGAATTAAGTCTAATTTACATATATATATATATATATATATATATATATATCCGAATTAAGTCTAATTTATATATATATATATATCATGTCTCCTACTCTATATTATAGAGACTCATTCTTCGTCTTGGTTTCTCCTAATTTTTCTTCTTTGTTACAATATCGTGTGGTCTAAGCTATGTCGATTTTTAAAAGAAAATCAGCATCTAATGTTTTCGTTAGGGATTTACGTCCTGGCTCTGATAACTTTGTTATCAAAGTTAATATCCTCAAGGTTTGGGATGGATTCAAAGGCAGAGGGGGGTGTTCACTTGAGATGGTCTTGGTTGATCAAGAGGTTAGTGCTATAATTTATGAATATTTATCCCGGTAAGCCAATTATTTGTTGGTTAATTTTTTTTTATTGTCCTTTGGAACTTAGGGTGATAGGATACAAGCAACTGTTGAAAGATTTTTCGCTAAATCTTTTCCTAAAGATTTGGTCGAGGGGAGATCAGTGCTTATCAATACTTTTAAGGTTGTTGAGTATAATTCTGAGTATCGAACTACACGAACACCTTTCAAGATAGTGTTCTATGCAACTACTACTGTCTCTGGATGCTTGGATTTTCCTCAAGAGGTTCCCGAGAAATATATGAAAAGTTTTTCAGATATTTTATCAACTGATTTGGACAATGGCTATTTGATCGGTACCATATCTAATCTGAGACGCATAGTTCATTTACCATTTTTTATGACACGGTATTAAACACTTTTTTACATTAAATAGCTGTTGGCTAATTGTTTTGATTCTTTTGTTTCGTGTTACTTTATTACAAACGCTAAGACGTGGTCAGACAAATCGTAAGAGTTGGTCATGTTGAGGACGTCATTTTTAGTTATATGATTTAACTCATGATCATGTATTAATTTAACAGCGATCTACAATTACCGTGTACTCTTTGGGCTGATTACGCAAAAGAAGTTGCTGATTACGTTAAACGTAATTGCGCATCCGTTGTTGTGGTTATTATAAGGCTTGCATGTATCAAAAACTATCGAGGTATATTATTTAATGATTTATACTTATTCAATTTTAGCGACGATTATGAACAATTTTGTCATAAATTATATGTATTTCTGAAACACCGATTTATTTACACTTTTTAGGTGAGATGAGCGTCTCAAATGCTTTTAATACAACTCAGATTTTGTTTGATCCAGTGTGTCCTCTGGTGGCGAAATTCCGATCTGAGTAAGAATCTATTCAATGGAATTACAGTACGATTGAGGTTGTTCGTTCTACTATAATTAGTTTTTGTATTTTTTCCGTTAAGGTTGCCTCAAGATAAGTATATTCTCATTCCTAACGAAGATGATTCGGGTGTAGATTCTAAAGATTCATTAAATAATGAATTTTTGGGAACTAATATTAGGCGAAAGTTAAGTTCTATACATTCGATCGATACAGTATGTGAATATGCGATACTCTGTCATTTTTTTTATATCGGTGGTTGTCGTTGATTGTTTCGAATAAGCAGGTTGGTAAGTATGTGACATTGGCGACCATACGCTCGATTGCCAATAGTAATTCGTGGTATTACATAGCATGCAAGAAGTGTGAAAAAAGGTTCATCCTATCCCCGAGAGAGACCATGCTCCTTCGCTGCCGTCTTGGAAATGCATTCATTGCAATAGTAATGTTTCTGAGTCTGAAGTTGTTGCTAGGTAGTCAAATCTCTATTCTTTGGATTCGGCGTCCACACACCTTTATAATCATTATGTCGTATATTTTTTTATATTTATAAAACTAATTGTATAATCATTCTCTATAGTTTCTTTCTGTTGTTGAACGTGGACGATGGTTTTGGAGGGATGGCAGTCTTTGTCATGTTCAAAAAAATTGCTCAAAAATTGTTTAAGAAAACTGCCGAGGAAGTTTTCGAAGAATCTATTGGGGTACACCTATAGTTTTATTTGATAAGCATTATGATTATATAACTCAATTAAAATACTTTCAATATATTTTGTAGGATAATTCGTCTGGACTGCCTCAATCACTGCATGATCTAAAAGGAAAAGAATTCCTTTTTAAGGTTGTTATAACGGAAGATAATGTCAAAAAGGTTAAGAGTTCGTTTTCGGTTGACCGGTTTACATCTGATGACTATATGATTCAGACGTTCTGTAGTCAGGTCTATTCTGAGGTATGCTTTCGATTCTTATTTTGTCTGGATATTTGGATATGTAACTATGCATAACGGATTGTTTATTTGCTATGTTTTTTTTTTTTAAGCCTCCGCTTTTGGAAACCTTTGTTGGTGAAGATAGAGGAGCACATATCGAGAAAACTCTGCCTGCCTGTTCTAAAAGTGATTGTGATGATCCTCATGTCATTTTTAATGTAAATGCAGAAGCTTCTATCGAGAAGATTGTACCTGCATCTTCTAAAAGTGACTGTGATGCTCCTGATGACATTGCTAAACTAAATACACATGTTTCTATCGAGAAGACAGCTCCTGTGAGTTCTAAAAGAGATCGTGAGGATCCTGACGTCATTGCTACTCCTGTCAAAACATCTGGATCTAGAAGTAAGAAGAATTCTATGTCATAGGATGTTTAGTGATAATGAAGTCGCTATTATATTATCTTATACATTTTTATGATTCGAGTTTTGTTAGAACCTTTTTCTATTCAGAATATTATTGATTTAGATTTTATGCTTACTTAATTTTTATTTAATTTGAAAGAGTTTAATATTTCGTTATAAATAGTTGTTCTTCCTTTTTTAACAATGATTTATTTATATTCAATTTTATGTTTACAATCGTCGCGTGTATCGCATATTCACATCCTATCTGTAGATCATTTTTTTATCGCATTTGTTTTAGTTATGGTTATCAAGTTTAGTATTATGTCGATAGTTAATTTGTTATGACGTTTGTCTATGATACCGATAATTCGTTTATTGTACTTTTAGATATGATAGTGGGGTTATAATCAATAAACCTTTTAAACCGTTGTTTTGGGATTTAGGTTTATCCTTGAACACATCTACATAACGTCCTGGAAACTGTCGTGACTCTGAAAATTGATTTTATTGCGACACGATTCATATAAATCTAAACTCTGTCTGCTTTTTTTTTTGATATAAGTATCAAAATTAATAAAATGTACATATATCACGATATAGTTAAATAAAATATCGTGATATATATATTACGATCGTAATATTTGTACAAATAAGTATCCAGTATTTGTAGCAAATGAATTATATATTCAGTTTTAATGATTCTCGAAGATTCTAGAAGATTCTAGAGAAAATTTATTCTGTTGTATTTATGTGTGCGTATATTTATGAAATAAAACCAAAATGTCAAATTTCTAATAAAAAAGCCAAATTTATAATAAAACCCTAGAATACTCGGTTATATATAGATGTAGTGTCATATCGTGGTTTACTCCATTCTTTGCTGAGAACTTTTTCTTTATACCTCTAAAATGAACTCATCAGGTACGATATATACTATACATCCAACTTGATATCGTTTTGTATTTATTAAGTTCTGCTTTCTTATTTATATTGCTAGGTAACTTAGATCTGATTATGTCTCGTAGGTGCAAATACACGTGGAAGTGTTTGTCCAAACGTGTTGCCTTTCCATCTTCCTGAATCCGAGATTGTGATGACTGATGAAGGCAAAAATCTTGGTTCTAATGGAATATCTAAATTCACGGCTTGGATGAACTGCAACAAAGAATACCCGAAAGCTAGGATGCTTACGTATTCAGAAACTCCAAGTCAATTTGTTTGGGATCGTAAGCAAAAGTTATGGAGACGATGTGTCATTGGTGACCCTGGAGTCAGCGTTATAGCAGATTGTTCGTATGGATCTGGCGAGACTTATTATCTCAGGATTTTGTTGGCTGTCATAAAGGGCCCATGTTCTTATGAGGATATTAGGACTGTTGCTGGTATCGTGTATCCTACCTTCAAGGATTCATGTCATGCGATGGGACTAGCCAATTTGTAAATTTCATAAGTTAAGCATTAGGATTTTAAGTTATTTTTTTTTTTAGTTTAATTTTATATTTTTATATGGCATATTACAATTACTAAAATGTTTCCGTTATAATTAATAAAATTACTAGGGTTTTATTTTAATATTGTATTTTTATATCAAAAAGTCTCCTATAATTTACCGTCATAAGAAAAAGTAAAACATGGATTTCGGGTTGGAATTATGCTATATTTATAATGTTTATGAATTGATGTTTTTTTTTTCTTTCGTCGCACGGATTAACCCTAGCTTATATATATATATATATATATATATTGCAGATTTTTAATAATAAAATTTGACAATGTTCCTTAAATATTCAATTTTTGGAAATTTTCGAACGAATATATATAACATCCTTTGATCCGTTGTAATCCTGAAGGGAAATTTACCTTATCATAAAATAATAAAATAAACTTTTATGTGAAAATGGATCTTATCTATATTTATCGTATTTTTTATTAATAAAAAATTGTTAATTTTGGTTAGCATTAACGTTATATGTGTGTATATATATATATGCACATACGATGGATTTCCGAGTTGAGTTGTTGGTTTGGACTCTGTGATGGAGGGGATAGGTAATCATTATGCTATGCATAAACTAATTATTGTTTTACTTTATGTTTTGTTATCTTTTTGTATTTTTTAGTGTTCGTTTCGTGTTTCAAACTTTTGTTTTAGTTTTAATAATGATTCGTTGCTATGACTTGGATGACTAGGTGCTCACAGGCGTCGACGCTTGAAATTACAAGTTTTACAATTTTATCTTCCCGAAAGACATATTTTGTTTGCTAATGATTTGAATGAACATGTTCCGGTTGGAAAAGCTAAGTTCCATGCATGGATGAAGTGTAATCAGGTTTACCCAGAGGCGAGAGATCTTTTGTACTCGGAGATACCTTCTCGATTTGTATGGGATCAGAAAAATAAGTCGTGGATACCAAGACGACGTGGGAATCCTGGTCCATGTGTTATAGAAGAAGCACTGATAGAGTATGGAGAAGATTATTATCTTAGGGTTTTGTTAGACGTAGTGAGAGGTCTGTGTAACTTTGATGATATTAGAACTTTTGGTGGAGTCGTTTATCCTTCTTTTCGAAGTGCATGTCGTGCATTAGGTTTAGCTTACTAGATTTGATAGAATATTTCTTTTTTATTTTTTGCTGTTTTTTCTATTCCATAACTATTTTTCTAATAATACCGGAAAAAAACTTTAATACTATAAAGTATATGATTATCGCTTCTCGGTCATGTGCGAGTTTGAACATTCGGTACAATTGTATACGGTTATCGCTGCTCAGTCACGTACGAGTTTTTAATCTGTTTGATAAATCGTTTCTTAAATATATATTTAAGTTCACATTTGAACCAATTGTCATTTAATTTTGTTAGTTTTGACGAATCGATGCTTAAGTATATAAAACCTGCCTTTAAAAGCATAACCGTCGTATCTAAAGTATTTTAAACCCGCATTTTAAAACATAACCGTTTATTGACACTGTCTTATAAAAAAAACATTCATTTTTCTCATCTTTCATCTCCAAACTAAATAGAAATAACGAATGTCTCCATGTAATAGAGTTTCTGAACTTCAGAAGACAAACAGCGGGCAACGTATTTGTGTCCAAGTAGTTAGAAATTATTATGATTTTACTCTCATTGGTTGCCCTAATCGGATGTTAGTTCTCGCTGATGAATTTGTAATTTATGAGATTTAAAAAGATTATCCCTGTTCATGTTTTGGGAATGTAATCGTTTATTGATTCTTTTTTACTAAAACTGTGTAGGACAATCCCATCCTGTGTATCATGCCATTTGAAATACTTGACAAATTCGAGTATGTATTGCTCGAAGGAGAGTGGTATTTTCTTGGTAATTTTGCAGTTACCGACAGATTACCACATCCAAGTATATCATCAAACAACTGTCATATACGTTTCAACGAGGATACAATCACTGAGAAAACCGATCCGAAGTCTTCCAGAGAAATATACTCTTTCTGTGCATTCATAGATATTTTGCTTGCGTCGATTCAAACAGACCGATATCTTGGTAAGTTTCTTACATGCATGTTATTATCTTGGTTTATCTCATTAACTGAGAAATGAATATTTTCTAAATTAGTTGTTTAATTTTGCAGTTGATCTTCTCGGGATTGTCACTTTTGTTCAGAAACTTCAAAGAGGAGTTCATATGTCCGATACATTGGATACACCCACAGAACGTCCACTTATTCGTTTTGTACTCGAAGATCTCGGGTAAGTACAACTTATCCTCAGAATATCTGGTGTCAGACTTGGGTTTCTTGATATATTAAAATATGTTAATTATCTTCTATGTTGGCGTAAATATATACAGTGGAAATTCCTTGAAATGTATTGCTTGGGATAACTTGGCAATAAAATTTGAAGAACTTTGGACGAATCGTGATAGGTCTTCAAGGCATATTATTGTATTGCGATTTTTCTCTTTCAATAGGTGGAGAGGTACGTAAATATTAACTATTAATATCTATTCAATACAGCAATTAATCAGAAGTTTAACAAATTTATTGTTTCCACATGCGTACTGAATATGTATATGTAATTAGATGAGTGGATAGTTGAATCGGAAAGATTCATATCTGATATTCTCGAGGATCCTCCTACTCCAGAAGTGGCAATAGCAAAGATGAGGTATGTAAATTCCATCTCTGATGTTATATTATGTATATGTATTCTATTGACATCTATTTTATGATTTTATAATATTGTCATATTGTTCCATGCTTGAAACTTCAGTTGATTTTACCCCTTTGGATGATGGATATGAAGATCAGTATCCGTAGGAGATATTAATTTTTTATTTCGTTTTTTATAGGTTGTGTACTTGAACAACATAGCTATTTTTTGTTTTTATTGTAATAAATAAATTATTCAATATCTATAAACTTCACCAGTTTCGCAAAGCATCTCATTTTAGCGTATTGTTTTTGATCTACAAAGAGTGTCACTTTTTGTTTTCAATGCAAAATTGTGTTCATAGTCCATTGATACTGTTGTTGATTTAAAAGTATTATAATATTTTACTATGAAAATACATATGTATATATATAATAAACATATATTTTAAAAATGGAAGAAAATAAGGTATACGAAAAAAATAATATAAGCATAGTTTTGATATAGTACCATCGTTGATTGAATCAAATGATGAAAACATAAATAAAAAAGAAAACCAAACATACGAAAAGAAACAAAACTATTCAAAAACTTAATATAACACCATCGTCTGATTCTGTGATTGTGGTCCGCATTCTCTCGACTTCAGGTAGGTTAGGGTTTAATAAAATTTCAGTACAATCGTATGCAGTTATCGCTGCCCAACCATGTGCAAATTTGAACAGTTGGACGAATCGTATAACACAAATGTTAATTTTGTGTTCTTTCCGTGATAAAGCAGTCATCAGGTCCAGTGCATAGTCGTTCCGTGATAACACTTTTAATCTAGCATCTCTGTTGGGCATATAATAATCATATAATGTAGTAAAAATTGATAATTACAGTGATTGCAATTGAGAAACATATTTTAAAAACTTACGATTCGTTACGGAGCTCCACGTAAACATCACCCCACTTTCTTTGGCTCTTGGAGGATTTGTGACTAAATGTTCCAATCACTGCAACGTGTCCAATTATATCTAAAAAAAAGATTAGTTAGTCATTGAGAAAGTTTATAGATATAAAATAACATATATTTTTTGTTATTATTTATTAATTTATCTAAAGTCATACCAACCAAATACAATAGGTCTCGGAGATTGTTGTGTATGTTACCAAATTTAACAATATTTAGGTAGTTGTTGTTATCATAGAAAGAGATCTTTGAAAAATAAGTTTGAGAATTCCATATTATTTTATAATTGTGCAACGTCGGCCTCAAGTCTCCGATGACAGGGACTACACCAAAACGATACAGAATAATTGAATCTCCCTGCTTCACTTCTGATGTAAAACTGTCTATAAACCCTTTTGATATTGATCCATGTATTTTATCACCCTATAAAAACAAACATATGTATATCAGAGAAGTGATATGCACGGAACATATAGAGTCACCGCAATACCTTTTTATCAACCAACACCAAATCTAGAGTGTTGTCAGGTTCACCGATGTGCTCGAAAATACGCATTATTTTCACACGAATATGGCGTAGTTGATTTGATGGAGATATATCGGAGACATTGGTGTAAGTCATGTTTTTCATTGCTAAAAGACAAGCAGCGATCGACATGATGTAGTGCCTATAAAACCTAAAAAGTAGTCGTCATATATAACTTGGTAATGCTAATACATCGTTTTTATATATAACGATGCAAATGGCTCACCTCCGATATATTCCTAATACAAATCGGAAAATTGTTATAATTATAATAATATAATATAATAGATCCCTAATACAAATCGGAAAGGGTATCCCTGTGATCCCGATCTGGAAGGAATGTATCAAGAGATGAAATTTTCTATCAAAGTAGTATGTTATCCTAAAAATGTAAAATAAGCATTAAGGTATCTCAAAAATGTAAAATATTCGATATATCCTTTTATTTTAAATTGTATAAATAAGAAATAAAATTTTGGTTTAAATATTGTCTCTGCTATGTTTATTTAAGGTACCTTTGGACGTAATCATTGTAATTGATTTGAGGCTCTGGGTTTGCGTTTAACTTAAATGGCTTATCTCATATCTATCGCCGTACATAAAAAATATGATCATAATCTGTTTGGAATTTCCGAACTTGATCCTACCAAACATATATGGAAGACTAAGTTGAAAGTCTTACGGAAATTTAAAAGATTTCCTGACCGCACGTTAGACTTTATAATGGGGGATTGGAAGGTATAACACATCAATTTCATGATTATATTTTAGTTTTTATAATGATAAATGTTTGAATGTTTGATTCTTTACTTTTCAGGGACAGAAGATTTATGTAACTGCACCGATTGAATTTTATGATAACTATTCGAGGATATGTAACGAGGGAGATTGGGTTCTTCTAATAAATTTTAATATATTGCCTCTTACTGGTGAATTTAAGCCAAGTACACATCCTTATATGATCCAACTTACCAGTGATATAACATGTGCAAGCTCTTATACTTTAGATATCAATGGTTATTTTTCGTTCGTTGTTTTTGAAGATATTATGAATGGGACTATTGATTTTAACTTGTGTGTGGGTGAGTATTCGGTGTATTTTTCATTACTGATTTGTCATTCAATTACTATATTGATTAATTGATATTCATTTTTAAAAAAAAAAAAAAAAATTAATCGGTAAGGTTGTCAACGTTGGAAACTCTCACGATAGAATTGGATCCTTAGGATACTCTAGACAGCCTATAATAAGATTCGATCTCGAAAACGAAAGGTAATCTATTTTATGTTAATAGAATTTAAAAAACGAATTTTTAAGTTTAACTCAGACTGATATTTGTTTGATGGGAAACTTTAGGAATCGACGTTTATCATGTTTTTTGAAAGGTGATTATGCTGAAACTTTTCTTCGTGAGTTGGGTGGATGTAAACAAGATGTCATTATTTGCATCATTCGTTTGCGAAGATAATTGTTCGACAAGGTATTTTTATTTTTTGATATGAGATGGTTGTACAGTATATGCGATAAATATGATTTGATTTTCGTTTGTTCGATAATACAGGGTGTTTCTTGGCAACTACGTCGTATGATTGCACACAAGTTATTCTAAATTCGCCATGCTTTGAGGTCTATCAGTTTCGAGAGTTGATATCCAGTCGTTAGACCCTGATGTTACGAGTTCCGTGCTAATGTTTTTGGAATTATTTTATATCAATTTTTATTTTTAGGTTTTATGGTTTGTGTTAAACATCGTATGTGATTTGAATAAAATCTGACTTTTGACGCAGTGTATGAAAATAATATTTTTTAATTATTATTTTCATGTATGGATTTCGATGTTCACAGTTATCCCCAAAACGCCTGCGTAACGAATTATAGTATAACTGTCCACGAAAAAATATATGATATAATTTATTGAGATGATATGTTAAATAACCATATTTTTTGGGATAATATTCAAGTTCTAAGAAATATAACGATAGTCTTTTCGGTTTTGTAAAAATATTAGGATAATATATTTGTTGTAATGTAGAGGTATATTTTTAGGATTAACTCTGCATATTTGGAATAATAAATAATTATTTATAAGTCCGTGTTATTGTAATGTAGAAGTATTTCAATAGTATTTTAACATTATCATGAAAAATGTAAATTTTCGATATTGGAGTATTATGGTGCATTAGAGAAGATAGACATATTATCGCGAAGAATAAGTAATGTTAACATTATCGTGAAGTTTTCTATTTCGAAATTCTTTTTATTACCAAAATCTTACTTTATTATGAGAAGCTAAAATGTATATTTTGCATTATCGCGCAATATAATATTATATATATATAATTTGTTAATGATTGTGTATTTAGATCACACATTTTTTTTTTCGTGCTATTCACCAGAAAAAATGAAACGTAAGCTTAGGCGTCCTCGGAAAAAAGGTTGATCTTCGTCGATTGCTCCAAATAAAGGTGTTATTTTAAGTAAATTATATTTTTAAAACATTCACGTGTTATAAATTTGCTTACTATTAACTGGAATTTGTAGGTGGTAATGCTAAGAACGCACGATATGCTCCTACCAGTGTAACCGATATTGACCAAGTTGGAGGTTTATTTCGTTACAATATCAATGAAGTTCCTGATCTAACACCCCAGGGAATTCGTAATGCACAGCTGAGAAGAATGCATATCATGCGTGAGAGGAGAAAAAGAGAAGAAGCTATTGGTTTGATCTTCTTTTTTAGTAATTACAATGTAGATTAATAATTATATGCCTGTTTTACACTTATTATTTTTTCCGTTAAAAAAACAAACAGATCTTTTGGCTACTTCTATCAACACCGAAGAGTTTGTTTGCTTTATTGCTACTGATTCTGAGTCCGATAGGGATAATGATGAAGACTCTATGTCGGAAAGTGAGGATAAAAACCAAGGTCTGGTAATAAAAAGAAAGGAAGACCCAAAAAACGTGCTAAATCCTCTGATTTTTGTGATGAGGATGCAACCGAGACCGTTGTTACTAGAACAGATTTATTGGAATCAGTTAGTCCTGGTCTGAAAGATGGAAGTTATGGTTTTCATTGGACTAATATATTTCATTTAATACATAATATATAACTATCGTGTAATTCATACTAAGCAATGAATATTATTCTAATCAGGTTATTACGACGATGGTGATCCTATATATATATGTGGTAATTGTAAGGCTTATATGTGGTATGGAGAGAGGTTGGGTAAACGATATCGTCGTAGGAAGCCTATATTCTCCATGTGTTGTGGTCAGGGTAAAGTCGTTCTTCCACTTCATAAAACCCCTCCGAATTCATTATTAGCATTGATGTATAATGATGGTGATTTGCGTGATCACTTTCGTGAGTTTATCCGGGCGTATAATATGATGTTTTCTTTCACTTCTCTTGGAGGATAAATAAATAAAGAAATCAACGACGGGAAAGGTCCTTACATTTTCCAGATGAGTGGGGAGAACTACCATTCTATAGGGGATTTGCTACCACCTCCAGGAAAAGAACCAGCCTTTTTACAGCTATATATATATGATACCGCAAATGAAACATCTAACCGAATAGCTGCTTATGGGTATGATTATTATTCTTTTGTTTATATTTAATTTAATCATTGAGATCAATTTTAAAACATATATGTATTGTTATTAAATGTTATGTGGTTCTAACTGTTATAAGAATTTATTTTAAAAATTTTATAGGAAAACTGGACCGACTGATAAATTGCGAGAAAAAGTTGTTGAGAAAATAAAAAATATGCTAGATAAACATAACAAACATGTGGATGCATTACGAAACGTTCGAGAAAGGTTTGATCCTAACGATGATACAAGCCGGTTAAGGATAAATTTAAAGTGTGACAGGAAAAGTGATGGAAGGACTGAGAATCTACCAGCTAATAATGAGGTTGCTGCATTGATACCTAATGATTTCGATCATGAGATAGATGCACGTGATATCATCATCGAGTCTAAAAAGACTGGGAATCTCAAAAAGATCAGTGAACTACATCCTGCGTATCTGCCTTTGCTATATCCATTATTGTTTCCCTATGGCGAGGACGGGTTCAGACTTGGTATCGATATTGGTTTTGTAGATACCCAAGGGAGGAAAATGTTGCATATTACTATGAGAGAGTTTTTTGCTTACCGCATACAAGAGAGGGTTGGCGAGTCACCAATCATCCCTTTATCTGGAAGATTGTTCCAGCAGTTCTTAGTGGATGCATACACGATGATTGAGACTAATAGACTACGTTTCATATCAATGAATCAGTCTAAACTTCGTTGCAAAAATTATGATAAGATAAAGAAAACTGTTGATGAAGGTGACACTGATCTTTCTGACAAGGGTAAACGTATTATTATACCTTCTTCTTATACTGGTGGTACAAGGTATATGGTGCAACATTATCTAGATGCGATGACTACTTGCCAGCATTTTGGTTTTCCGGATCTTTTCATAACCTTTACGTGTAATCCCAAATGGCCTGAGATTACCAGGCACCTAAAAAGATATAACTTGAAGCAAGAGGATAGGCCAGATATATTTCTGATTACGTACCCATTTGGCGGTATCCATGTGTCGAATTTATGTCTCCACAAAACCGCAACACATGCACTTCAACCCTATCTCCAGATCTAGAATCAGGTCGTGTTTTCGTTTTGTGCAACTTGATTGGGGTGTCTCATTAGATGTGTTTCCTTTGTCATCCTCCATAAGTAGAATGTACAGATTTTACAATTCATTGTGTAAGACATGATTAAAATTAACTTTAGTGAATAGGATGTATTACCTAAGGAGTGTTCTGTTTAGCTTTCTGATTTGATGCGGTGAATAAATGTAATTGTTCCCATAATTCTTCTTGCTCTATCTCGGAATCTGTTGGTGAAGGTGTGACTTAGGTTCCACGACACCGAATCTCATTACCAATGGTGGGGGATTGATGATCAACAAGCCATTTTCATCGAATTTTTTTCGTTTGTGTTCGCCATGTTCTCATACTCTGTCAGTTTTAGTTTTCCTCTTTATAAAACTTATTCAGAGTTCTCGATCAAAAAAAAGAAAAAAAAGTTTCTAAAATGTCTGATGTTGTCGATGTTGCATGTTTGGATACTTACAAAACAGGGTGGTTAATATCTGTCAAGGTTGTCAGGCTCTGGAAGCATTCAAAATTCTTCGGAAATACTATCGAGATGGTTTTGTCTGATATCAAAGTATGTGTCTTTTTTTGAAGTTATTCTTTTATGTTTTCTGTTTATTATTCAATGATTATTTTTTGCTGTGTTATTTTTCTAGGGTACTCGGATCACTGCAACCATTATGCCAAACGAGTTTCCCACTCGCTGGAAAGAAATCAAACAGGGACAGTGGATTCGAATTTTCAACTTTCATGTTAAAGAAGCTACTGGATCAATGCTTACAACGATCAATAAACATCGTTTGCAGTTAACTTTTGTCACTATTATCACCCCTATTCGAACGAGGTCGTACAATTTGTATCTCTATTGCTTCCGATTTTATGATATTGTGGATCGAGCCATTCCTTTTGACTATCTGATTGGTAAGAATTTCATCTTTAACTTTTTATAAGAATTAATCAAGTTTATCAGTGTGCACGATAATTTCTAAACATATATGTTAAGTTTTGTAATAGATTTAAATTCAATTTATTATTTCATTTATTATCAGACGTTATGGGAACTATTGTGAATATGGGTCCACTCTGCAATGCAAGTAATGATGCTTATGAAGAGAATCTCGCTTATCTCCGATTTGAGATAGTAGATGCACGGTATTATGAATCATGTCCATTGATTTATATGTAAAAGACTGTTAACATATAAAGTCTTAACCAAATATTTTAATTTTTGTATTATTTTTTCTTGCGGCAGAAGAGAAGGTCGGTTAGCATGTTACGCCCGTGGTTCTCTAGCAATAAATCTCCATGATGTATATCTGAGAAACACATGTGAATCGGTTGTCTGGGTGTTAAGGTTCTGGAAGATGACAAATGGCCAAGGTATATACATATTTCCTCATATATGTCTTAAAATCTGAATATTTAATAAAACTTTTGTCTATTGTTGTTTAGGAGTCGATAAGAAGTCTGTGGTTCTCCGATCTAATGATCTATGCTCAGATTTTTTGTACAATCCTATCAATGCAGAAGTTGATGGATTTAGAGCAACGTGAGTATTTAAATTTTTGGGGTCTATATATATTATTGTTTCAATGTTTATTAAAACGTTTTGATAATGAATTTTTATCACTTTCGTAGGCGGAACCAACTACGAACGAGAGCATCGACTGGTTGATGTTATTTGTAGACTTCCTCTATTATGCCTCTCTATTTACACTGTTTCTTCTTTGTGTTCTTGAACTCATTACTTAGTAATTTTATGTCTGCTTTTAAAACTAAGATCAGTGCTTTTGTTTAATACTTTCTTATTGTTTATATATTAATTTTGTGATGTATTATCAAACTATATTTTATGAATTATATGTGTTTTATATAGCTCATATTGTTAGGTTCGATGTCAGACTATGTCCTCTTTATAAGATTTATGTGGAAAATATTTACATTATTTTTGGTATAGTCAGAGTAATTGCCTAAAGTAAACATACTTTAGATCAGGATACTTGCCTAAGGTAAACATATTAGGAAATATATATATACTTCGACTATTTGTCACAGGAAAATGTACTGACTGTCGTCATAAATTTTCAAAAGACTTCTAACCATAATTGTCTTTTCCAAGACCTCATAAAAAACTTTAATGATCGTGATAGTAAAGATATTCTACAATATGAACCCAATCATGTTTAGTCTTGATGGTTTTTCAGGAAAATCGAAATCAGTAATATTTTTGTAGAGATTTAGATTCGTTTAATGTTTAGATGTTTATTTGCTTAATAATATCTGGTATACCTATATCAATAATATTAAATCATGATTGATTAATGGGTCCAGTATATATACATTTTTAGCTACCTTAATAACCAAATTATATTCGGATATCGAAATAATAATAAAAAATAATAATACAATCATGAATTCCTTAATTTAACAATGATTTATCAGTATGAAAACACTAATATACACATATGTTTTGTCTTCGAATTAAAACAAATTTTTAAATCATATAGAAAGAAGATATACATATATAGATTGTGTTTTGTTATATTTATAAAAAATTATAAAGTTATAGATAATTTGTTTTTTAGTGGTTGTGATCATATTGTATTTATATTTAATATATATGTACATATATATAACGGATAATGGAAATCGTTTTAAATGACTCGGTTCAATAAATGGTTTCTAATGAATCGTCATCATTATGCGTAATAATATTTTAAAAAACTTAACGTGTATATATAGATGATCTGATAAAGACTTGATGCAACAGAACATAACTACTTTCTGATATTTTATTCTCTCTAAACATCTGACAAACATGGGTAGTTATGATTTGGTTCATGAGATGAATGGATGGAGAGATGACTGGAGGATTGTTGTTTAAATTTTGAAAAAGTGGAGCGTGAACGATCCACAGGGATTACCAGGTATTGGCTTCTTTATGACCGATGAGAACGTTAGTTTTATTATAAACTAAACTCTTTATTATTAAATCTCTGATTCTATATATTTCTTTATTGTTTCTATAATTTCTATATTTTTTCATATATTGTAGGGATGCCGAATTCAGGCAATTGTTCACAATCAGATGTTCGAGTATTTCGAACGAGTTTTCCATGAAGGTCACTAGATTATGTTATCTCGGTTTAGTCTCAACCGATTGCTCAGTAATGATTGCGATAAGATAACTAGACACGATTTTATGATTCCTCTGACTGACGACACAAAGGTCTCACGTATAATACCAATATCTAATAAGGCATTGCTCAGTTTCGTACAATTTTCACAGATTATCAATAATCCTTTCGCTCATGAGTATCCTATTGGTTAGTATAATCATATATTGTTTTTTTGTTTTTTTTTGTTTTTTTTTTTTGAAAAATTCGCTGTAGTTTTATTGATATGTGTGTTTATTCAGATTTGATTGGTGTATTTGATATTGTAAGAGATCTCATACCAGTTGTGCAGACAGATGGAAAAAATTGTCATGACACTTTGTTTTCGTCTTAAAAACAATGTGTAAGCGCATTCTTTTTATTTTCTATTTTTTATTGTTATGATAATTTAGTTTTACAATAACTCTATTATGTAATTTGAAGGGATAATACATTGGAATGTATCGCACATGGCTCATTAGCATCTGACATAAAAAACAATGCATAGGATATGATGGTCCATTTGACGTCTGTGTTTTAACCGATTGGTGTGTTACGAGAACTGGAGGTATACCTTTTAATTTGATATAACTCTAAACAATTTGAATTTTTAGATATCATCCTGCGTATTGATTCTTTTTTATTAGAAGAAATTAATATCCAAAATCACAAAGAAGAAGGTCTTTCGCGTTTCATGACTGCTCCTGAAATGGATGAAGTTTCTCAAGTTCGGGCAAAGTAAGATAATTATTATGACATTAACCCTACTCCCTTAATATAGTTTTTTTTGTAGTACTATATTCTTAAATATTAATTTCAGGACTTGGGTGAAGATACAAAACGAAGTGCATGGAAACAGTTCTTTTTCTTAGATATGTACTAGTTATAATTTATATTTTTATTATTATCTTTGTTATCGTTTTTTTATTTGGTTTTTGGTTATTGATTTTATCATGTTCTACTAAACACTATGTTTTATAAATAATATGGTTTTGTAGCATCTATGAAAGAAAAAATAAGAATCTAGAAACAGTTGTTTTTGTTAGTTCACTGAATAAATAATTACTTGGTTGAATTTACGCGCTCTTGAACACGATAACAAGTCACCATCTTTAAAATATATATGTAGATGTTTATGATTTAGCTAATATAAATTTTATTTACAATAAAATTGTCATTTAAAATATATAGATGGTGTTATAGTAAACAATTTTAAGAATTGGTAACAATGAGAATTGGAATATTAACATAATTTTAAATAGAAAAACCTTAATATATATATATATATATATATATATATATATATATCTATTTATTTTACTCGAAGATAATATTTTTTCATTATCTATATTTATCCTCAAATGTTAATATTCTTAATTTTCGGTTATAGATTAATATAAAATCAAATTTTTTTCTTATAAATATACTCTAAATTGCATAACCCTAAACGATAGGCATCACGCAATGGCGGATTATGATTTTGTTCGTCAATTGGACTCTCAAAGATCTGACTGGAGAATTATAGTGAAGATACTCAAAAAAATGGGTGGTGGATTACTCGGACGATAATCAAAGTCTAAATTCATTCTAGTCGATGAAAGGGTAAATTTCATTAACCTATAATGGTATTTGTGATATTTATTATTGGTTATGCTTATTGTTTTAACATACACTAATTTGTTCTTTTGTTGTTCTAATGTTATCGTATAAACTTCTAGGGTTGTAGAATACAGGCTCGGGTAAACAATCAGATGATGGAGCATTTCAATCAAATATGCGAAGAAGATCAATGGTTTATGTTGACTGGATTTTTTTTGAATCCTTACAGCTGGACTAATATCCAAAGTATTACAAAACAAGATTACGTTATTACACTGACAAAGGGAACAACGATTTCACCAGCTTTACCATTAACAAATAATTCGTTCTATAATTTTGTATCATTCCTCTTGATTTATGAATTCCCAGATGCTCATTATTATCTAATTGGTAAGAATATTTTGGTATCTTCTTATAATGCAAAATTTATAGTTCGCACTAATGTCTTTATCTTGACTAATTACAATTGCAGATTTGATTGGAGTCGTCGAAGATGCTAGATATTTTACTATTACATACCCGGATGGAACGACTTCATCATCAATTCGATTTAATATAATAGATGATGAGTAAGTATATCTCAAACTATATGTTTTTGAAGTTTAACTAACTAACTATTAACTACATTCTTTGTCAAAATATAGGGAGTATATGCTAGAGTGTGTTGCACACGGTGAGTTGGCAACTGAAATAAGAGATAAGTGTAGAGAATACGAAGGTCCCTTTGCTATATGTGTGTTAACCGATTGGTGTGTAGCAATTGACGGGGGTATGTTCTCTGATTATACATCAATATGTTATTTATAAAATCGTTGTATATAACATAACAATATTCCAATATATATGTTTTAGAGAATGTGTCTATCAAGGATCATGATGATGATGGTGTGTCCCGTTTTATCACTGATTCACCTATTGATGAAATTTTAACCTTGCGCAATAGGTAAGTATGTTTCTATGTGTTGTTTAAATTGACATATGAAATAAATATATTTTCATATATTTAGATCTACATGATTTTCTTATTGAAATTTCAGGATTAGAGAGAGATTATATAGGCTGGATACAGATAATGTCTAATGGATTGGGCCGATTAAAAGGATTTAAAAACGATAATCCATATATATTATTAGTTTTGTTAGACACTTTTTTGTATTTACAAGGCTGTTTTGCGATTATTAATAAATAATAATTTATTCTAATTTGGGTTTATATTACTCCTTATAGATATAATATACATTGTTTTGGGAAATTTACTACTAGAGTATGATTATGTGCTATCGTGAGTTGATTATTTATGAAGGATTGTCATTGGATAAAAATAACATTATTCTGATAAATTGGATTATAAACGATATTAAATATTTTTAATAATGTTCTGTAAAAAAAATAGTGTCTTCTCCTTGGTCGCACTACGGATGATGCCCTGATTTTTAAGAGAAAGTAAGTAATCTGAAAATTATAATTGGAGAGTTTTGTATATACAACAATCTTATAGTATGTATATGTCTCTTAAACCTCCAGGATTCGGGAGAGGTGGAACACATTTTAGACACAAGACGGAAATATAACTTATAATAATACTTAATAGAGTAGTGTTCTATTAATTTCTTTTTATAAGTATTTATATAACTTAAAACTTGTGTGTTGGATCTTATTATACAATATTTTAGTCTCAATTATTGAAAATAAAAATGTGATGTTTATGTTACAAGAATTTTAATAATTAAATTATAATAAGATTTATATGATGAATGTATCCGCGTCGCCCGCGCGACGCGGACAGATACCTAGTTCTATTTTATTTTCTTTGAAAATCATCATATTACTTTCGTAATTGTATTTATATATATATATAGACCCGCACCTAGTGTGCACTAAAATCCACTATAACACATGTGTGCACTTGGGTTGAATGATAATCAAAGTATTTTTCCTATGGCTGGAACTAGCTTTGCACTAAACTGGTCAAACGTCGAGAAAAATCATTCAACTAACAAAGAAGATCTGCCAGAGACCAGCGAATCATCCACAAAAGAGACTAACATAGATACAACAGAGACTACAGCACAAAAGGATAAACCCGAAAGTTCAGCTACAACATCACAAGAAAATAGAAAACACCACAAATGCAAAACAAAAGCAAGAATCAGATTTGTGAAGGATCGTCAAGAGTAATAAATCCAACAACAGGTGTAAAACATAAGTCTACAAT
This sequence comes from Eutrema salsugineum, assembly GCF_000478725.1. Lineage (NCBI taxonomy): Eukaryota > Viridiplantae > Streptophyta > Magnoliopsida > Brassicales > Brassicaceae > Eutrema > Eutrema salsugineum. Next base: position 7,100,813 of record NW_006256895.1, read on the forward strand.
CAAACCACAGAGATCAATGAAAACATAGAAAAAATTTCTCAAAAAAAGTAAACGATTTAGAGAAGCACAACACCATTAAAAATATTCACAAAAAGAAGGAAGAAGTACCTGAAAAGAGGCTTGAAGAGAATTCCAGCGAGAGGGAGATAGACAATCAGTCCACACAAAACTCGCCTAAGAAGCTACTGCAGCAGAGAAAAGAAAAAAACAATCAGTTCAAGGATTTCGCAACTACGAAAACACCACAGTAAAAAGCGAAATCGATTCACAACAAATCATGGGAAGCTAACCAAGAGAAGAAGAAAACACATATTAAACAATTTCGAAATTTATAATCTGCAATTTATGAGCAATAGAACACTGTAAATCAACACATGATATGTTCATAATTTGCATCATTTAGGTTGTCCATTTCATTCTAAATCATGTCTTATTTCATGCATTTTAGGTCTTTAGGTGTTGTTTTAGAACTTAGGGGTTTGCATTAGGTGCAAGTGAGTCTTGCATGTTTTGAAGTGTTTACAGGTGATTTAGAACCAGTTTGGACCTGAAAAGATGAAGCCAGGAGAAGAAATGGTGAATGTGGCTTTAAAAAAATGGTGAAAACAGCCTTTTGGAGGTTCTTGGCGATAGCCTGCACCGCAGGAAGCTTTTCTCGGCGATTTTCATGTACCGCGGGTGGATTTCTCGGCCAAAACACGTACCGGCTGTTCAAGGTTCTCGGCCAAAAATCTCGGGTGCGGATATATCTCCGAAATCACGTTACCGGAAGGTCTTGCCGGCCGATTCAGCCTCTGGGGTCTTCAGCAAAGATCACGATAATTGAGTCTAACTTTCAGAACAGTTGGAATCGATGATTTGGAGCATCGACATGAAAGATACGGCTACCGGAAGACAGACCTCTCTCGCATCCATTTCGGAGCAATCCGATACGTCTGAAAAAATGCCTGTCCGGGGAGTTGTAACATCCGATTCAGCTTATAGGGTCTTCAAAAAATTTGGAGATGATCAGGTCACGGATCCAGAACAGGTAGAATCATTGGATTTGGAGTCGTGAGCAGAGAGTTAAGCTCACCGGAAGGAACACCTGTCTCGCTACAGTTTCAAGATCGATCCGATGAGTCACAAAGATTGCGTGGGAAGATGCCTTTCCAGTCTGATTCAGTTGCCGAGGCCTTCATCAAGATTCAATATCTTTTAGTTATATTTTCATAAAATCTGAGATCATCCAGTTTGGAGCTATGTGCTGAAAGATACCGTTTTGATCGTTTCAATGCGCTGCAGAGATGAACCATCCGGGGAACCTTCCACTTCCCAAGCTCTGAAGGTTTCTTCACCAAAGTTCGAGAAAATTGAGTGATCTTTCCGCGGCAGTTGGAATCAAGCCATTTGGATCTATATCCTGGGAGTTACCCTCCCCCGAATGCAAAGTGGTCCGAGGAGACTTGAAGTCTGCGAGATAGTTTTGCGACTTAGTTAACTTGCAGTGCCTAAAGATTAAATTCTGGAAATGAGCTGCGTGTGGAGATGTTTGGGTAAGGTAACCCTGAGTGAGACCAAAGACCCCTGAGCAGGAAAAATGCTAAGTCCACAAGCTGTGCGACTTGAGCATGCGAGTTGGCCGAGCAGTGAACTGAACCGCAGAAAGACTCGCTGTTTACACCGACTTGGGCCTGCGACTTGGGAGTGAAGTAGACCATCTCGCACACATACTTGAAGTCCTGTGCTACATGGTCGTGCGAGCTAGAGAGCAAAGGAACCTGAATCGCACAAACACTCGCGGTTTACACCGAGAGAGGAAAGCGGCTTGGCTTACAAAGTTTTATCTCGCTAAACACCTTTCCAGACTTGTGCGAGTTGTGCATGCGACTTGGGGCTAAAGGAGGACCAACTCGCACACATATTATCTCCAGAATACGTCTTGGTTGTGCGATTTGAAGAGAAGAAAACCTGAACAGCACAAACACTCGCGGTTTACACCTAGATAGGCATGCGGCTGAGGCTGAAGAATTTAAGGCGCATAAGGCTGTTTGTTTGGCTGTGCGACTTAGGCCTGCGACATGGGAAGCACCTGACCAACTCGCACACATGGAATTTTACCCATTTAAGCCGGGTCAGTACCCGGTTCGTTTAAGAAACTATAAATATTTATTTAGGGTTTTACCCTGAGGACTAAGCTTTATTCCTTAGTTTTTCTTTGCCTCTTTTGTGAAAAGACTTCTTTTTGAAGAGATATATCTCCTTTTGTGAGTTCTAATCAAGAGAGAATCAGAGATCTTTGTGTTTAAAGCTGTTTTCCTTCTTAATCTATCTTCTCCATCTTCATTCCCCATCATTAATCATGCTTAACAACACATCTTGCAAAGGATTGATTGTATTAAGTATGATTAGTAAGTAGTCACCTTAAGGGGGTTCTAGATGTGTAGGCTAGGGTGCTAAAGTGTTAGATTAGGAGTGCTTAGGGCTAGATTCATTGATTCATCTCTCTAAAAAGCTGCTCTCTAAGCTAGATCCTTGCACATCACTTGTGATCTAGAATCTGGGTTTTTCATGTACCACAAGTGTTTGATGAAATTCATGAAAGAGCTATATTAGGGGTTTATGCATTAACCACATGATGATGTTTTGTTATTTGCATAAATGATCATTTAGAATTGATTCTTAATGCAGTCTTGTTGTTTGATCTCCAATGATGATTGGGTATGTGAAATAACTTGATTTGTGTCTTGATGCTTGGGAAATATTAAGGCTTGATTAGAGTTCTAAATCATTTGAATCATGTTTCATCATTGTCATTAGCATTTCTAGTTTAGCATCAAAGCACCTTAGCCAACTATCATGTCTAGAATCTCATGCTTCCATCATTTCATATCCATATCATTTGTCATTTGCTACTTGTTTTGATCATTTGCTTAGTCATTAATCTTGTTTAAATCTTTAGTAGTCATTAGTTTAATCAAAACCTCACTTGTTTGCTTGAATTAAGAAATAGATCACATAGCTTAGTGTCTAGCTTCCACATCCTTGGATTGACACCCCTTATACCACTTTGACAAGGGGATTGATAGCCCTCAGAGCCTAAAAACACTTGTCTATCAACATATTACCTTCAGATTATCAGTTGAGACAGCAGCGATGGAGTTCTCTAAGCCCGTAAATCACTATCCCTACACCCAGAAAACACAAATCGATTTGGGAAAAACAAAACCTAACATCTCAATCGATTGAAACAAAATTGCAAATAACGAGTAAGCAGACGAGATAAGAGGCGGACGGCGGTTGATTTAGACTTACCGGATACAGCGAAGAAGTTCTGGCGGATGCTTCACCGGAGAAAAAAGCCTCTATTGACTTTTTTTGTGTTGCGATGAAGAAGATGGTAGGAGGCGGATTCTACAAAGTAAGGTAAATGTAATTTTTTTTTTCTTTTTATCAATTAAAATTTAATATGTTTAAATTTGGTATCATAAATTTTAATTATTATGGTTAAATTTGAATTAAAAGGGTAGAAGAGGTTAAATTATTTGTAGAAGTATTAAGGAGACAAAATTTATTACATAAGTAGTAAGAAGACAATAGTTAGGTTTATTTGTCCTATATTTTAAATTTTAAATTTTTATTATTATGGATAATTTCGATTTAAAGGGTAGAAGAGGATAAATAATTTGTAGAAGTTAAAGGGACAACTTCCAAAATTAAAGTATTAAAGAGACAATAGTAGTGTTTTTTTATCCTATATTTTTAATTATCCCAAAAATTAAAGAAACAATTAAAAATATAGGACAAATAAACCTAACTATTGTCTTTTTACTACTTAATACTTCTACAAATAATTTAACCTCTTCTACCTTTTTAGTTCGAATTTAACCAGCTAGTTATAAATGAAAACCACACCCTTGTTACAAAAACTTAAATAAATGAATACTAAAGATAAGATATATTGTTAAAAATAAAATCATAATAGACTATTATTTAGTCATGTTCTTTCATTCTAGCACGTGTTTAATTAATTTTAAATTATATATTTTAAGTAATTTTATGTGAAAAAAGAAATTTTATAGTTGGATCCTAATAGTAAAAGGTAAAAAAGGGAGAAACTAAAAGAAAATGAATAAAACCAAAATTTATAAGAAAAAAAACTATATATATATGTATATATATCATTTTAATATACAGAAATTAGACAATATATTACAATTTTATAAACCTAAATTTTTTGAATAAAATTAATATAACAAAATTATTTAATTACACAAACAACCTAAAATTAGATAATTAGAAAGCACTCATAATTACTTAGATACTATTTAATATGAATCAATTTCTAATTTTTTAATTATGAATTAACATATTACGCGGGACCTAGTCTAGTTATCTTATAAATCAGGACTCATTCTCTCATATATGTACCAATTCCACATATTTAATCTTAAAAAAATACAATAACATATTCATTTATCATATACTAGTTAAGTACCAGCATATATACAAATTATAACCCTCAAAAACAATATATATATATATATATATAAATGAAAAATAGAAATAAAATTAGATCACCCATAAAAATATATAAGGGTTATATAGAGGTGATGCATTAGAATTTCTTTTCATTCTAGGATTATATAACTTTTTAAAGTTTTTCAATCTAAATAGATTTTTTTTTCATTTTAAACAATAGCTTTTAAAATAAATTTTGGTTTATTCTTTCTTTGTTTACTTTTCATTTAGAATTTTAAGCTTTTGTTTTATTTTCTTATTCTGAACAGAAATATTTATTTTTTCTTTTTCTACAAAACACTAAACTTTAAGATTAATATTAGTTGGAAGGTAGAACGATGGTCCCCCCCCCCCTCCACCTCTGTTTTCTCTACCCGCGGACCAGCGTTTTTTGATATGTTGGATTGATGCTTCTTGGATCAACCACAGACTGGTTAGTGGCTTCGGATGGAGTTTGGAGGATGGCAGGGAAAATAAGATTTTCGGATATCAGGGATGCCGCAGAAGCCTCTTGGCCCTTCATGCCAAGATGGATAACTGATGCGAGCTAGGGTTTCTGTCGCAAAATAGTTTTAAATTTGTAAACCCTAGTGTCTGCAAATGCACAGCAGTGCGTTGTAGTACTTAGGGTGTCGATCCACAGGGAGAGTTGTCTTTTCTGCAGAAACTTCTAACTGGATTAGTAATCGAAATCAAAGACCAATGGAGGTTTTTGTAGGGTTTGTTTGACACTGAAAACGCAAGAATAAAACAAGACTAATACTCTACTAAAACGAATGTTGGGTTGACAGATATATCTTAGGGGATATTCAATTCATGCTAGGGTTTTAAAGCCCATAGGTGGCGATTTAGACTTCTTTGGGTTACTCTAATTGATGTATGGTGGCATTTCCAGTGAGCTTCCGGGCAATTTATCTTCATCTGTTTCTGAGATCTACATGAAACTGGAATAGACATATGTATGATTAACCTACTCTCGTCATCTTAATCAATTAATCACTTACCTCGGCAATTAACTCTCGTTCTCATGACACGAATAAGATCATGCATTAGACATTGAATTCGTATGCTCACATCTTCTATACAGGTAGCTCTCTACTCCTATAGCGACTATATTCTTCTGAAGATTTGTTCTGGTAATCTGATACAACACTCTCGTGGCTCTGATTCCTAGATTCAGTAGTTAGATCGCGAGTTTAACTACATGCATTATGAACAACTTAGAAGAGATGAGATCTAGAATATGGCTAAGAAAACAACAGCTATCCTAATTGAATATGGAGTCCCCTTCGATGGATCCCTTAAACCCAACAACTAAATTACTCTGACATGATTAAAGAAAAAATAAAAAAAGAAATAGATAGCATAAACGGAATAAATGAAAAGAAAGAACAAGGGTTCAATAGAAGAATCTCTATCTCCCTAACCTAAATTTAAGAAATAAAAGTTGGGTGCCTCCCTAACAGAGAGAAAGGAGCACACACGAAATAGGATTTCTAAAATACATATTTATAGGTCTCCAAGTGTTTCTGGTCGGCCTTAGGGCTTCTTTTGCAGAGAAAATGAGTTGGGCTTGAAAACAGGTCATTGGGCCGTTTATGGGCTTGTCGCAGAGTTGGGCTTCTCCAAGTCTGGTAAATGATGTTCCACCGTGGGTGAAGGCTCTCAGGCGTGGCCAGGATTTTTTTTCACCGCAGTCACGAGCTCCTGGACCGTGGTGGTTGGCTTATGATGTCCAAACTCTATTCCTTCTCTTGCTTCTTTCGCGAGACTGCAGAACATGTCTTCAGTAAATTGGAAATAACTTATGATCCAACCGTTGGATTGCGTCCAATCCAATTGCATTAGAAATCTGGTTCAGACGGTGAGAAGGTCTTCATCGGATGTGAAACTTCTGACGGTCCGAAATTGGCCAAAAGTGGATTTTTCTCCAATTTGCATTGCTTTTGCCTAAGAAACCTTAAAAGTCTTTTAAAACTCCAAAACATGGAAAACACTTATAAAACCTTCAAAACTGATTGAAAACACCTGCATAAGATACTGAAAGTGATCCATAAATATGGTCAAAATCCGGTGTTATCAACTCCCCCAGACTTAAACATTTGTTTATACTCAAACAAAACAAAAGATCTAACTCCAGAAAAGAGGTTTGAAAATCACAGGATCTAAGAAAATCTCATGTCAAGTGATGCATAAATATGGTCAAAATCAGGTGTTATCCACTCTCCCAGACTTAAACCTTTGTTTATCCTCAAACAAAACAAAAGATCTAACTCCAGAAAAGAGGTTTGAAAATCACAGGATCTAACAAAATCTCCTGTCAAGACTGAAAGTGATACCTGCTACAACCAATGATGAGAGAATTAGATGTCAAGATTATGTTCAAGTGAAATGAGCTAGTATATCCTAGTAGAAAAGATCTCCATGAATAGAAATCCTCTGGTGGGAGTTCGTAGTGCAAGTACTCTAGCTACTGCCTAATCTAGTACTAACCAAAACAGAAACTAGCATGTAAAGTCTAGAAGCACATGGGTCCTATTCATCATAGTTTTGTTTTTGGTGTTCCTGTTTTTGAAATCAGTGTTCCTGTTTTTTTTTTTTTTTTGAAAACCTTGTGAAACCCTTTTATGAAAGACCCTTTATGAAATAAAAACTCAAAACAAACTTTCGTTAGTAACGGATGAACATCCTTCCCCAGACTTAAATCACACTGTCCCTAGTGTGAAAAAGTTGGTGAGAACATGGTAAATAAAAACGAAATAATCTAAAGAAAAGAAAAGAAAATGATGTAGAACCGTGGGTATGATGGATGGGCGCCTATGTCTCATAGCTGCTGTCTATTTCTGTGGCAGAGGAATCATCATCATACTTGTGGTTCTTCTTCAGTAACTTCTACATGCGCCTGTTGATCTTCTCTTGCTGATCAAGCTTCTTTTTCAAAGCTGCAAAGTCTGCATTATTCCTAGTGGATGCTCTAATCTGAGAAGAACTGGCTCGGGATGAAGATGGTGCAGGCTGAAGTCTCCTGCTGTTTGCAGCTACCTCGCTCTTGGCTTTTGCAGCCAGAAATTGCTTCATGGTCAGAGGGAAGAGTGGCAAAGATGGTAGGAAGTCGCTAGTCTCTGGTTTCCATCCTGGGTCTGAACCATCTCAAGGACGGGGCATTGAATCTGATGGTAGAAGGACCCTGTACTCGGTGGAACTGGTGCAGAACTTGTAAGAAAATCCAATTGGGTCCATCTTGGTCCTGGTGATAGTCCTGTCTCTAGAGAACTGAGAGAGATCAAACCAATCCTCTCTAAGAACTGTCTCAGCTGAAAAATCAACTCTTGCTGCTATCATAAGCGAAGTAATGATGCTCCCAAAAGCTGGTGAGTATTCATGACAATCAGATGTAAGCATCTCATGCTTAACCTTCACTAAGTTCCTTGCAATGATACAAGCAAAGCAAGGAAACCTGGGGTGATCTGACAAAATTCACTCTCGACCTAGAGGAAGACTTGACTCTTCGAGTGAAAGATAGATGAATGGAGGTTCGTTCAATCTCTCCTGAAAATATTCTTCTTTGAGCGGCAATGAAGGTGGATAGAGGTTCGTCTTCACTCAGTTGTGTCTCATTCAATGCATCATATCTGCGAATGGGGCTTTTTCGCATGAGCACTCCTCAAGGTTCAAATGAGTCGTACCTGAGAGAGATCCATGACCTGATTTTCCAACTCGATGAGACTGGTGACTCACGCAGCTTCAACTTTGATGAAGGTTTCGACTGCGTCCGGGGTGAGCAAGGCTCCCGTCTCACTGGTTCGTTGATGCGCATCTGATTGGTCTAGCTGCAAGACAATTCCATCTTCAAACGGTCATAACTTTCAGCTCACGGCTCCACATCTTCTGATTCTAAGTGTTCTAGAAAGATTACTGTCTCCTCTACAAACTTGATGAAGACACCAAAGTCTGAATCGAAGTGTAAGACTTCCGTCTCAGGCAATCTTCAAAACGTGTCGCCAGGTGAAGGTTAGGCTGGCTGCGGGTCAGGGGATGGGTTGGCCGCGGATCAAGAGGTCGTGGCCGGGGGTCAAGAGGTCGTGGCCGCGGTACAGGTGAGGCTGGCCGCAGGTCAGGTCCTCCGGGCCGCGGTAAACACATTTTTTTTTTTTTTGTGTTTTTGTTTTTTTTGTTTTAAACATGAAACTAACAAAAGGAAAACATTATTGGAAAAAGAGAGAAAAACTAAAAGAAAACATACCTAAAAAGGAATTGTCTCCTCCAGGATCAAAGACTAGTCTTGGAACTTCTCTTGGATATGAATCTTCAATGCTTTCTCCTTGTGACAAGGTTTGAGGAGAGAGTCTTGAGGGCCATCTATGCTGCACTTTGGCTCCATTTGAGTCTTGATCACGTCCCATATGAGCAAAGATCAAGTGTGCATCAAAAGAAACCTTGTTGCACATTGAACTTCTTTGGTTGATGTTTTGATGAAGTGTGAAGGGTGGACCTTCTTCTAGGACGTTTTAAGAGACCTTTGTAGCTTCTCCAGGATCAAAAACTGGTCTTTCTCCACTGCTTATGGTCAGGGAATGAGAGTTCTTTGCATCTTTTCTCATCTCCATAACATGGAAATCATTAGGAACAAGATATTCTTCCACTTGAAGGGGCAATCTGGGTGTAAAACCTAATAGAGCTGCAGAAGAAAGATACCCAACGTGAATATAAATCATAGATGAATCAGTTTTCGAAATACATGTTCCTTCTGCAGTACGCTTTGGTATTTGAATCACAGCAGATTTGATATCACAAAGAGAATCATGAATCTCTATTCCTTGCTCTTCTTCAGGAGCTTCAATTCTTTCTTCTAGAGTTGCAACAATCTTAAGATGTTGCTCTTCTACAGACTTCACACGCTCAGAAAGATCATTAAACTTCTGGTTGAGTTCAATGTAGGTGGAATCAAGCTTCATACCAATGGCAGCAATAGCATTAGCATGAGATCTATGCATCTGATTCGTCATAGCATCAACTCGGTTATGCTGGAGACTTAATTGACTAAGTTTATTACTTAATCGATGAGTGTCATCATCCTGGTCCATAATTTGATGAGTAGAAAGGTGAGATGTTCAGTGGTTCACCATAGGAGGCCGATACACTTCATCTCGGCAGTTTGATTCGCCATAGATGTGAGAGTTCTGAGCAACACGCAGGTTATAGGGGTTACTGTGGTTGTAATCTCCTTGACCCACGTACTTCTTGAGTTTGTGAGACAAAATTACATCAATGTTACAAGCAAGTGTTCTAACAAGACACCTAACTTCGTCTAGTAACTCAGACTTTGATTTCTCGCGGAGACTGCACGAAGAGGGTTGATAATGAGCAGTACACGGGTTGTGATACCCTCACCCAATCATATCCTCTGGCTCCATGGGTGAATACATGTCCAAAAACCTGAAACAAAGAAAAACAAAACGAAATTTTAAAAGAAAAAGGTGTCTAAGACTCGGATTTACTAACCTATGAAGTTTGGCATATCAAGAACGATACTCTCCCTGGCAACAGCGCCAAAAACTTGATGTGAGCTAGGGTTCCTGTCGCAAAATAGTTTTAAATTGGTAAACCCTAGTGTCTGCAAGTGCACAGCAGTGCGTTGTAGTACTTAGGGTGTCGATCCACATGGAGAGTTGTCTTTTCTGCAGAAACTTCTAACTGGATTAGTAATCGAAATCAAAGACCAATGGTGGTTTTTGTGGGGTTTGTTTGACACTGAAAATGCAAGAATAAAACAAGACTAATACTCTACTAAAACGAATGTTGGGCTGACAGATATATCTTAGGGGATATTCAATTCATGCTAGGGTTTTAAAGCCCATAGGTGGCGATTTAGACTTCTCCGGGTTACTCTAATTGATGTATGGTGGCATTTCCAGTTAGCTTCCGGGCAATTTATCTTCATCTGTTTCTGAGATCTGCATGGAACTGGAATAGACATATGTATGATTAACCTACTCTCGTCATCTTAATCAATTAATCACTTACCTCGGCAATTAACTCTCGCTCTCATGACGCGAATAAGATCATGCATTAGACATTGAATTCGTATGCTCACATCTTCTCTACAGGTAGCTCTCTACTCCTGTAGCGACTATATTCTTCTGAAGCTTTGTTCTGGCAATCTGATACAACACTCTCGTGGCTCTGATTCCTAGATTCAGTAGTTAGATCGCGAGTTTAACTACATGCATTATAAACAACTTAGAATAAATGAGATCTAGAATATGGCTAAGAAAACAACAGCAATCCTAATTGAATATGGAGTCCCCTTCGATGGATCCCTTAAACCCAAAAACTAAATTACTCTGACATGATTAAAGAAAACATAAAAAAAGAAATAGATAGCATAAACGGAATAAATGAAAAGAAAGAACAAGGGTTCAAGAGAAGAATCTCTATCTCCCTAACCTAAATTTAAGAAATAAAAGTTGGGTGCCTCCCTAACAGAGAGAAAGGAGCACACACGAAAAAAGATTTCTAAAATACATATTTATAGGTCTCCAAGTGTTTCTGGTCGGCCTTAAGGCTTCTTTTGCAGAGAAAATGAGTTGGGCTTGAAAACAGGCCATTGGGCCGTTTATGGGCTTGTCGCAGAGTTGGGCTTCTCCAAGTCCTTTCGTAGCGCAAGTACTCTAGCTACCGCCTAATCTAGTACTAACCAAAAAAGAAACTAGCATGTAAAGTCTAGAAGCACATGGGTCCTATTCATCATAGTTTTGTTTTTGGTGTTCCTGTTTTTGAAATCAATGTCCCTGTTTTTTTTTTTTTTTAAACCTTTTGAAACCCTTTTATGAAAGACCCTTTATGAAATAAAAACTCAAAACAAACTTTCGTTAGTAACGGATGAACATCCTTCCCCAGACTTAAATCACACTGTCCCCAGTGTGAAAAAGTTGGTGAGAACATGGTAAATAAAAATGAAATAATCTAAAGAAAAGAAAAGAAAATGATGTAGAACCGTGGGTATGATGGATGGGCGCCTATGTCTCATGGCTGCTGTCTATTTCTGTGGCAGAGGAATCATCATCATACTTGTGGTTCTTCTTCAGTAACTTCTACATGCGCCTGTTGATCTTCTCTTGCTGATCAAGCTTCTTTTTCAAAGCTGCAAAGTCTGCATCATTCCTAGTGGATGCTCTAATCTGAGAAGAACTGGCTCGGGATGAAGATGGTGCAGGCTGAAGTCTCCTGCTGTTTGCAGCTACCTCTCTCTTGGCTTTTGCAGCCAGAAATTGCTTCATGGTCAGAGGGAAGAGTGGCAAAGATGGTAGGAAGTCGCTAGTCTCTGGTTTCCATCCTGGGTCTGAACCATCTCAAGGACGGGGCATTGAATCTGATGGTAGAAGGACCCTGTACTCGGTGGAACTGGTGCAGAACTTGTAAGAAAATCCAATTGGGTCCATCTTGGTCCTGGTGATAGTCCTGTCTCTAGAGAACTGAGAGAGATCAAACCAATCCTCTCTAAGAGGTGTCTCAGCTGAAAAATCAACTCCTGCTGCTATCATAAGCGAAGTAATGATGCTCCCAAAAGCTGGTGAGTAGTCATGACAATCAGATGTAAGCATCTCATGCTTAACCTTCACTAAGTTCCTTGCAATGATACAAGCAAAGCAAGGAAACCTGGGGTGATCTGACAAACCTCACCCTCGACCTCGAGGAAGACTTGACTCTTCGAGTGAAAGATAGATGAGTGGAGGTTCGCTCAATCTCTCTTGAAAAGATTCTTCTTTGCGCGGCAATGAAGGTGGATAGAGGTTCGTCTTCACTCAGTTGTGTCTCATTCAATGCATTATATGTCTCCTGCGAATGGGGCTTTTTTCGCATGAGCACTCCTCTTGGTTCAAATGAGTCGTACCTGAGAGAGACCCGTGACCTGATTTTCCAACTCGATGAGACTGGTGTCTCACGCAGCTTCAACTTTGATGAAGGTTTCGACTGCGTCCGGGGTGAGCAAGGCTCCCGTCTCACTGGTTATTTGATGCGCATCTGATTGGTCTAGCTGCAAGACAATTCCATCTTCAAACGGTAACTTTCAGCTCACGGCTCCACATCTTCTGATTCTAAGTGTTCTAGAAAGATTACTGTCTCCTCTACAAACTTGATGAAGACACCAAAGTCTGAATCGAAGTGTAAGACTTCCGTCTCAGGCAATCTTCAAAACGTGTCGCCAGGTGAAGGTTAGGCTGGCTGCGGGTCAGGGGATGGGTTGGCCGCGGATCAAGAGGTCGTGGCCGGGGGTCAAGAGGTCGTGGCCGCGGTACAGGTGAGGCTGGCCGCAGGTCAGGTCCTCCGGGCCGTGGTAAACACATTTTTTTTTTGTGTTTTTGTGTTTTTTTTAAACCTGAAACTAACAAAAGGAAAACATTATTGGAAAAAGAAAGAAAAACTAAAAGAAAACATACCTAAAAAGGAATTGTCTCCTCCAGGATCAAAGACTAGTCTTGGAACTTCTCTTGGATATGAATCTTCAATGCTTTCTCCTTGTGACAAGTTTTGAGGAGAGAGTCTTGAGGGCCATCTATGCTACACTTTGGCTCCATTTGAGTCTTGATCACGTCCCATATGAGCAAAGATCAAGTGTGCATCAAAAGAAACCTTGTTGCACATTGAACTTCTTTGGTTGATGTTTTGATGAAGTGTGAAGGGTGGACCTTCTTCTAGGACGTTTTCAGAGACCTTTGTAGCTTCTCCAGGATCAAAAACTGGTCTTTCTCCACTGCTTATGGTCAGGGAATGAGAGTTCTTTGCATCTTTTCTCATCTCCATAACATGGAAATCATTAGGAACAAGACATTCTTCCACTTGAAGAGGCAATCTGGGTGTGAAACCTAATAGAGCTGCAGAAGAAAGATACCCAACGTGAATATAAATCATAGATGAATCAGTTTTCGAAATACATGTTCCCTCTGCAGTACGCTCAGAAAGATCATTAAACTTCTGGTTGAGTTCAATGTAGGTGGAATCAAGCTTCATACCAATGGCAGCAATAGCCTTAGCATGAGATCTATGCATCTGATTCGTCATAGCATCAACTCGGTTAAGCTGGAGACTTAATTGACTAAGTTTATTACTTAATCGATGAGTGTCATCATCCTGGTCCATAATTTGATGAGTAGAAAGGTGAGATGGTCAGTGGTTCACCATAGGAGGCTGATACACTTCATCTCGGCAGTTTGATTCGCCATAGATGTGAGAGTTTTGAGCAACACACAGGTTATAGGGGTTACTTTGGTTGTAATCTCCTTGACCCACGTCCTTCTTGAGTTTGTGAGACAAAATTACATCAATGTTACAAGCAAGTGTTCTAACAAGACACCTAACTTCGTCTAGTAACTCAGACTTCAATTTCTCGCGGAGACTGCACGAAGAGGGTTGATAATGAGCAGTACACGGGTTGTGATACCCTCACCCAATCATATCCTCTGGCTCCATGGGTGAATACATGTCCCAAAAACCTGAAACAAAGAAAAACAAAACGAAATTTTAAAAGAAAAAGGTGTCTAAGACTCGGATTACTAACCTATGAAGTTTGGCATATCAAGAACGATACTCTCCCTGGCAACAGCGCCAAAAACTTGATGTGAGCTAGGGTTCCTGTCGCAAAATAGTTTTAAATTGGTAAACCCTAGTGTCTGCAAGTGCACAGCAGTGCGTTGTAGTACTTATGGTGTCGATCCACAAGGAGAGTTGTCTTTTCTGCAGAAACTTCAATCTGGATTAGTAATCAAAATCAAAGACCAATGGAGGTTTTTGTGGGGTTTGTGTGACACTGAAAACGCAAAAATAAAACAAGACTAAGACTCTACTAAAACGAATGTTGGGCTAACAGGGATATCTTAGGGGATATTCGATTCATGCTAGGGTTTTAAAACTCATAGGTGGCGATTTAGACTTCTCAGGGTTACTCTAATCGATGTATAGTGGCATTTCCAATTAGCTTTCAAGCGATTTATCTTTATCTGTTTCTGAGATCTGGAACTGGAATATACATATGTATGATTAACCAACTCTCGTCATCTTAATCAACTAATCACTTACCTCGGCAATTCACTCTCGCTCTCATGCCGTGAATAAGATCATGCATTAGACATTGAATTCGTGTGCTCACATCTTCTCTACAGGTAGCTCTCGACTCCTGTAGCGGCTATGTTCTTCTGAAGCTTTGTTCTGGCAATCTGATACAACACTCTCGTGGCTCTGATTCCTAGATTCAGTAATTAGATCGCGAGTTTAAATACATGCATTATGAACAACTTAGAAGAGATTTTTCTCTAATTTGCATTGCTTTTTCCTAAGAAACCTGAATAAGATACTGAAAGTGATTCATAAATATGGTCAAAATCAGGTGTTATCGATAACCTCTTATGGGCTATGTCATTCTTGAGAGAGAGACAAATTATTTTGGTTCATTTCCAGACAGGTTGTTCGGACCTTATGAGCATGTATGAATCTCTAAAAGATTGGTCGTCCTTTATGACAGAGCTGAAATTCTTTTGTATCCTTCAAGAGAGCTTCTTAGAATTCACCTTAACTCATAGCCCCATAAGTCTAAATGTCTGAGCGGATAGTTTTGCAAAAGAAGCTCGAAAAAGGAGTTATTTTTTCCCAAATCAATCATACCGAGCCGGTCGAGGATGGTCTCTGGACCATTTCTCTGATTAGCCACATGTGATATAATAGTTGGATAGAGAAAAAATATTAATTTAATTTCCTTAATCTAAAAGTTACTTTTATTTTTTTTTTGTTTTTTTAATTTCAAGATTAATTTTAAATTATATATTTTTTTAATTGTTAATATTATGTGTCAAAAAAATCTGTACACATGTCAAAATTTGATCGATTGACTTAACATATGTCACAATCTGGCAAGTTAACAACTTTGAATCATCTATACTATTATTTGTGAGGTTAAAAATCTGATGTGTCATCACCACAGCGATTGTCCTACGTGTCATTAATAACAAAAATTATGTGTTGTTTTAATTAATTTTGATAGGTCTAACATTAATCTTATGTGTAAATACCTATGACATGGCTTTTTTCCTTAATTATGGGTCCGCGATTTTGTTAATGGGCCACCGATCTTGAAGTTCGTCCTACTCACCGATTTATGGGTCACCGATGTAGAAGTTGGTACAAACCTAAAGCCTAGCATATCCATCGTACTATATATGTACCTATATAACGTTCATCTACTAAGTTTAAGCATTTCTTTTAAAAAAAATTGTTCAGCTCTTTTTTTTTTAAAAAAAGGGTCATAGCAATTTGAAAAAAAAAACGCCGGCCTCTTTAAAAAAACGATCATAGCATTTTTTTTATAATAAAAAACATCAATCTCTACTATTATTTATGCCTATTCTTAATAAACCTACTATTTTTTGTATAATTGATACTTCACAGGTTCTGTAATTCATCTCTCGCCTTACAATGGAATCATCAAGTAAATATAAATTTATGTTTTTATTTTAGTTCGTGTTTTAAATATTTTTTCAGATTCTAGAAGTTTTTTTTAATTGTAAATCTATTGTCTAATAGTTTTTTGCTTTAAAACTTTTATGAACTTTCTGTAGCACCTAGCAATTGTCCCTTTCATGATCCTCAGATTTTTATATATCATCTGCCTATCAAGAAGCCAGATCGTATCTGTATTCTGAATTGCTGACACGTTGGGTTTAAGATTGTAAAAAATGGTCATGGCATCCCCGTCTCTGCGACATCTCCACACCGAGTATTACATCCAATTATAAATGTAACGCTGGTGAATCTTACCGCTTAAGGGTTTTATTGCACGTTGTTCGCAGTCCATGTTCTTATATTGATATAAGAATAATTAAATGGTGTTGTCCACCCTACTTTCAAAGATGCATGTTATGTTTTAGGTTTAACTCACAATGATACCAAGTATGTCGAATATTTCTATAAGGCAACTCAATTGGGTTCCCGCTGCTCTCTTCAAATGAGGTTCACTGCTTTGTTACGTGCAAGTGCTATGATGGATCCCTTTCGTGTATGGAGATCTATTCAATGTTTTTTAGTATAAGTTTTGTCAATTATTTGCATTGTCTTTGATTTTCTTTTCTTTAATTATATTATTTTAACAATTTCTTAGATTTTTTGTTCAGTTCTGCCCGGTTTCGGTTGAGAGGCTTATTATTTGAGACTTTTGTTGGACGTTGTTATGGATTTTTATTGGAAGTTGTTAGTCTTGGTGCTCACGCTTATATATATAGATGATATCCAGTAGCTAAGGATTTGTACTTAGTGGTTCGTTTGTTTGGTTGGTAATTTTTTGTTTGGGTTTTTGAATTTGGTTTTGTATCTTTTGTTGGTCGATTATATTGATATTTGGTGTGTGTTGGTTATATATTTTGTGGTTCAATGATTACACTATCATATATATAGTTCTAGTGTGATTTTTTAGTCAAGATTCTCTTTTTATTTGTATTTTTATGATAGTTTATTTTTTCAAAAATATCATATATTTATTCATTAGTTTTTATGGTGTTTATGATTTCTAATATGTCTATAGTTTTGTTAGAAATGATTGTCATTGTTTACCTAAACTCTGAAAATTATTATTTATTATATAATATATGCATATGTTATGATCAAAGTAAACAATGTATATCCTGGGGTTGTTTAACTATGCTCTAAAAATTAGTATTTATTATGTAATATAATAAGAAGATGAAGTCGGGGGGTACGAAGATGATGAAAATATAGAAGACAAAGTAGAAGAAAAAAATAGAAAAAGAAGAAGTATAAGAAGAGGAGAAAAAAAGATCAATCAAAATATAAAGAAGAAGATATCCTTGATGATAAGAACTAAAGTAAAAAACGGACATAAATTTGAATAAAACCATGAAGAATAAGAAGAAGATGAGAACACGAAATAGTGAAAAAGAATAGTGATAAGAAAAAATGAAGTTCGAGTTGAAGAAGAAAACCAGAAGAAGAAAAAATGAAAGATGAAGAAACAAAGTAAAAGAAGAAGAAATGGGAAGATGAAATAGGTGAAGATGAAAAAAAACCAGAAGAAGATAAGTTTGACGAAGACCAAAGAGGAATAAGAAGTAAAGAATAAAGAAGGCTAATTAAAATCAAAAAAGAAGAAGAAGAAGAAGAAGAACTGAGAGAATACAAAGATGAGAAGAAGAAGTCAAAAAAAATGATGAAGATGAGGGAAAAAAGTGAGGTATAAATATATTAAAAGATATATAAGAGGAAGAAGAAAGAAAAGTCAAAGTCAAAGACGAAGAATAAGAAGAATGAATATATGAAGAAGAAGAAGAAGATGAAGAATTTGGGACAGAAAAAGAAAACAAAGACCTTTAAATTAGAGAATGAAGAAGAAGACGAATAAAAACCAAAGATAAAAAAAAAGAATAAGATATATACAAAGAAAAACTAAACCAAAAGATAAAGAGTAGAAAGAAGAGTATAACAAAATAGAAGAGCAAGAAGAAGGAGACAAAACTGAAGAGGGAATTGAAATAGAAGTTGAAGACGATGAAGAAGAGGAAAGAAAATGTAAAGAATATGAAAATTGAAGTCAATAATAAAGAAGAAGGAAAAGACAAAGAAGAAGACCGAAGAAAAGAAAAATAAAAACCATAATAAGAAAAATTATAACAATATAAAAACGTTGAAAAATAAGAATGGGAAGAGGATGAGGATGATGAATTTGGAGAGATAGAGAGAGAGATAGAGATTGAGTTAATGTTTATAGGGACATACAGATGGAGAAAGAGAGACATTGAGTGAGAGAAATAGAGAGAGAGAGAGTAAGAGAAAGAGGAAAGAGAGAGTTAAACAATCTAAGTACATGACATTTAATCTATGTTAGTTCGTCTTTTATGTGTTCCTATTTTTTTATATCTGAAACACTTTTTACTTAAAATGTAGTTGTCTAAATCGTATGATATATACAACTTAGAACGATGGAGGAATGGAGAGAGTGAGAGAGAAATACTGAAATAGAAGAAGGGAGAGAGAGAGAATGATAGGGAGGGACACATGGAGGGGGAGAGAGAGAGTTAAAGTTTCTAAGTACATGTATTTGATTGATATAAAAGACGAAGAAAAACAAGAAAAATATGAAATCAGAGAGAACAAAGAAGATGAAGGCGATGAAGAAGTAGAAGAGGAAGAAGAATAAGATGAGGATAAGATGTGGAAACTACAAAGAAGAAGAAGAAAACGTGATAAAAAAAAATCTAAAGAATAAGAAGTAAGAAAAGACATATAGAATGAAGAATAAATATAAAAAAAATGAAAGGAAACTAAAAATATTTGAGAGAAGAACGAGGGTTAAACTTGGAAGACTATGAAGAAAGATAAGAAAAAGACGATAAAGAAGAAAAATCAAAAAATAAATATAAGGAAAAAAAGAAAATGCTGAAAAGCGATTATGTGGAGATGAAGAACTCGCTTTTTTCTTAGTTCAATCGGTTTTGTGAATTTCATACACTTATTTGGTAAGCATTTAAGTCTTTAATTTTGGATAGTGTTTATGTTTTGGATTTGTTTTGTTTTTATCATGTATGTTATGAATAGTTATTATAATTCTCTTAAAGACCAGTTTATAACATCAAATTATGTTGTACGTTTTCAAACATATCATTATCCAACTATCAAACTTTATGGAATTATTAAAGATACATATCACAATACCATTATCTAACTATCAAAGTTTTTCATCATTATAAATAAAATTACATAAATAATTCATGATAATTAGCATTTTTTTTATAATAAGAGAATATTAAAACATATCATTTTAAAAGATTATATATAACTTACAAATCTCTAAAATTTTGTAATCAGCTTTGTATACATCACAAATCCGCGTTTGGCGCGGATCCCAACCTAGTTTTTCTTTATATAATAAGATGCTATTATAAAAATATAATTTCTGGTCAAAATTTTAAATGAAATCTACATTCTTAAATTAAATTTACTCTATATTTACGTAAATCCAAAATAATCTAAATTTTAGAATTAAATTTATATACAAAATTTTTCTAATAGTTTGAATTTTAAATTACATTAAAATTTTTATATGAATTTTAAATTAAATCTAACTTATATTTTTTTAAAATTAGGATGTTTGGAAATAGAATAAAAATGCTTCCTTTAACAATTAACCTGGTTTGATGCGGTTTAATGGGTCATTGTTTCCGATTTTTAGGGGTCGAATCCGGTTTTTTAACCGGTGCAATTACTTTTGGTTTTACTTTTAAGGTCAATTCAACCCGGATAAACTTTCGGTTCGCGGTTCAACCCGGTCGGACCGCCGGTGCGGACTCAAAAAAACATGACCCAACCGCGATTGGACCGAGCAACTTCATACCTCGGGGCCAGGTTAAAGGCTCATGTGGCCCATCCCCTTATCGCTCCAACCTCCGCTTGCCGGGACAAACGAAACTCTGCTCTGAGCTTTTGCCATAGAAATCAGATACCAACAGCTCAAAGATCTACAGGTTCGTATTTGTTCATTGAAATACAAAGTCGAAAGCTATGCCCATAGATTAGTTTTTGAGCTTTGGGTTTTATCTAACTTACACCAATCATAATTTTTTTTTCGTCTTATAAAGAGACGGCGCGTGATAATGTCGTCTGGCATGAAAATCATAGAAGAGCAGCAGAAACCGATTGAGAAGCTGCAGATTTATCCAACATCTAATTCTGGTGTTTCCCCTTTTTGGCGAGGTTCCCAGTGTTTACATCTTTAGCTGATATGATTGTGTAATGTATTCGGAGAGATTTTTTCGCAAAATGTTCCTTATATTCAACTGTTTCATATCTCACAGAGAAGTATGAAAGAGATGCTAAAAAGTATTGGGATATATTTTATAAGCATCATGGAGACAGAGTAAGCCTTTTGTATTAATCAGTTAACCTCTTTCTCATTTCAAATGTAACTTTAGCTAAGATAGCTAATACTGATTGTACAAGAGTAGCATAGTTTGGATTCACTTGTGATTTTGGTATGGACCCTTCTAATACTTGTTAAAAACCCTCTCTTTGATGATATGCTCATACATTATCTAAGTAGAGCTATTTAGTTTTAGTTTAATTGAGCTTAATAGTTATTCTTGATTCATATAAGTGTAACATAGGTTGGATTCACTTGTGATTTTGGTAGCTTAAGATGTAAATTACCCTTTTACTACATTTTGAAAACCTTTCTTTTATGATTTGCTCATACGTTATCTGAGTAGAGCTATTTAATTTCAGTTAGATGAGCTTAATACTTTCTATTGAAACATATAATTTCAACATAGGCTGGATTAACTTGTGATTTTGCTCGATTAAGAAGTAAAGAACCCTTCAAATATTTGTTAAAACCCACTCTTTGATGATATGCTCATACATTATCTAAGTGGGGCTATTGAATTTGAGTTTATTTGAGCTTAATAGTTAATATTGATTCATATAAGCTTAACATAGGCTCGGTCACTTGTGATTTGGTAGCTTAAGATGTAAATGACCCTTTAAAAACATGTTAAAAACCCTCTCCCTGATGATATCCTCATGCATTATCTAAATTAACTATGTTTCCTTTTATTCATTTGCCATGAATATGTGGTTAGGGTGATTGATGGGGTTTGAGGACCATGTCAGTTAGTGATACAGAATATTAACTGGAGCTATTTTATTTTGAGTTTGTTAACTCAGGATAAAAAAAATTATGTGAGTCTTGAGCGGATCTTGTGTAAAGTTTCTGAAAAGGGGGGTGAGAGGGACTCCGTTTTCAACTGCCTCAGCTCTTGATTCCAGTTTGTTCTTATGAGCAATATTATCTAATTTGTTTCCTAGTTCCTGATATATAGTTATTTCACAAAGTCTCATTTGTTGCTTTGTGAAAAGTGATATTGCTGTACTTTATATGATATTCTCTTGTTTTTCATCAGTTTTTCAAAGACCGGCACTATTTGGACAAGGAATGGAATAGCTATTTTTCCGTGAGTATTAAAACCGTTTTTTCTGGTATCTACTGCATTACCTTATTCTAGTATTTATCCTGAGTTTGTCTTATTCTCTTTTCAGGCTAGTGGAAAAAAGGTCATTCTTGAGGTAATCACAAATGCTCAAGCAGTTCCTCGTCTAAATTCTAAGTATTTTGTTGTTCACTAGATGAGTACTTTCTGTAGAATATTCTTCTGAGCAATTGTCTTGATTTGCAGGTTGGCTGTGGAGCTGGAAACACCATCTTTCCGTTGATTGCCACATATCCACACATTTTCGTTTATGCGTGTGATTTTTCACCACGCGCCATTGACTTGGTCAAGGTCGGTCTTCATTCTTCGTTAATTTTTGCTTTTCTTTGGTTGATTTGTCTTTGATTGTGAGGTCCATTTATTAAGCTCTATGATGTAAGCTTTTGTTTCTTAAATATAATTGGTAAACGTATGTATACTGCATATTAACTGGCTATATTATAGTAGTAGTCTTTGTGTCTCTTAAGCATATTTTAACAGGTCTACCTTAAGTTATGCCTGTCAGTAGTTATTCACAATTGTTTTGTTATTGGCATCTGTTGAACTTAAACGGAGTTTGTTATAACTTGCAATGAAATTCAGGCTCATGATGAATACACAGAGACGCGTGTGTGTGCATTTGCTTGTGACTTGACTGGGGATGGTCTTGACAAGCATATATCTCCATCTTCAGTTGATATTGTGACCATGGTATTTTCCGAACAAAAGTATATGGTTGTGTTAACTAGCTAGAAGTTAATGATTTGCCTTCTCTTTTGCTTAAAAAAATCCCTTTAATTGCTCTCCTGATTGTTGATTCTCTTTGAGTATATCATGTTTGAGACTTTTCATTTCTCATGTTTGAGTATACTTGTTGAACAGATATTTGTTTTATCTGCTGTATCTCCGGAGAAGATGCCCTTAGTATTGGAGAACATTAGGAAAGTACTGAAGGTATCGACCACATCCTTTCTAATGTACTTTTGAGTATCCATCTTCCTTCAAGTCTGAATTTCTTATGTCGAGTTACTTTCTTATTATTCTGTTTTCAGCCAAATGGGTGTATACTTTTCCGAGACTATGCTGTCGGTGATCTTGCTCAGGTTTGATCTACTTTTTATTACTTCCAATGTTGAGTTATCGCTTGTCTGTTTTTCCATGGTGGTGTATTAATACATCTGAGGTCATATGAATACCTATTTTGATGCACTTGAAATGAGCCTCTGAACTTAGAGTTTTAATTGCAAGGAAAAAGACCTCTACTACTGTTTCATTAGTTTAGAAAAATAAAAAGTTGTAATCTGGCTTGCCTTTTTGGAAGAACAATCTGTCTTTACGAAGGGATGGTTACCGATTATGTGTGATTGGTATGTGTTTAACAGGAAAGGTTTTCTGGGAAGGATCAGAAGATCAGCGAGAACTTTTATGTCAGAGGTGATGGCACTGTAAGTTCCTTCTTTCTTCATCTTTTCCAAGGCTATTTCTTTAGAGGACACATTTCTAGTTTTGGTTGAACCTTGATGATTTTATCTTTTTATGCAGCGTGCATTCTACTTTTCAAATGAATTCCTAGAATTTTTGCTTTCTGAACAAGGTTTTGAAGTTGAGGAGCTTGGTGTTTGCTGCAAACAAGTTGAGAATCGTTCACGCGAACTGGTCATGAATCGTCGCTGGGTCCAAGCTACATTTCGTCGATCAAGCGGCAACAAAATACCTTGTGATCGGATGAATCCTGTGAAACTAGACCGATCTGAAGAACAGAATAACGTTAAGCCTAAATCTGAGGAGCAAGAAAGAAAAGAGATTGTCGATAATACTGAAATTGACATATCCGATGGTCTGGCTATAGAAATGTTCGGAGCCTCCCCATCAAGTCATGAGGTAAGAAACTCTAGTAATCTCATTGTTTATGCATATTATCTCCAGGACGGTGTCCTTCTCTGCTTTACGCTTATACGTTCATCTCTGTTCTTCTATCCGGTTGTTTAGATAAGTGTGGTTAAGCTTAGGGATTCTGCTTACAAAATCAAACTTTTGTCCAAAGAGTATCAACATACATGCAAATCTACGGGATTGATGCTCTGGGAGTCTGCTCGGCTTATGGCTTCTGTTATTGACAGGAACCAAAACATTGTTTCTGGAAAACGGGTGTTGGAATTGGGTTGTGGCTGCACTGGAATTTGCTCGATGGTAGCTGCCAGATCAGCTAACCTTGTGGTAGCTACCGATGCAGACACAAAGGCACTCACTCTATTAACAGAGAACATCACAATGAATCTCGAATCTTCTTTACATGGAAAACTGAAAACAGGTGTACTTGAATGGGGTAACAAAGAGCATATAGAAGGCATTACAGGTTTGGCTTGTGGAGGATTTGAAGTTATCATTGGGACAGATGTTACCTATGTACCTGAAGCCATTATACCTTTGTTTCAAACCGCAAAAGAGTTGATCTTGCGGGGTAGGGGAGACTCAGAGGTTCAAGAAAAGCCGGCATTGATTCTATGCCATGTTTTCAGAAGGGTTGATGAACCTTCTCTCTTGTCAGCTGCATCTATGTTTGGATTTAAGCTTGCAGACAGATGGGCTGTGAATTCCAGAGAATCTCCTATTGGGAACATCGTTGACCATTGGTTTTCCGAAAAGGATATGGTCGCGGAAATCCCTAGTTCGGCTTTGCATATTCTTTACTTTCAGATGGAGTAACTTAGGGGATGGAGGAGCAAATGTGGATTAGATGGTAACTTTTGTGATTATATTTGAATCCTCAATCAATGAATGTTCTACATGTTTGATTAATCAGTGGATTGGGTTTGGGTATCTTTCTTCCAATCTTGTAAGCATATGGTGTATTTTAGCACTGCATGTTTTTTTCGGTTTTTTCAGGCGATCTAAGTGATCGTAGTCATTTGAACATAAAGAAAATCAACCCAGAAAGAAAAACTTCTTGCGCCCTTTTAATTTTGTGTCTCTTTGTCAACAAATGCATTCATTCAACAAATTACCAGATATAGTTTTTGATATTTTTTTTTTATTATTTGAGTAGACATTTACATAAATGAATCTTTGTTTGTAAAATATTACAGAATATGTTATAAAAATAAATATTTATTTATTAACTACTACATAAATAAACTTTACATTTATAGAAAGCTCATTTAAATATTCTTTCGAAAAAAATAATTAAATATAAAGTTCACATATTTGTTTTGAATATATATAGATATAAATCAAAAGTATATTCAATTTCTTTACTTATTAAAATATTAAAATATATTCCACTATTTTAAATA
Organism: Eutrema salsugineum; assembly: GCF_000478725.1. NCBI lineage: Eukaryota > Viridiplantae > Streptophyta > Magnoliopsida > Brassicales > Brassicaceae > Eutrema > Eutrema salsugineum. The sequence continues at coordinate 7,125,627 of NW_006256895.1, forward strand.
ATAATCAATCCATACATATGAAAAAAATCTATTTAAACTTTTGCAATATTTTTCATTTATACTTTCATAATTAATTAATATCATTTTTGAAAATCAATTCAATTTTTTTTAAAGAAAAAACTGAAATATATTTTTCAAATTTAAATTGTATTTTTCTACGGATTAGCCGATAAAAAATTTTAGTAAATTGCAAAATAAATTAAATAGACGGGTTTGTCTACTTTGACAATCATATATATAATTATTATTAACACATATTTCATAATTCATTAACTAAAAATGATAGTTTGATCTCTAATAAAATATTAACAATTAAATTTTTATTTTATAGATATATATAAATATATATATATATGGATTCTAATCCATGTTGGTATATATATAAGTATATTTAACATTATATCACTTTCACATTTAAAAAATACTAATAATTAAACCGCATAACAAAACTAGCTCAAATTCCTATTCGATGATATATATAAAATAAATATCGGTTGTGTGAATATTTATATATGTATTGCTATCTAATTACCACCAATTTTATTTATTTATATTTTTATTAAAAGTTTTTTGCCACTAATTTTATTTAATCTAAAAAATTAAAATTAAATTTAAAGATAATTTAAAAAATATTACCCTGCATAATGTGCGGTTAATTCCTAGTTTGATTATAAAACAGTTGCTATAAAAGTTATATGTTACAAAATTTAATCATGAAAGACTATATATATAGACTACTTGATACAACATTGACATGGTTTCAATTTGTACAATAAGAATATGAGTTACTTTAATATCGGTATTATAGCAATCTAATAGACTGCATGGTTTCATAATCGAATTTTTTATTATTATTATGATTTTTTTTTTTTTTGAATCCAATTGCACATTATGAATTTAAAACTGGTTAACCCGTTTATTCAACCGGCTTTGCATCGGAATATGACATTTTGCATACTTTGTCGAACCAGTCCGCAACCGCAATGGTAAAATTACCAAACTTAACCCGCTCCACAAAAGGAACAAATAATACAAATATGTGATAAATTTAGTATTTTAAGTTTCTTAAATAGAAATATTTATATCTTTCGTTTTGTTTTAGGTGTTGATTGGTTCATCCGCTATCACCCTTGCGTTTGCGGTTGGTAGCGGTTAGTGGCGTTTTATCACAATCATACAAATCGCTGTAAACCGCTCCGTATCGTTTTATACCGCTGAAATACAAAAACTGCTTCCCGCCAGCGTTTGAGGGTTGCGGACGGTAGCAGTTGGATAAAAAAAAATAAAAATAAATAAATTCACGCTAGAAAAAAAAATATCATGTTAAAAATAATTATAAAACACTAATCTTACTAATCTTCTCTTATATATATAAACCCTAACCTCTCACTTTTTCTATTAAGTTCTAGTCTATTATCATGGCTTTCCATATCAGTTGAAGAAAATTAAGATACAAGCATAAATGCCATAATACTTTAGTTTAATTTATTTATATTAATTGTTTTGTTTCCACTTTTAAATTTAAAGTAAGAAATTATAAATATGTATCTTATTAATTACAAAATTAGTTTGTTATAATTTTTTTTTGTTCTTCAGAAAATTACATGATCAAACGAGATGATATGTGCGTTACTTCAACGGATCATTGTGGAAAAACAAAGTCAAGATAAATATCCTAGATTTTTTAGTGCACTCTAGAAAGAACGTATTTTGAAGAATACTAATGAGCAATTTGGAGTTGATTTGAGTTGGGATCGTGTAAGAAAATCGATTAGATCAATTGAAGAAAGTTTACATCATGCATAAGACAAATCTAGAAAATCCACGTATTGGAGCAAATTTTTTCCAGTCTATTACATTACTAGACACAACTTTGGATGATGTTCCCAATAATTGAAATAAAACATATTATTATAAAATTTCTTAATTTTTAAAATAATTATTTATTATTTATTTATAATTTATTAATTATTTTAAACTATTGATTTTGATATTAATCATAATAATATAGTTTTTCTGTTTTTTTATAATTATTCTGATATTTATTTTGCTAATTTTATGTTTAATCGCTAAAACAATCGTTGGTTTGCTAGTCAAAAATTATTCCGCAAACGGATCCGCCTTAAAAAATTTAACCAGTCGTGCAAACCGCTGAATAACGCTCAAAACCGCAATCGTCCGCTTCCGCAAACTCACGCACTCGCAACCACAACAGCTACGTTTAAAACCAATCAAGCCCTTAAATATGTGGTTCTGTTTAAGAAAACGAATTAACCAGAATATAAGTTTCAAAACTGGACGCCAATTCTTACAATTATTCTTCATTTTGATCAATTTTTTATAATATGTTTCTTAGCCATTACGAAGATTGTGCTGATTTTTAAATTTTCAGCTCCTTCTTTGACTTCCCATTTTCCTTTTTTAATACTCCATTAATAAAAACATTAAGTAAAAGACAAAACTACATATCTAACCTTAAAACCAAATCTACAGATGTCGAAAAAAAAATAAAAAACCAAATCTACAGATTTTTAAATCAATGCTTTGGAGGTTCATACACTTAGGATATGTGTACTATCTCCCTCACCATAAACCCACCACTGGATGTATAAGATGATGTACAAGTGAAGCAGAATCCAGATTACATATCTAGTTGCCAAATTACAACAACAATGTGGCATCATTTGTAATTATACAATTTTCTACAGACCACGGTTTAGTCAAAATCTTGCTTAGTGTTATTAAGGATGTTACCTTATAGTTATATGTATATATGGGTCTAATTGTCATTTGTAATACCCTAGTCTTAGCAGTTGTATCTGTATATATATATATGTGTAAACACTCTCTAATAAAATAATTCATTTAGCCTCTATATGGTATCAGAGCAGTGTCGATTCTTAAACCCTAAAAACAGAATTTTTTTTTCTCTTCGCCGCCATGGCCGCATCTTCTGAAAACACTTCGCCTGCAACCATCACTGATACAATCTCTGTTAACTCACAAACACTCCTACACATAAAAATGTCAAATGTTTCGAAGCTTACCACTACCAACTACCTGATGTGGAGCCTTCAGGTACACGCCTTGCTTTATGACTTAGCCGAACATCTCGATGGATCGAAGGCTGCCCCATCCAACACTGTCACCAATGGTGATGTGATCACCGAGAACCCTGCTTACACCGTGTGGAGACGTCAGGATCGCTTGATCTATAGTACACTCATTGGTGCAATTTCGGCCTCTTTCCAACCTATTGTTGCGCGTGCCTCCACCGCTCAAGAAGTTTGGAGTACCCTCTCCACCACTTATGCAAAGCCGAGTCGAGGACATCAACAACAGTTGAGAACTCAACTCAAACACTGGAAAAAGGAAACGAAGACTGTGGATCTGTATGTTCAAGGTCTGGTTACGCGTTTTGATCAGCTTGCTATCCTTGGAAAGCCAATCGATCATGAAGACCAGATCGATTACATCTTGGATGGCCTTCCCGAGGAGTATAAGTCTGTCATCGATCAGATCCAGGGTCGATATACTTCTCCCTCCATTGCAGAGATTCATGAACGCTTGCTTACACATGAAGCAAAGCTGCTTTCATCCGCTGCAACTCTCTCCTCCGAGATTCCTCTTACTGCGAATACGGTTCAGCACCGATCGGGTAACAACAACCGCCAACAGAACTCCAAGCGTTACACCAACGGCAACAACAACAATTCCAATTGGCAGCCGACACAACAGCAACAAAACTGGCAGCAACAGCAACCGAATAGGTTCGATGGCAGAGGACCTCGTCCATATCTTGGGAGATGCCAGATCTGTGGTGTGCAAGGTCACAACGCTAAACGTTGCTCAAAACTCTAGCATTTCAGCCGTTCGCGTCGTCTCCTTTTCAACCATTGCAACCCCGTGCAAACATGGTTGTGAACGCGCCGTATTACCCAAGTAATTGGTTGCTCGATAGTGGAGCAACACACCACATCACGTCGGATCTCAACAATCTCTCCTTGCATCAGTCTTATAATGGCGGTGATGAGGTCACCATCGCAGATGGGTCTAGTCTCGGCATTACACATACCAGCTCATCTTTTCTGCCCTCTAAATCTCGCGCTTTAACTTTGGATAAAGTTTTGTGTGTTTCAGATATTCACAAAAATTTGATCTCGCTATATCGGTTATGTAATGTTAATCAAGTGTCCGTCGAATTTTTCCCTGCTTCCTTTCAGGTGAAGGATCTCAACACGGGGGTTCCTCTTCTTCAAGGAAAAACTAAAAATGAACTCTATGAATGGCCAGTGACACGATCTCAAGCGTCGGCTCTGTTTGCGTCCTCTTCATCGAAAACAAGTTTGAGTTCATGGCACTTCTGTTTAGGACATCCATCTGCTTCTATTTTAAACAATATTGTTTCAAGATTCTCTCTTCCTGTTTCTTCTTCGTTGCAAAAACCCTATGCTTGCTCAGATTGTTTAATTAATAAAAGCCATAAGCTTCCATTTGCTATTTCCACCATTGTCTCAATAAAGCCTCTTGAGTATGTGTTTTCTGATGTTTGGTCTTCTCCAATTGTGTCAAATGATAACTACAAGTATTACTTGGTGTTAGTAGATCATTTCACATGCTATACATGGTTGTATCCGATCAGACAGAAGTCACAAGTAAAAGATGTCTTTATGGCGTTCAAACAACTTGTGGAGAACAGGTTTCAAACCAAACTCACAACATTATTTTCTGATAATGGTGGAGAATTTGTCGCATTGAAGAGTTATCTTGTAGCAAATGGTATCTCGCATCTGACGTCGCCGCCGCACACGCCTGAGCATAATGGTATATCAGAGAGAAAACATCGCCATATAGTGGAAACAGGTCTGCTGTCAAAAGCTTCAGTACCCAAGACCTATTGGCCTTATGCGTTTGCAACTGCTGTGTTTTTGATAAACAGGATGTCAACACCAGTTCTTTCTCTTGCTTCACCGTATCAGAAGTTGTTTGGCATGCCTCCTAACTATGACAAGCTTCGCATATTTGGTTGTCAATGTTTTCCTAGGCTGCGGCCTTATGCGCGTCATAAAATTGAAGACAAGGCCTTGGAATGTGTGTTTATGGGCTACTCCTTAACTCAGAGTGCATACCACTGTCTGCACATTCAATATGGCCGGCTCTACACTTCGAGACATGTCACATTTGTAGAAGACATGTTTCCTTTCTCTCGTGAAAAGTCAGTGGTGCGGTGTGATGAGAACAGTGACAGAGTTGATGAAGTGCCGCAGGTTACTATGGTCCCGATCACATCTCCTGCATCACCGTTGCCAGCTAACCCCCCGTGTTCGAGCCTTCACCACCAAGGGTCACCTATCGAAGTCAGTCCCTTGCCTTCCACCTCTACTGCTACTCAGGTATTGCCTTCTATCCCTGAAACACTTGCTCCCGTGCTTCCCACTGAGCCCACTGCTCCACAAAATGAACTGCAACCCACAGTTCAGCCGACTCCACCACCAAACACTATTCCCCAACAAATCGCACCAAATACCAACCAAATAACCCCACCCTCTCAAAATCCCGAAAACACCAATACACTCCGAAATCCAAATACCCACCAAATGCAAACTAGATCAAAAAACAACATTACCAAGCCAAAGAAGAAAGCCTACACTGTTATTAACCAATCCACAAAAGAACCCCATACTGTTTTGCAGGCTTTACGAGATGAAAGGTGGAGAGGAGCCATGTCATTTGAATATAATGCAGAGCTTCATAAGCATACTTGGGATTTAGTTCCTGCTCGACCAGGACAAAATGTAGTTGGATGTCGATGGGTTTTTACAATCAAGCACAAACCTAATGGTGACGTCGAACTCTACAAAGCCAGGCTCGTTGCGAAGGGCTTCACTCAGCAATATGGGATCGATTATTCTGAGACCTTCAGTCCTGTTATTAAAACTACGACGGTTCACATTGTACTTGACGTTGTTGTGCAGAGATCTTGGCCAGTTAAACAGCTGGATGTAAACAATGCTTTCTTGCATGGTGATCTTATTGAAGAGGTGTATATGATCCAGCCACCGGGTTTTATTGATCAAGATCGTCCCACACATGTCTGTCGGTTACGGAAAGCCATCTATGGCCTTAAACAAGCACCACACGCTTGGTACATGGCTTTGAAAAATCATCTTCTTGCAACTGGGTTTTAGAATTCACTAGCTGATGCATCACTCTTTGTTAGTACAGCACACAACTCTCTCACATACGTTCTAGTTTATGTTGACGACATTTTTGTGACAGGGAACAACTCCGCAGTTGTTAACTCTGTTCTGCAAGCGTTTGCTGATTGGTTTTCAATCAAAGATCCGGTTGATCTCCACTACTTTCTCGGCATCGAAGCTACACGAACTTCTTCTGGACTTCATTTAATGCAGAGGAAATATATCCTTGATCTTCTAGCCAAGAACAACATGTTGGATGCTAAACAAGTTTCAACGCCGCTGGCTACATCACCAAAACTCACGTTAACCGCTGGCTATATCGATCGGTTGTTGGTTCACTTCAATACTTGGCTTTCACACGCCCAGATATCTCATATGCCGTCAACCGTTTGTCACAATTTATGCATCGACCGCGTACGGATCACTGGATTGCAGCCAAACGAGTACTTTGTTATTTAGATGGAACTTCTTCTTATGGCATTTTCTTCCGAACTGGCTCACCGATCACTCTTCATGCCTTCTCCGATGCCGATTGGGCTGGCGACACAGATGATTACATCTCCACCAATGGTTATCTCCTATATCTTGGTGCCAATCCCATATCTTGGTCTTCCAGGAAATAGAGAGGTGTGGCACGCTCTTCCACCGAAGCAGAGTATCGCTCGGTCGCAAACACTGCTGCGGAAATCCGATGGGTTTGCTCTCTTCTTCACGAACTGAAGATATCCTTACCTGAACCTCCAGTTATCTATTGTGACAACGTTGGTGCGACTTACTTGTCTGCCAATCCAGTGTTTCATTCTCGAATGAAACTATCACTTCATACAGAACCCGGTTCAAGCCGGCTCTCTTCGCGTTTCTCATGTCTCCACCAAGGATCAACTAGCGGACACTCTGACCAAGCCTCTTTCACATTTGGATTTTCAGACTGCAAATAGCAAGATTGGAGTAGTACGACTACCTCCATCTTGAGGGAGTGTATTAAGAATGTTACCTTATATGTATATATGGGTCTAATTGTCATTTGTAATAACCTAGTCTTAGCAGCTGTATCTTTATATATATATATATATGTGTGTGTAAACACTCTCTAATAAACTAATTCATTCAGCCTCTATAAGTGTTTCATCAGTTTTGGATTGTCTCTCACTCGGTTTTATATTTTCAATGTCTTTCTTAATGGAAATGTATAATAGATTCGTGCAGTTATTCATCCAGTTCCTCAAAATGTTTATTGAAAACTAACAAAAATTACTTTATGGTCTCAAGCAAGCGTTGCAACAATGGTTCTTGAAGTTCTCTAATACCGTTATTTTCACATTGTGATCACACTAGCTTCTTGAAAACGATTGTTGTTGTATGTCTTTGTGTCTTAGTATATGTTGACAATATCGTAATTGCTCGATATAATGACTCAGCGGTGGACACATTAAAGAATCAGATTCATTCTCACTTCATGATGCGTGACTTAGGACCATTAAAATATGTCCTTGGGTTGGAAATCGCTCGATCCACGACAGGTATCTCTATTTGCCAACATAAATATGCTCTTGACCTCATTAATAGAACAGGGTTGCAATGCTACAAACGTTTTTCTATTCCAATGGATCCTTATGTGAAGCTTTCCAAAAAAAAAACAAATAGTGGTGATTTGGTTAATCATGAAGATAATAATCGTCTTACAGGCAGATTAATGTACATGCAAATCCGAATATAATACTTAGTCAATTTTACTGTGATTCTCGTAAGGCACATCAACAAGCTATCTACAAAGTGATTCATTACATAAAAGGTACAACTAGACAAGGCTTATTTTACTCATCTAATATTGAACTACATGCTCAAGCTTTTACCGATGCAGATTGGAAATCTTGTCAAGATACAAGACGTTATACTTGTGGCTTCAGAATATTCGTGGAAATCATTTGTTGGAAGTCCAAGAAGCAACAAACTTCTTAAATTCCTCAAGAAAAGCAGAACATCGAAGTGGCAGTTCATGAATTGGTATGGCAGACCATTTATTTATTATTATTATTATTTGCTGGAATTGCACGTTAAATCAATAAGAACAAGATATTTTTTGTTTTTCGACAATGAGAACAAGATTTATTAAAAATATACTTCACTCGGTAAGAATTAATAATGGGGTTTTTACTAAAAATAACCTTAAACTTTACTATGAATACAAAAGTAGATCCGTGATATAACATTTAGCAAAATTAATCTAAATGAGTAGTAAAAAAACCATTTAATTCTGTATAACTAAACAAAAAATAGATGACCTAATTACCGTTTAAACTCTGACGAAGTCTATTAAAAATAGACAGAGTTTACTTTTTAGAAAAGATATAAAGTCTACTATGTAATTCAATCAAAAAATTTAATTTTAAAATTTATAAAAAATTATTTTTGTATCAAAATTACATTTATAAATTAGGTAATTGTAACCCAAATGTATATAAATTATTTTTTCATATTGATAAATTTAAATTTATGTTTTTAAATTAGGAGGATGAAAATCTATTATTTAGGTTTAAACTTAGTAGACTTCAATATTGAAGTCTGCTAAACCGAAAAAATTAACCTTATCGGAATTTTAATCGAAATTGAACTGGAAATAACTTCTCCTAACCAATAAAAACTTCCCAAGAAAAACTTTTCGTAACCGGGTAAACTTACCTAAACCCAGAAAAATAATTAATCTAACCGAAAAAAATTTACCCGAACCGAATAGAATTACCCACTATATAAAGAAATTTTACAGGTCACGTTAAAAAAAACCGTCAAAAATTTCCTGTTGAAAAAAAAATAAAAAAACAAAGGCGATTTCTGTTTCTCTTCAACGGCGCCGCCAATTTACTTCTCAATGCCGCCGATAACCCTTTCCAGGCAAGTTTCTTCCTCCAACTTCACCCCCATGCTTCCCTACTACTCCGTATTCATCACTATTCTGTGTTCGTCACCACCAGTGTCCAGATCTGAAATTAGGGTTTTTTTTTGGCAGATTTACTTGCGCCACTTGACTGTAACATAATTTCCTGCTTCAAACCGGTAAGTAGATGTCCTTCCGAAGCTATATACATAGTTGTTCCTCTATATTCTTCTATCTTCTTGTAATTTTGTCTGTTGGGTGAGAGTACATAGTTTTTTTTTTGCAGATCTACTTGCATTTTCTCGACACCGGCTTTATCTAATCACGCTGGTAACCATTATCTACTTTGTAGATTCCATTTGGATTGATTGCTTTTAGTAGACTTCATATACTGTATTTTTGATGTATTGATTGCTTCGGTTGGCTTCAGTAGACTTCTCGAGTCGTAGCGTACTTTGAATGTGAAAAAGTAGACTTCATTATGAAAAAGTAGACTCCATTGTGAAAAGTAGACTTCATTGTGAAAAACTAGACTTCGCTTTGCAAATAGTAGACTTCATTCATTTATAGTTTCAAACTGTTACTTATAATCAGTTTTCTGATTAAAGCTCTTTTACCGTTGATGTAGAATACTGTGTTAGATAATGGAGGCCTCTGAATTCCCGCGAAGATTTTACACCAAAGGCGGTGAGCCAGTCCCGACAAAAGCATCGGCTATCATGTTGATGATTATAGGCTGGTTCCTGCACTACGCAAGCTCTACGAGAGGATGAATGGGAATAGATTTATGAGTCACCGTTGGGTGTCTTCTTAATGTTCTACGAGTAGGATTTTGGTTGGGCGTCTAGGCTGATGCACCACATGCTCACCTTTCGGATAGTTTGAAATCAGAGGTACAAGATATGAAGCCTGATTGGTACCACTCCAGTGAGGTTTTCATTGCATGAGTTTGAGGAAATCACCGGACTCAACTGCGGGTACGTGACTGACTTGGCTCTACCTGATCTTGAGCTTTCCGATGACATGCGGGTATTCTGGGAGCAAATGGGGGTCGATGTCGACTTGGGACCAAGCACACTTGAAATAATTGAAGCCTGTTCTAACTGCTCATCATGGTCTCGGGATGATAGGATGCGTTAGGGATATCTTGGGATCTATGCTGGTTTCATAGTGGCAACAAAACCAAGCTCATCCACAAATGCAAGCTCATCCACAAATGCTAACCATGTCAGACTAGTGATAGATCTCGAAGGTTTTAGAGAGTTCCCATGGGGAAGAATTGCTTTTCAGCATCTGATCAAGTCTGTCAAGGAGAAAGATCTCAGCAAAAATATTCATATAGAAGGATTTGTGCAAGCTCTTCAAGTATGGGTATATTATGCTCTTCCGGATTTTGCTGCTGAATTTGGCAGCTTTGAATCAACGTTTACTTTGTTATCAGGATCGTCTTCCATTAGTTGAACCTCATCGAGTTGCTCAATATCTGGTTCTTCCATTGTGTTGATCAGTCGATGTGTACTTCTGTTGCCGCTTCTCCTGCTGGCATTATCTCTGCGAGGTCTTTGATACGACATGTTATCTCTAGTTGATCTTTCGTTCCTGACCACATGTGAATCAGAACATAGACAGTGTCAATGCTCGTAGGCTGGGTCTTCCTCCCACCTGATTTGTGCCCATGCTCTAGACAACACGTCTTCCATCGTTCTGCACTGATACTTTGTCAATTCTTTATACAGGTCACCGTTTTGGAGCAAACCTCTTTTGAAAGCTGAAATCGCAGTAGACGTGACACATGCTGGTATAGACACTTTTTCCTTGTTGAATAGTCCCACATAACTTCGTAAGGATTCACTTCTCTTCTGAACGACCTCATAAAGATCATCAGCTGTCTTCTCCAAATTCCGCTACTTGCAAACTGTTCAACGAAGCGATCTGTTAGCGACGCAAAGGAGTCGATCGAAGCATTTGGAAAATTTGTAAACCATTGAAGGGTTGGTCTCAAAAGACTCGAACTGAATCCTTTGCAGATGGTAGCTTCACAAAGTTCTTTTGCAACTGCCATCGTAAACATTCTCTGCTTGTATTGTGCTATGTGGTTATCTGGGTCCGTCGTTCCGTCGTACATCTTCATTGTAAGAAGTGTAAACTTCCTTGGCATCTCCACCAACGCAATTGCGTCTGTGAACGAGGTATCAGCGTAAGATTTAGGTGCACGTTTTGTGATTGGAGGAGCTACTCCTGGAAGTCTCCCAATTAAGGCTTCCATAGCTTCCAGTCATATAATTCAGTTGGACGTCTTCTGTTTGGATGAATTGTCGGACCGATAGGTGCATGTAAAGTTTGGGTATCACATGTTCCATCAGCTTCTTGTATGTCGTTCTCATTTTGCTGTGTGGATCTGTTACCCGTTATTCAAACAGTATCATCCAATTGTAACATCGGGGGAACCATGGAGCGAGGATCGACATTTGTGTTTCCATCACTAGTCAGAGCAGCATTCGCCTCTTTTAAGGAAGCGTTTTGTGCTTCAAGTTGCGCAAGTCGTTCTGGGCTGTAAGTGCCTCCAATTGAGCAGCATGATCAGTAGGAACATTGGTGTTCTTAGGGACACCATTGTTATCTTCTCCGTCCGACATATCTCACGTAATTAAAACTGTAGCCTCTTCTTCTAGCACTGTTTGGGCAAATTTTAACCGGTTCGTATCGAAACAGTTCTACAGATTGATGGGAAAAAGTGTTCCTTTATTAATGAGTAATCTTTGAACAACAAAGCTTTAAATCACAATGAATCGTAAGTACTTAGCTATCGTTTATCGAAGAACCTTTGGAGGTTCAAACGTTCATTGTTGAATATGAAGTCTCTGAGCTTTGTAGGGTTCTTGGTTCCTTGACTTGTTGAACCATTGATGATATGTTCCGTAGTATTTTATTGCTTTTATTTCTTACGTCCCCTTTATCTTTCAGGATCTCCTCTTTTTATCAACATCTCTAAAACCCTAAGCCCGCCCTTTTGGATTAAGAAGATGTGTTGGTTATTAGTCCTTTATCTCTAGAAGATTCGCATTTTTTATCGATTAAAACTTTCTTTTATTTGAACTTTCAGTTAGTCACTTTTATTTGACTAACTCATTTGAACATTCAGTTAGCCGAACTTTTTTCTATTATTTGGACCTTATGTCGGTCGGACTTCACTACGTATTCAGACTTTATGCGGGTCGAATCTTTCACGGGTCGAACATACTTGACAGATCCTATAGTTAATTTTACTTTATCCAACAGTTTAGCGACAAAAGGTGAGTTTGTATGTCAGCCTACTAGAGTGAGGCAGCGTTTCAAAGTTCAAATAACATGAAATAGTGCACTCAGAATCAATATTATGTCTTAGCAGCAAATTGATGACCCCTTTTGATACTTTACAGACTTTTTTTTTATCTGAAAACAAAGAATGAAAAAAAAAACGTGGAGGAAGATTTGAACCTCTGCCTTAGTTTATATTAAGTCGACATCATCTTCTCCATCTTTTCCCGCATCTTATATTGCAGTGTTGCAGGAGCACAATCGACCGGTGTTTCTCCTGTTGACAAATAATATGTTTAAGAGCAACACAGGAATATTAACAACGATGACAAGAAAATGTATCAGTAACTACCCTTTTTTTCTCGTCAAAATACTTTTAGCAGGACACTGATCAGAACATATCACGAATGCAAAGTTTGTGTAGCATGAGAATTTACCCTGTGCATTTTTGTCCTCAAGACTGGCTCCATGTTCCATTAACATCAACGCAATATCAGTTTTGTTGAATAGGGCAGTCTGTGGAAGCGAAACATTAAGTAATTAGTAGATTTCGACTTACCACGCAAATCGATCACACAAGTGGCAAAGAGAGAGGAACGGAAAGATTACCAGATGAAGCACTGACATTCCCTGCTTGTCATGGTAATTTGCATCCACGCCCTGAAATTCTAACAGTTTTAGTCTTCATGTATCTGTGGCAACTACAAACTTGGTCGGGCATTATCTTAGTTAAGCGCTTCTTCTTAATTGGAAACGAGTACCTCTTTCAGAAGCTTTTTCACACCAGCAATGTCACCATTCTTAATTGCTTCCCTTAATCCCTTTTTACAAACAGAGTCCATACAAGAAATGAATAATCCGTTAGACAAGGAAACTATGATTATCCATGTAATGAGATGTAAAGAGTTACCTCTCCGTTGACTTCATAATCTCTTTGGGGGTTGTCTAATCCAGGATTCAGAGCCAATCTGAGAATTTCAAAACCTTAATTACATATCAAAAATACCAGAAAGATATAGAAAAATCACTAAATAACAGCGAGTTAAAATCCAAACAGGTATCTGCTAGAAGCAACTTAAGGTCATTAGTCAGATGCCACAACAAAGAAAACAGGAAGGAAGTTTTCTACACAATTACACGAAAAGCAGATGAACCAATTACACATGTATCTACGGACGAGTTGAAGTGCAAGGGCAATCAGTTAATTCCTTGCATGCAATGATACATCCAAAGGCACAAATGCCTAGACAAACAACTTTCTCTCGTGTCTAAAGCTCATGGAGTAAACTCTAAGCCAAATCTTTTCCTTGATACTAAGATTAAATGCTTACATACCTAGCATTGCTGCTGGAAGTGGAACCTTTACTTTTTGCTGAAGTATCTGACTTCGTTTTAGGATCTGACTGAGGGAGAGCCACAGGGGCACGTGTAGGCTGTTCCAAGCATTTTTGAAAAGAGAGGTATGTATGTGATAAGATTAAGCTAGTCAAGTCAATACATGTAATTTAAGAATAACAATTTCTGCATCTAATTTTCTGACTTCCTCTTCAAAACTTCGGCTTATTAGTATGTTATAAGGAACACAATTCAGGAACTGAGAACTTACCTGTGGGTTCGGTGTATTGGTTGATTGGGAAGGAGCTACACAGATGCACAAAGGCATGCCACACTTGCATTCCATAATTTGACAGTCTCCAGGGCCCATGTCGTCGTCAAAGTCCAATCTCGAAACTCCTTCTGTCAAAGAATTAACTCTATTGGAAGAGTGCATGCGAATGACTTCTTGCCTGTGATAATGAGCTTGCTGCCACAGGCCCCAAGTACGGATAAGAAGAACCAAGTAATATTTATCAAGCTGGTTCAATATTTCGTGAGATGAAATCTCCGCTGGGTATGCAGACTTAGACTGAGAAAATGTGCATATGTTCCAATAAATTTATAATGTTAATGTATATTTGGATGCAATCTGACGATGCTATATCTTAATATGATGTAGTTATCATTGCATTGAGTAAAAGTGATCATTTTGTAGCATGCACCACAACTTCCCCTTTCTTCATCTATTTATTTTATCAAAACTCTTACCTGTTTCCATTTTCCTATCACTAAATTCCTTAATCGACTTCTCAGTAGTAGCTATTTCGATTTCAAAAGCACCAAAGTAATCATCGAATTTTCACATATTCTCTTATCTTCTAGCCTTCCTCTAGATCGACCGATCTACCTAGATCGATCAATCCATGACCGAAAATAAGATTACTAGGTTCATCCAAATTCATCCCGATCGAAAAATGAATGCCCTAGCAGACTTTAAAGACGTTCAAGGCACTAAAAATACATATTTTCACGCCCCTTAGAGGCAATCCACCATCACAACGACCATTGCAACCAAATCATTCATAAAGTTCTTAGTTTATTACTTCTAAAACTTTTTTTTTTATGAGAGCATTTCAACACCTACCTTAATATGTGGAGAAGGTATGATATTTTTTTAACATTTTTGTCAAATTTAGATTCCATATATCATTCTATTCTCCAACATATTAAACACGTAACCATAAAATTTAGAACAAATATGATCATTAAGCGAAATCCCAATGAAAAATCCCCAAATATAGGAGATGAAACTAACTCTCCACACTTCGTTAGAAACTTAGAGCCAACTATTTCACAAAGATAGGAAACATGATAGCATGGCGAATTGAGGAAACCCATCGAGCTGAGAACTTTAAAGCAGCGGAATTGGGGATTTGTGATTAACGAACCTGAGAGTTGAAAGCAATTGAGAGGACTTTAGGTAATCTGTAACACAGCGCGCCGTGCGGAGACTGAGAGGACAAACGATGCGATTTCGTGGAGACGAAAAGTAACACATAATGATGAGAAAACAACGAAACACTTTCCCTTTTATTATTTCTTGTTACAGTTCGACCCCTATATTTTCATGGTTTTGCCAAATATCCATTCTAATATGAAACTACATATATGAAATCGAAAAAGACCAATGTTCAAAATGGACAATTCTTAGGTTCACATGAACCTTTCTATTCATCCCATTCTATTATAACTAATCAAAAAATATGTTATGTAAAATTTAAATAAATTAAAAAAATAAAAACATTAAAATAAAAACTAAATTAATAATAAAAAATCAATATTTTTATTTTAAATATTAAACTATAATCTCTATACCCTAAACTATAATATATAAATTAAAGAAAAAATAAAAACTAAACCCTAAACTCTAAACCAAAATATTTTTTTTTTAAATTAAGAATAAAAACTAAACCCTAAACCCTAAATCCAAATATCAAATTTTAAAAGAAATTAAAAATAAAAACTAAATTCTAAATCCTAATCCCTAAACCCAAACATCAATTTTAATATATATATTTGGATTTAGGATTTAATTTTTATTTTTTTATTATTAAAATTAATGTTTGGGTTTAGGGATTAAGATTTTAGGATTTAGTTTTTATTTTTAATTTCTTTTAAAATTTAATATTTGGATTTAGGGTTTAATTTTAATATTTGGGTTCAGGATTTAGAATCTAGTTTTTTTTTATATATTTTTTTCTTAATTTAAATATATTATAATTTAGGGTATAAAGATTAGAGTTTACTATTTTAAAATTAATTTTTTGATTTTTTAATTATTTTATTTTTATCTATTTTTTTAATTTATTTTAAATCTTACATGACATATTTTGATTGGTTATAATAGAAGAGAGTGAATAAAGAGGTTCACCTTAAGAATTGTCCGTTCAAAATTAGGCACTAGTGAGGAATGTGAAATGACCGACCCTCATATACAATTATATGATTAGGCCGATTTTTTGTTTTCTTTCAAATTTTTTTTTTCATTCGATTTTGGAAAAAAAATATACCAATTTTTTTTTTCAGATTTATTACTGCAAATCGAAAAATCGCATAATCTGGCGACTAGGAAGAAATCATTGTGGCTCTCCTCACAGTGATATGTTCATAAAATGCATCATTTAGCTTGCATATTTTAGCCCAAATCATGTTTTATTTCATGTATTTTAGGTCTTTAGGTACTGTTTTAAGATTTAGGAGTTTGCATTAGGTTCAAGTGAGTCTTTGCATGGTTTGGAGTCTTAAACACGTACTTTGGAGTCTATTTGGAACAGAAGAGATGAGACCAGGTGTTGAAATAGAATTTGGAGGATCAAAATTGGTGAAAACAGAATGTTGGATTCTATCGCCAATTCCCTGTACCGCAGGAAGAAAAACACCGGCTAAAAGGCGAACTTTTATCAGCCAAAAATCCATACCGCGGGAAAGAAGTTTTATCGGGTGCTGCTTGTGTCTGGATCATGCAACTATCGGCTAAAATGCTTATCGGGTGGAGGTTGGCTCGGTAAAATTCTATACCAGATCAGAAGAGTATCGGCTAAAGTTTTATGCCGAGAGAGATGAGTTTTACCGGCTAAAAATGCTTACCGCAGAACAGATTTTCGGCCAAAAAGCTTACTGCGGTACATGAAGACTCAGCCAAAATCTCCGGTTCGCGACACGCATCAAAGATCAGCCATCCAGAAAGTCTTAACGTCCGATTTGGCTTCCGGAGTTTTCATGAAAGTTGGAGAGGATTGAGTTGTGGTTCCAGAACAGTTCAAATCAGTGGATTCAGATCAGTGATCCATCAGAAGACGTACCTGTATCACTTGTATTCCATACCGATCCGGTGTGCTTCAAAGGTTATGCGGGACGATGCCCTTCCCCTCCGACTCAGTCTCCGGAACCTTCTTCAAGATTCAAGAGCTTTGAGTCTTCTTACCAGAACACCTGAGATCACTCGATTTGAAGCTCCGAGCTGGGAGATAACGTTTCTGGAGTGAACATGGGTCCAGAAGCTTCTTTTCTGATCGGTCTGATGCACAGTAAAAATTGGCCGTTCGGAAAACCTTCCACTCCCCGGATGCAAATGAGTTCTTCACCAAAATTTGAGCTATTGGAATGATATTTCACGTGGACTTGGTTTCATATCATTTGGAGTTGTGAGCCGAAAGTTACAAGAAGCAGAAGACACATATATCGGTTCGGGTTTCAAGGAGCAAATCTGTGCTAAGTGTTTCACAAGAACCTCGGCTTGGACACCTTGGTATACCTATATGATATATTCATAATTTGTCATGATTAGGACTGCATTTTTTGTCCAAATATTGAGTCTCATGCATACATTTAGCTAGTTTTGTTAGAGTTTGTCCTTGGTTCTAGCTTTGTTTAGTATTTGCATTAGGTCCTAGAGTGTCCTGCATTTTTGGAGTGTTCTCAGGTCATTTGGAGACTTTTGGGAGCAACTTGGAGCTGGGATCATGGAGGAACCCTCACCTGTGTACAGCAACTCGGACAGATGGTTTGGTGCAGACAAAACCTTCACTTTGATCGCGTGGGACGAAGGACTTGCAATGCGATTCAACCTCCGGTGTCTTCATCACGAATCAAGAAGAATACGTCTAGTTTCCGGAACATGTAATATCGTCCTGTTTGTAGTTGTGAGCTGAAAGTTACGGCGATCGGAAGCAGTGCATGTCTCGGAGCTGATAAAAGACCAAGGCAACGCGCGTCAAAGAACTGGCGGAACGGAGCCTTTGCCGACGTCACCTGAGCTCGAGCCCTTCACCAAAGTTGAAGATGTCTGAGTCTTCTGTCTAATGAAGTTGGAATCGCACCATATGGGAGGTACTCTCCCACGAATGTGAAGTGGTCCAAGGAGACCTGAAGCCTGCGAGATGGTCTTGCGACTTGGTTAACTCACAATGCCTGGAGATTAATGCCTGGGGGTTGAGCTGCGTGTTGAGATGTGCGAGTAAGGTGTCACTGGGTAAGGTCTGAGGTTCCCGAGCAAGACAAATGCTAAGTCCACAACCGTGCGACTTGAGCATGCGAGTTGGCCAAGCTTGGAACTAAACCACATGAAGACTCGCAATCTACACCGACTTGAGCATTCGACTTGGGACTGATGGAGACCACCCCGCACATATCTCTGAAGGCCCCTGCTACATGGTCGTGCGAGTTAAGAAGCAAAGAAGACTTAGCTGCATGAAGGTTCGCAAATCACACCGAGAGAGTAATGCGGCTGAGCTTACATGGGTTTCATCTCGTTCAAGCTTCTTTCTTCGGTTGTGCGACTTAGGCCTGCGACTTGGGATTACATGAGGACCAAGTCGCACACTTATCCTCCCCAGATTTTGTCTTGGTCATGCGAGTTGAAGAGGAAGAGGACTGAATCGCACAAAGACTCGCAAAACACACCTAGATGGACATGCGGTTGAGACTAAGGGACTTAAGGCTCACAAGACTGCTTCTTCATCTGTGCGACTTGGGCATGCGACTTGGGAGGCTCCTGACCAACTCGCACATTCGTCACTTTACCCACTAAATCCGGGTCAGGACCCGGTTTATTCCGGGTTGACCCGGTTCGTTTTTAGAGACCTATATATAGTTTTTAGGGTTTTATCCCAAAAACTTAAGCTTTATTCCAAAATCTCTTTGCCTATTTTGTGTAAGAAGACTCCTTTTTGAAGAGAAATATCTGATTTGGGCGTTTTTATCAAGAGAGTTTGAGAGATCTTGTGTTTAAAAGCTGTCTTCTTCTTAATCTATCATTTCTGATCATCAAATCACACTTCTAATCATGATTAACAACACATCTTGCAAAGGATCTAGTGTGTTGGTCATGATTAGTGAGTAATCCCCATATTAAGGTCTTAGATATGTATATTAGGGTGCTTAAGTGGTAGATTAGTGAGCTTAGGAGTTAGATCATTCATATTCCATTCTCTACAACCTGTTCTTAATGCTAGATCCATACACATCATATGTGGTCTAGATTCTTGGCATTTCATGCACCAAAAGTATTTGATGAAATGCCTGAATCAAGGTTGTTAGAGGTTTAAGTGTTATTCATCATGGGAATGATTGTTTATATGCTTAAATGACAGATTAATCTGGTTCTTAATGCTTGTTGATTCATGTTTCACTAATGATGATTAGGTTAGAAACTGTTTTAGCATAGAAGTTGATACCTTCATGAGAGGATTAACTTAATCAATGATGTTTAAGTTGAATGGTTTGCTTGATCACATGGTTCATTAGCTCACTAGTTTAACACTGAAGGCACCCTAATTGACTATCATGTCTAAGACCTTTCTCATCATCATACATACATTCTCATCATTATTTTGTTATTTGCTTGTCTTTGTTTGCTTTGCTTATCATTGTTATCTTCTCTTTATATTGTTTAGTTTCTTGTTTCAATCATCAGTTCAAACCAAACCTCTTTTGTTTGCTTGAATTAAGATCAGTTCATATAGTCTAGTGTCTAGCTTCAACATTCTTGGATTGACACCCCTTATACTACTTTGACAAAGGGGATTGATAGCCCTTAAGAGCCTAAAAACTCCTGTCTATCACAATACCAAGGGTCATATTCACGAATGGCTTGGTCTCTACCTCGACCATAAGCCTCGCCATAGCCCAAGCCGAGGCATTTTATCATCACAAGCTTCTCCTGGAACGACTAAGTATCAAAGCTGTGATCTTCAAAGTCAAGAAATTCTGCTAAGTGTTGGGAAAGACCCTCAACCAAAATACCGCGGTATGGCTATACCAAGGCTATTTTTACGAAATATTTTGGTCAAGGGTGTTCTTCCACTTTCAATCAAAACCTTTTCACGAGAAGATCAAAGACAAGGATCCATGCAAGATTCAAGGGTGTTCTTCCACTTTCAATCCAGATGCAAGACACCCTCGCCATAAAGACCTCGGCACAAGACTTGTCAAAGCCAAGGGTCTGACCTAAAGACCCAGCAGGACCGGTTCAGTACTGATGGGCTTGCGGGCCTAGGGTTTGTTTTTAACAAGCCCGTTGGTCCTCCAAAAGTTTTAAATTTATAAAACCCTAGTGTCTGCAAGTGCACAGATGTACGTTGTAGGACTTAGGGTGTCGATCCACAGGGAAGATGTCTAATCTGCGAGAAATAACAAACTGGGTAAGTAAGCAAAGTCATAAACTCATGGGATTTTGGGGTTTTTGATTAAGAACCCTAAACTACATATAATCTAATATTCACAAGAAATAAGGTGCAATGCATATGAATTGTTAAAAGAATATCTCAAGCATATCAACTCAAACTATAGACTCTAAAACTCATCGGATGCGATTTAGACTTCTCCGGTTTACTCTAATCGATATATGGTGGCATTTCCAATTAGCTTCCGGGCGATTTATCTTCATCTGTTTCTGGGATCTGAATGAAACTAGAATAGACATATGTATGATTAACCAACTCTCACCATATTAATCAACTAATCACTCAGATCTGACAATTAACTCTCGCTCTCATGCCAGAAATAAGATCATGCTTTAGACATTGAATTTGTCTGCTCACATCTTCTCTATAGGTAGCTCTCGACTCCTATAGCGACTATGTTCTTCTGAAATAAGATCATGCTTTAGACAATTAACTCTCGCTCTCATGCTAGAAATAAGATCATGCTTTAGATAAAGGGGATTGATAGCCCTTAAGAGCCTAAAAACTCTGTCTATCAATTGGCGCCGTTGCCAAATTGTGGATTGTTTAGCATTAGTCTTTGATCTGTTCTTGAGATCAAGCATTTTCTTTTGTGTTTTCTAATTTCTTTCAAGTTCTGTTTGTGAGTTTCAGGTGCATGAACACCAGGTCCAGATCAAGAAGCTGTGGTCCACCTTTCCCTTTAAACGACAACATTAACCTTTTGGTACCAAGGAGGAGAAGAGACAGGCGTGGAAGACAGATCGATCAGGCTGATATGGAAGAACAAAGAGAGCATGTGGTTGACATGGAGCAACCGGCTCAGGAGCAACAGGCTCAGGAGCAACAGGCTCAGGGTTATGGAGCTGGTAATGCAGCTGGTAATGGAGTTAGTCAGGGGTTACATTAGGGTAATGTTCATCAGGAACAGGTGCATCAACATCAAGCTTATGTCCACCAGGGACAAGCTCCAGCTCATCAGCAGAGGCATCAGGCCAATGTACAGCAAAGAAAACAGGTGCACCACCAACATCAGCCCTTCCAACACCAGCAAAGGAGATATGAGCAGCCACAGGTCTATGTTGGAGAAAATGACAGGGCCAATGCTCATCAGCTGGAATTCAAGCACCACCTGTGCAAAACAACAACTTTGAAGTGAATGCATCCTTGTTGAATATGGTTCAGAACTCAAAATTCCATGGATTGGCAATGGAAGATCCCTTGGAACACTTGGATCAATTTGATAAAGTGTGTGACCTGACAAAGATAAATGGAGTTTCTGAGGACAGTTTCAAGCTCAGATTATTCCCCTTCAGTCTTGGTGACAAAGCTCACCAATGGGAGAAGAATCTTCCAAGAGGCTCCATTCAAACCTGGGAGCAATGCAAGCAGGCATTTCTATCTAAGTTCTTCTCCACCTCCAGAACAGTAAAGCTAAGAAACCAAATCTCTAGCTTCACTCAGCACAGCAATGAGAGTTTTGGTGAAGCATATGAGAGATTCAGGAGCTACACCAACCAATTCCCACACCATGGGTTCAGTGAGGCTTCTCTTCTCAGCACACTTTATAGAGGAGCTCTTCCCAAGATTAGAAACCAGCTGGATACTGCCTCCAATGGAAACTTTCTGGGAAAGGAGATTCATGCTGCTTTAGAGCTAGTGGAGAACTTAGCAATGAGCAATGACACTTATGGTGAAGACTATGACAGATCAAATAGATCAGAAGGTTCAAGCTCTGAACAGAGGCTCACTAGAGAAGTTAAGGAGTTAAGGAGTGAATCGGACAAGTTGAAATTGGTTTCTCAAAAGCCAATTGATAACACCGGATTTTGACCATTTTTATGGATCACTTTAATATTTTTTACAGGTGTTTTTACTCCATTTTCAAAGGTTTTCAAAGGATTTCTATGTTTCTGGATTTTAAAAGACTTTTCAGGTAATTTGGGATAAAGAGGCACAAATTGGAACAAAAAGACTCTTTTGGATAAATGCAGACTGTCAGAACTCTCATGGTGAGACGAAGACCTTCTCACCGTCTGATCACCCTCAAAATTGGACAACTCATAGAGGAATCAACCAGCTTTCAAATGCACTTGGTTTGGAGACATTCCAACGGTTGGATCTCAATATATTCCATTAGCCCCGGAGCCACTCGAAGACGGTCAGCAAGTCACGCGACCGCGGCCAACAGCCTATTTCCCCCGGTCAGAAGCCTCCCGACCGCGGCCAACCACCAAATCCCTGCGTTCACGTCACTCCCGACCGCGGCCATCAAGCTCCGAATTAAAACCCATATTTCTGAAGCCCAAAGTCATCCTCAGCCTCAATTCCGGAACCCTAGAGACCATGGAGTATTGAAGACTATAAATACTTGTCATTTAGGTCGTTTTTGGAGAGAACCCTTCATACTTTACAGAAACTCTTTTCCTTTAGCCGTTTTTATGCGATTTTTGTAGAAGATTGTTCAAGTCCGAGTTCTTAAATAGAGAAGCTTTCTTCATCTCTTTTCTTTACTGTTTTTCATTACTTTTATTAAAACCAATGATGATGTCAACCTCAGCCATGTCTGAGTATATCCCGAGTTGGGCTTAGGGTTCCCGAAAGGGGCTCTCATAATCGA
Source organism: Eutrema salsugineum (assembly GCF_000478725.1). NCBI lineage: Eukaryota > Viridiplantae > Streptophyta > Magnoliopsida > Brassicales > Brassicaceae > Eutrema > Eutrema salsugineum. The sequence continues at coordinate 7,148,655 of NW_006256895.1, forward strand.
TTAAGACATCTAAGTTTATAGATCTGGGATTTCGACCTGTTCTCTGTTTATTCTTGTTCTTATTGCATGTATGCTTGATTGATCACCTAGTATCTGATCTAGATAGTTAGTGTTGCGAAAGTTTTCATTAAGTATCAGCCATAGAATGAAACAGGCGATTTTTCCGTAGGAGTGGAAACCTACCTGCGGCGAGATCGTGAGTATTGACGAGTCTTGTGCAGCTCTTGCGTTCTCTCCCTTCCAGGGCCAGAGTGGAAACCTACTGGTCAGGGTTGCGAGAAACAGTTGGTTATGATCACGACAGTGAATTAGTCATACCGCCGTACTCTAGCTCTAGAACCACCTATATATCGATATCCGTCAATCCCAATCTATCTACCCTAGTGTCAAAACCGATTATGATCCCTTAGAGTTCCCAAAAGATCAGCGTTTTTAGTCATAGTTTACAAACCAATCGATTTTTATTTGCTTATTTAGATCTGCATTTCAATTGCCTTAGTTCGATATTTACTTGCTTTACTCGCTTTCCATTCGATTTTTCTACTTGCTTTCTAGGATAGATTTATTTGCTTTCTTTAAGTTTTAGTTTAATTCGTGACAAACAACCAACCTTTAAAACCAATCTAGTCTAGACATAAAGTTAAAAACCGTAGAAGAATACCAAGCACACAAATCTCTATGGATTCGATCCCTAAATACTACAACTGATTAGCTGTGCACTTGCGGCTTTCATTTGTTTTTGTTAAGGGTAAAACTTGTTCCCTCACGCAGTTGACACGCATCAAGTTTTTGGCGCCGTTCCCGGGGATTTGTTTCGCTGCCTTTTGTTATTTTTCTTGTTTTAACATCTTTAGTTCTTTCTTAAAGTTTTGCTGAATTATCTTTCCCTTCTTTTGTTTTTCTCTGAATTGCATGAATACCAGGCGCAGACCTGTAGAAAACATTCCAATTCTAGACGAGATAGACATACACGAAAGAGAACTTCGAAGACTTAGACGAACGCAAGGAATGGCCAACGAGGACCAGCCTGGAGATCCTATTAACCGAGCTTTAAATATGGACCAAGACGGGTCCGAACATGGAGAAAATGAAGAGAATGATCACAGAGGAGGTGATCATGCTCGATAAGATGGAGAGGAAGATGAGGTTCCTCCAAGAAACCACCAGAACCGCGAGAGAGAAGAACGTGAAGACCTTGAAGCACCCATCAATGCAGCCGATGGTGACCAACAAGGGATGCAGCCGAATGGACGCATTAACCGTCCTGTACAGCCAGAAAATCAACACCGAAGACAAGCCCGAAACCATCGCATAGCTGATTTTGATGCACCTACTCAAAATTTTCAGAACCGATCTGCAATTCAAGTTCCATTTCCGAACCGGAATGAGTTTGAATTCAAGCCTCAAATCATCTCATTGGTGAAACAAAACTAATTCCATGGAGTTCCTTCTGAACACCCAATGGACTATATCGAGCTCTTTGAAGAAATCTGCAGCATGATGAGAATAAACCAAGTTCCACCAGACTATTTAAAGTGTAAGTTGTTCCCTTTTTCATTAGCAGATAAAGCTCACCGTTGGTTGAAATCTTTGCCTGCAGGATCGATTACTAATTGGGAAGAATGTAAAACTGCTTTCTTGAACCACTTCTATACTAAGTCAAGGTCGAATCAGTTGAGAACAAAGATCTCAAACTTTCAACAAGGGCCAACTGAATCTTTCTATGAAGCCTGGGAACGTTTCAAGGAGTATGAACGTGATTGCCCTCACCATGGATTTCATGGATCAAGCCTGCTAAGCACATTTTACCGAGGTTTGCAACCAAAATACAAACTTTCACTTGATACATCTAGCAATGGAGATTTTGGACAAAATACGATAGCCCAAGGAAGAGCCCTCATTGAAAATTTGGCTCAAGCCAATAGCAATGATTGTCCTGAATACGATCGATCGACGAAGCAAACCGGTACAGACAACAAGGAGATAACTGAGTTGAAGAACATGATGAGCCAGCTTCTGAAGAGCAACAATCGCCCAATCCATGCTTGTGAGAACAACAATGGCGCAGAAGATGAAGGACCTAGTGATATTAATCACATTAATCAGGCCTTTGAAGAAGAAGATGTGAACTATGTAGGAGCACTGGTGCCATATCATAATCGTTCCAACAATGGCTTCAACAACAACTTCCAGAATGCAAATTACAACAATCTCTCTTACCGCAATCCAAATGTGGAGAATCCTCAAGATCAGTACTACCCACCTCAGCAAAAATCCTTCCAAAACAAGTTTCAAGGTGGAAACTTTGGAGGAATAGTACCATATCAACCGCGACAGCCATATAAATACCAAGGTACGGGTTTTAACAATCAATTTGTACAACAGCAGGGAGTCATGACGAACCAGCTAGCTTCACAAATCGGTAGACTTGAACAGTCCATCCAACAGCTCGTTATGACGAACGAAAAAGCATCTAAAGACGTGAACGTGAAAATCGACTGCATGTACAATGATCTGAACGGTAAGTTCGAATCTTTATCTTCGCACGTCAAAAAGCTAGACGTGCAAGTCGCCCAAACAGCCGACTCTATGAAGAGGCAAAGTGGAGTTCTTCCAGGAATAGTTGAAGATAACCCTAAGAGGTTTTGCAACGCCATAACCACATTGTCCGAAGAAAAGGCCAGAACCGATGGAAAGAAAGAAGAAACCCCAATCTTTGTACCACTGTACAAGGATGTCGATGCCAAGCAGCCACCATTTAAGGTACCTGAACGATCACCGTTTCAAAGGCTTACAAAAGCCGATGATCCGGGACGTTTTGTTTTCCAATGTTTCATTTCAGGAATCAAGTTCACAGAGTGCCTGTGTGATTCCGGAGCCAATGTCAACATCATGTCTAAGACATTTTCCAAGAAATTGGGCATAAAAACCTTAAGGACATCGACGGTTAAGGTTAATTTTGGAGATTCATCTCAAAAAGATACTGAAGGGGCGATTCATGATCTAAAAGTTCTAGTAGGAGACAAAATTGTTCCAGCTGATTTCCAAGTTTTGGAGATGGATAAAGACAAGGAGAGGCCATTCATTTTCGGGAGACCATTCCTAGCTACCGTAGGAGCAGTAATCGATCACGCAAACCGACATGCTGTTTTTCCAAATGTGGATCGCAGAAGGTACTACCCGACTATCTTAGACGATTTTCCAAGTAAAAGAAATAGGCCCAAAGAGAAAGAAAAAGAAAAGCCGAAAGCTTTTGCGAAAATCAAGATCATCATTCCAGCAGATGCAACAGAAACTAGTGAGGACCAAATCCAGGAGCTGATCGAGAACACAAAAAGGGTTTTAAACAATGTTAAAGTCCGGAAGAAGAATAAAGGGAAGAAGACGGCTCCTCAAGGAGAAGAAGTAAAACCTCCAGCTACCGGAAGTGATAAGGGCACATCAAGTGGAGTGCCATTCAAATCAGCCTGATTCTTCATGCCTACGTCGAACTAAACGACTTAAAACAAAAGCGCTTAATGGGAGACAACCCATTTAGGTACTCTTTCTTTTAGTTTTCTTTTCCTTTTTACAATTTATGCTTTCTTTTGCTTTTAAGTTTCAGATATTTTATAAAACGAAAAACACAAAAAAATCAGAAAATTAGAAAAACCAAGAAGAAAAGGATAGGTTTTTAGCTGCTCGGCCCGGCAAAGACCAGAGAGTTGGACAAAGGCCGCAGGAGAAAGAGCCGCGGTCGCGACCAACCGACCCGCGGCCAAGGGAGCATCGACCGTGGCACCGTGAATGTGACCGTGGCCGAGCCCTCAATCGCCACGGTCGCGCGTCTCCTGACCGCGGCCGTTGGTCGTTGAGGTGACGACGCGGATTTCCGCCGCTTTTCGAAGTTACCTGGTGTTTCCCGGTGTTACCTGGTATTTCCCAGTGTTACCTGGTGTTTCCCGGTGATTCCCGGTGAATCCCGGTAAAGCATGTTAAGATTCTCCGTAAGTTTGAAACTTTCCTTATTTGCAAGACAAGAAAGGTAAGTTCCCGTAAACTTAAAAATTTCCCGGAAATTTTCCGTTTTTGCCACAAAAACGCTTTTTAAAGAAAAGAAACACGCTTTTTTGATCAAAACTCCTTTTTCTCTTCTCTTCCAAAAGACTTGGAGATTTAGGAGATATAACACATTTTTCAATTCTTAAGCTTTTTAAGATGTTCTTGGCCCAAACCTCACTCTTTTTCAAAGCTGATTTCAATTCTGCCATCAAATCTCTCTTTCCAGCACGGTATGAACCTCAAACTCGCCATTTTTAATTGATTTCAGAACTTAGGGTTTTCTTAAAAAGCCCAAATCTCTGTTTATTGATGGTGGAAATAGCTTAAGAACAATAGATTATCCTTTTAGGTTATCTAAAACTCGTTTTTAACACCTAGCTTAAGAGGAATTGAGATTTTTGAAACTTGGATTCTACATGCTTTATAAAAATCGAATTTGGAACAGCAAAATTGATGAATCTGATTAAGTCTTGTGTGATTAGTGATTAGTATTGGGTAATCTTTAGATTTTACATGGAAATTGCTCATAAAAACCGATTTTTAGAAGATTTCTATGTTGAGAACATCAAAAATCCGAATCTAGTCATGAACTACTTGATTTCTTTGATTGAATGTCAATTCTGCTTGCTCATGGTTTTAATTAATCTCTTTATACTAATGTTAGTATAACTGATCTTAATGTGTTAAAATCAGCATCCATATTCACTCTTTTTCCAAGAATCATTTCGTTTTGCAGAAAAATGGAACAAACCAGATCCCGAAGAAGCCGTCGCACTGGTGACAGCTCTGAGGACATTCCCAATGATGCTACTCTAGGAGAGTACATGCTGAACCAAGCCAGACCGAGAAGAAGAAACTATGTGATGAGATTGCTCCAGCACTCAAGAGAAACACGAGCAGCTCCCGAGCCACCACAGATTCGATACATTGGCAGGGAGACAAACCCGAGAGTGGACTATGCAAGACGTTTCAAGAAGCTGAACATCAAACCCACGGCTTGCATTGATTATCATACACTTGAGATGCTTGGAATAAGAGAGGATGTGATATGGTACATCGATGCACTTAAGCTGAGACCTTACATGGAGCTGAACCTTCCGACTTATCCTGAGCTAGTCCGCGAGTTCTTAGCAACTATTACACTCCACCACACGAAGAGGAGGAACCCCAGAGAATCAGATGGCATCTTGTCATTTGCTATACGCGGACAACCTTACTCGCTCACCATTTCTGAGCTTTGCGAAGCCCTTAAGCTTCCATACACCGATGGCATTTACCTTGAAGATGAACCCGATCTTAAGATGGGTCATGGAGTCTATGATAGCGGGAGATCCAAGTAAGCCCTTCTTACTCATCCAGCAGTGAGAGTTGTGCACAAACTCTTATCACACACGATTTTCTCTAGAGCCAACATGGGATGTGTTTTGAAGACTGAGCTCATTACACTTCAGATACAGTTTATGGACGACCCACGACTTGCTTGCTTTGCCTGGATCATAGCACAGAACATGGTCAAGGTGAAGCATGATTTACATGGTTGCGAGGACGCTACTCCAGCTTACGGGAGTGCTATTACAGCGATACTTTAGGCTGTAGGATTCGATTTCTCATCTGATGATCCACTTCCCGATGTCTGGTATGACCTACTTTATCTCTCTCGCGATCACACTATCTCTCGTGCCGCTTTCGATCAAGACAGGTTTGGTTACAAGTATTGCACTGGCACTGAGGAGCACCGAGTCAGCTTGCCTTCAGCATCTGTCCCGAGATTGTGTAACGGAGGACGTCCGCGATGGACTCCAGAACCCGATGATTTTCTGCCATCTGTACCTCGACTACCATTCACCATTGGCCAATACATAGGGGCCAAGGCAAAACGTGATGCAGCTGCGGCCCGTGCTCACTTTCAGCCATCTATTTCGACCGGCCACACCTCATCATCGACATCATCGCACACACATTCTGATCTGGAGCGCAGAGTTGAGAGACAGGGATGACGCTTTGAGCGCGTTGTCACCTTCCTACAGGAGCAGCACCAGTTCGCAGACGACACATCAGAGGATGAGTGATTGATCAGCACTTCACTACCATCACGGTTCTATCATCATTTTCTTTTCTTTTATCTTATTTTATTTCGCTTTCATTCACCATCTTCTCACCAACTTTTTCACACTGGGGACAGTGTGATTTAAGTCTGGGGGAGGATGTCTATCCGTACTAATCATTTTATTGCTTTTGCTTTTAAATTTCAAGCACTTTTTAAATTTTAATATGTAACCTATTCGACATTACGTAATTTTCAGGAATGTTTGACGCAAAACTATGATGATTTAGACCTGCAAACTTCTACACTTTGCATGATAGCTCATTTGTGGTTAGCACTAGACTAGGCGGTAGCTAGAGTACTTGCACTACGAACTCCCACCAGAGGACTTCTATTCATGGAGATTCTTTCTGACAGGTTATACTAGCTCATTTTATTTGACCTTAATATTGACATCTAATTTTCTCATCATTGATTTTAGGCAGGCATCGACATACACATCTAGGACGTCTTTTACCTTCACTTTTACCACTCTTTGTCGTTCTAGATGACCAGTTTATCTTTATCTGGTACCATACCCTAGACCCAAAAAACTTGTTTTCAATCCTCATGCATTCTCTCTTTAGTTTATATCAGCAGATATGTGCAAAAACGTCGGAGAGAAGAGGAGCGACGCAGTTTTCAGTCACTCAAAAAGGAGACTGAATGGAATTTGGAAGGAAGAGTATCAGAAACCTCATAAAGCTGGTAATTTCGTGCTCTCTAAGACTCTATATCATCTAAAGGTGTTCCCTCTCTTCAAAAAAAAAAAAAAAAAAAAACGAATGAAAAGAGAGAGGGAAACAAAAAGCCTAATGAGTCTTAGATTGACGAAATTTGTGGAGCAACAAGCAACCACTATTCGTTTAAGGAGCTATGGTTTTGAAAGATTTACAAAAATCTAAGTCTGGGGGAGTTAGGAGAGAACCTGAGGAAGAAGACCAGGAATCTATGGCAAGAAGAAAGTGACTGAAAACTGTGGATACCAACAGCTTAACTCTCTCTTGCTGTTTTGCATAATATCCTGCATCCTCCAGATCTTCAGGTAACCCATAAACACTTTAAGCCTCACCCCTAGAATAAGATTTTTGACACCTAGCCTAGATTGCCTTGCCTAGACTTTCTTTGATGAGAATCACCGAGATTTTTAATGAATGTTAAGACCTAGTTGACTGGAAGTTAGATCTTAGTGCATAGGTTTCCGCATGACGGATTAACGGACTAGTTATGCCTGTATTGCTAGTGAGAATTTTCTAGGCTATTCCCGATTTGATGCATACTGATCGATATTGGTCTAGAAGTTTGGTCTCTGAGATTTTGTTTAGTTCCTGCGTTTTCAAACCTCTCACCGAGATTTAGCCTTTGTTTTGTTTGAGGACAAACAAAAGACTAAGTCTGGGGGAGTTGATAACACCGGATTTTGACCATTTTTATGGATCACTTTAATATCTTTTACAGGTGTTTTTACTCCATTTTCAAAGGTTTTCAAAGGATTTCTATGTTTCCGGATTTTAAAAGACTTTTCAGGTAATTTGGGATAAAGAGGCACAAATTGGAACAAAAAGACTATTTTGGATAAATGCAGACCGTCAGAACTCTCATGGAGAGACGAAGACCTTCTCACTGTCTGATCACCCTCAAAATTGGACAACTTATATAGGAATCAACCAGCTTTCAAATGCACTTGGTTTGGAGACATTCCAACGGTTGGATCTCAAGATATTCCATTAGCCCCCGAGCCACTCGAAGACGGCCAGCAAGTCACGCGACCGCCGTCAATCCCAATCTATCTACCCTAGTGTCAAAACCGATTATGATCCCTTAGAGTTCCCAAAAGCTCAGCGTTTTTAGTCATAGTTTACAAACCAATCGATTTTTATTTGCTTATTTAGATCTGCATTTCAATTGCCTTAGTTCGATATTTACTTGCTTTACTTGCTTTCCATTCGATTTTTCTACTTGCTTTCTAGGATAGATTTATTTACTTTCTTTAAGTTTTAGTTTAATTCGTGACAAACAACCAACCTTTAAAACTAATCTAGTCTAGACATAAAGTTAAAAACCGTAGAAGAATACCAGGCACACAAATCTCTGTGGATTCGATCCCTAAATACTACAACTGATTAGCTGTGCACTTGCGGCTTTCATTTGTTTTTGTTAAGGGTAAAACATGTTCCCACACGCAGTTGACATGCATCACCAATGCACTTTGTAGGAGAGTATGAGGAACCTTCTCAAATCTTTGAGAACATCAGTGAAGAAGGTCTTACTCAGGAGGAGCTTAACTACATTGGGAATCAGAGGTTCCAAAGATATCAGTATGGCAATGCTTATCAGAACCTCTCTTACAGGAATCCCAATGTAGCAAACCCACAAGACCAGGTCTATCCCAATTCTCAAGCTCCACAGAACTTTGTTCCCAAGAACAACTTTCAAGGATCTTTTCAACCCAAGAATCAGTTTGCTCAGAATCAGGGTTTTGGTCAGCAACAGCAACCATTTCAGGGTACTGGTTTCAGTTCACAGCAACAACAAAAGGCACCACCAGGGTTTGGTCCACCCCAGTTCCAGCAACAAGCGCCGGCTCAACATCAGTTTCAGCCACCACCGGTTCATCAGCAGCCACAGATGGGATCGGATATGGTTGGGATTCTGCAACAAATGCTTCAGGGTCAACAGATATTTGCAAGCCAGAATGCAGCCATGCAGCAGGAATTCAAGGAATTGAAGCAAAACCAGGCCTCTAGCTCAAGGAACCAAGGCCATCTACCTGGAAAGCCTGAACCCAACCCCAAGGATTACGCTAAAGCCATTACACTGAGGAGTGGAAAGGAGCTACCTGGTATTGAGCACAACAATGTGATCATTGAGGACAATGATCAAACTGAGGGGGAGACAGCCTTAAAAGATGATCAATTTGCTGAAAGACCAAGGAAAGAAAAGGGTAAAGAGGTGGAAAAGGAACCTGAACCAGAAAAGATATATGTCCCAACACCTCCATACCAACCCAAGCTCCCATTTCCAGGGACATTTAAGAAGCAACTTGTAGACAAGGCCAGAGCTGTATTTGAGAAGGCACTCAATGAGACACCACTCACAATGCCTCTCATTGATGCATTTCTAATGATGCCAAAGATGGGTAAGTTCTTAAAGGATGCTATTCTAAACAAGACTAAAGAGCTTCAAGGTATGGTGGTACTAAGTCATGAATGCAGTGCCATCATTCAGAAAAAGTCCATTCCAAGAAAGTTGACTGATCCAGGGAGTTTCACACTCCCTTGTGCCATTGGGCCTCTACTATTCTCTCGATGCCTCTGTGATCTGGGAGCATCTGTCAGCTTGATGCCATTCTCCATAGCAAAGAAGCTTGGCTTTAGAGTGTTCAAACCTGCAAGGATCTCTCTTGTCCTTGCAGACAGATCAGTTAGATTACCTGTTGGGATGTTGGAAGATCTGCCTGTCAAGATAGGTGGTTTTGAGGTTCCAACTGATTTTGTTGTGCTAGAGATGGATGAGGAACCAGTTGATCCTCTTATCTTGGGCAGGCCATTCTTGGCCACAGCAGGAGCTATTATTGATGTGAGAGGTGGGATCATAGAGCTTCAACTTGGGTCTGAGAAGCTTAAGTTTGATGTGAATGAGATGATGAAGAAACCCACCATAGAAGGTCAATGCTTCTTTGTGGAGACAATGGATCAGTTGGCTGTTGAGTTGCTTGAGGAACTGAATACTGAGGACCCTCTTCAAGCTGCTCTAACCCAAGAACAAAGAGACCATGGGCTCTTAGCAGAAGAAAGTGAAGGGTAGAAGCTGTATTTGGACAATGATAGAGAACTTGGTCCTGAGACAAGGTTTTTGGAACTGGAACAAAGTGGCTCTGAGGTCTTGGCTATCAAAGGATCAGACACTAGCCAATGCAGCTTTGACGCCGATTGGAATGAGGCTGATGCACCCCCTGTTGAGCTCAAGCCTCTACCAACAGGGCTCAGGTATGCCTTCTTGGGCTTAAACTCCACATATCCAGTGATCATAAATGATAGCTTATTAGAGCATGAAGAGAGTGCATTGCTTAGAGAGATAAGAAAGTTCAGGAGAGCCATAGGATACTCTTTGGCTGATATTAGAGGGATTTCTCCTGACATATGCACCCACAGGATACACCTAGAGGACCAAGCTATGTCCTCTATTGAGCATCAACGACGTCTTAACCCGAACCTCAAGGAGGTGGTCAAGAAGGAGATACTCAAGCTCCTTGAGGCAGGGATAATTTACCCAATCTCTGACTCAAGGTGGGTATCTCCTGTTCACGTTGTGCCCAAGAAAGGTGGGATCACGGTGGTTAAAAACGAGAAGGATGAGCTGATAGCTACTAGGACCATAACTGGACACAGAATGTGTATAGACTATAAAAAGCTCAATGCAGCCTATAGGAAGGATCATTTTCCTTTACCTTTCATTGATCAGATGTTAGAGATGCTTGCAAACCATCCCTTCTTTTTTTTCTCGATGGGTACTCTGGATTCTTTCAAAATCCCATAGATCCAAGAGACCAAGAGAAAACAACATTTACCTGCCCTTATAGCACATTTGCATACCGCCGCATGCCTTTTGGTCTTTGTAACGCCCCTACCACTTTCCAGCGTTCCATGATGCATATATTCTCTGACATCATTGAAGAGAAGGTGGAGGTGTTCATGGATGATTTTTCTGTCTATGGCTCCTCCTTCTCAGATTGTCTCTCTAATTTGTCACAGCTCTTGGAGAGATGTGAGCAGCATAACCTGGTGTTAAATTGGGAGAAATGCCACTTCATGGTGAAGGAAGGGATTGTGCTTGTGCTTAAGATATCTGAGAAGGGCATAGAGGTTGACAGAGCAAAGGTGGAAGTGATGGTGAATCTGTAAACCCCCACTTCAGTCAAAGGGATAAGGAGTTTCCTTGGGCATGCAGGGTTTTACAGAAGATTCATCAAAGACTTCTCAAGAATAGCCTGACCTTTGACAAGGCTGTTGTGTAAAGAAGTTGACTTTGTCTTTGATGCTGAGTGTGAAGAAGCCTTCAAGATGATCAAGGATGCATTAGTCAGTGCACCAATAGTCCAGGCTCCGGACTGGTCCCTTCCTTTTGAGGTTATGACTGATGCATCAGATTATGCAGTTGGAGCTGTACTTGGCCAGAGGAAGGAAAGGAAGCTTCATGTCATCTACTATGCCAGTAGAACCCTTGAGTCTGCCCAAGAGAAGTATGCTACCACTGAGAAGGAAATGTTGGCAATAGTCTTTGCTTTTGATAAATTCAGAAGCTACCTGGTGGGATCAAAAGTCATTGTATATACTGATCATGCAGCCCTCAGGTATCTGATGACCAAGAAAGATGCCAAGCCTAGACTATTGAGATGGGTTCTCTTACTTCAGGAGTTTGATATGGAAGTACAAGACAAGAAGGGTATAGAGAATGGAGCTGCAGACCATCTCTCTAGGTTAAGAGTAGACTCTGAAGTCCCTCTTAATGACAGTCTTCCTGAGGAATTATTGATGGTGCTCAACTCTTATTTGGAGTTTGAAGAAGTGGATAGCATCCAAGAGAAGAGAATGCACTGGTTTGCTGAGATTGTGAACTTTCTTGCTTGTAGAGTGGAACCACCTGAACTTGATGCTTACCACAGAAAGAAGTTCTTCAGAGATGTGCAAAGATACCATTGGGATGAACCCTATCTGTATGTCCTGAACAAAGATCAGCTGTATAAAAGGTGTCTTGCTGAAGAGGAGATGCAACCTGTGTTGTAAGATTGTCATGGTTCAGCTTTTGAGGGTCACATGGGAGCATTCAAGACTGTGGCAAAGGTTCTTCAGAGTGGGTTCTGGTGGCCCTCAATGTTCAAGGATGCTCAGATGGTTGTTTCAGCATGTGATGCCTGTCAGAGGCATGGGAACATTTCAAAGAGGAGTGAGATGCCTCAAAACCCAATATTAGAGGTTGAGATCTTTGATTGCTGGGGAGTTGACTTTATGGGGCCTTTCATCTCATCTTATGGGAATCAGTACATACTAGTGGCTGTGGACTATGTGTCCAAGTGGGTTGAGGCTATTGCTTCCCCTACCAATGATTCCAAGGAAGTGGTCAAGTTGTTCTAGAACGTTATCTTCCCAAGATTTGGAGTACCCAGGGTTGTTATTTCTGATGGAGGATCTCATTTTGTGAACAAGACCTTGGAGGGATTGCTGAGAAAGCATGGAGCGAAACACAAGGTACCTAATCCTTATCATCCTCAAACTAGTGGCCAGGTTGAAGTATCTAATAGACAGATTAAGGCCATTCATGAGAGGACTGTTAGCTCAAGCAAAAAAGATTGGAGCAAAAGGCTGGATGATGCATTGTGGGCTTATAGAACAGCCTTTAAGACTCCAATTGGGACATCTCCATTCAATCTGCTATATGGGAAGAGCTGTCACCTTTCTGTTGAGCTGGAGTACAAGGCTTTATGGGCTGTGAAGTTGCTGAACTTTGATATCAAGACAGCTCAAGAGAAAAGGGTCATTCAACTCTATGAACTTGAAGAGATCAGGCTGGGGGCTTTTGAGAGCTCCAAGATTTATAAAGAAAAGACCAAGGCTCTGCATGATCAAAATATTCTGAAAAGGGTGTTCAAGGAAGGTGATCTGGTGCTGCTGTTCAACTCTAGGCTTAAGTTGTTTCCAGGAAAACTTTAGTCTAGATGGTCTGGTCCCTTTAAGGTTCTTGAGGTCAGGCCATATGGAGCTGTTTTGTTAGAAGGTAAGGATGGTCAAGAGTTTGTGGTAAATGGCCAAAGGATCAAGAATTACCTAGTTTCACAAAGGAAGGAGGAAGCTACATCAGTTCCCCTTCTTGATCCACCACCAGCCTGTTAAGCAGGTTTTCAAAGTCAAACTTAGAGACTTTAAATATTCTTTTGATCTTTTTTTTTTTTTAATGTTTTAGAACTTCTTGATGGGTTTTGTGAGTTGATCTCAGGTTCTAGGTGAAATTTGGAGGCCATGGCTCAGGTCAAAGTGGATTGGGGCATGTGAGAAAGCTGAGAGAAGAGTTTGAGGCATGAAAACTTCAAGCACGGCTGTGTGCTACATAGGTGTGCGGCTCGGCCTAGCTGAGAACCATCTCGCACTTCTATTCGCAATTTACACCGACCTGGAGCTGCGAGACTGTGTAAAGGCCGACCAATTCGCACAGGAGAAAAAGGGCCGAGATTCCTAAGTGTCAAAGCCTGCGGGTTTGTCATGCGGCTTAGCACAATAGGAGGCCAAGGCGCACGAAGACTTGCAAATAAGACCGGCTGGGGAGTGCGAGAAGGTCCGAGAGCATCCAAGCCGCACACAAAACAAAGGATCCAGAAATGCCTAAGTACCTGATCATGCAAGATGGGTGTGCGGCTCAGAAAAGGAGAGGCCAGGCCGCATGAACATCCGCAATTCACACCGGTTCAGGCATGCGACTCAGCTTGACATCATCCCAGGCCGCACAAAAGACGAAGGACCCAAGAAGTCTAAGTGTCGAGAACTGCGAGTTGGTCGTGCGGCTTAAATCAGAGAAAAACCAACCCGCACTGAGGTTCGCAAATTGCACCGACCTGGGAATGCGAGTGGATTCAGAAAGAGAACCAGGCCGCACATTGAGAAGGAGCATGGATATGTCTAAGTGTCAGATCGTGCGACCTGGTCATGCGACTTAGACGCACGAAAGACCAGGCCGCACGAAGGCTCGCAATTCACACCGATTGGGACGTGCGGATGAGCTGAAGAATAGGCCAGGTCGCAGCATGGAAGAAGGGACTAAGCCGTGCAGAAGAGGTTTTACTGCGGCTCGAGCGTGCGGGACAGCAAGAAGAATGGACCACAACGCACAAGAATTCACGTTCTACACCGAGTTGGTAGTGCGGCTCGGTCACGGGAGTTCCAACCCGCACAAGGAGAGAAAAGAGTCCGGTCAACGAGCAAAGGACAGGTCAAAGCCTTGACTGGTCAAAGTAGATCTATTGACCACCAGTCCAAAGGCTGAACCTAGTACCACACTCTCTCTTCCTCACCAAAACCACGAGTTTGCTCTCTTACCTCATTTCTCTCCATTGTTTTCATCATAAATCTCTCATTTCTCCATTAAATTCGTTGATTCAAAGTGCTCTGAGCTCGTTTTGGAGTTGTTAACATCATCCTGATTGCATTTCGAACTCGTTTGCATCAGAATCCCAAGGTATTCACTCTGTTAAAATTCATCTTTTTCCATGTTCTTAAATGGTGATTTTTGAACCTCAAAGTGTGGAATCGATTTTGATAGGTTGTTTTAGACCTTGGGATTATTTTTATAAATGCTAGGGTGCTAGATAGTCATGGAAAACAGAGAACTTTGTTGGTGATTCATTGTTCTTGAGTTTTGAAAATTGTTGCAAGTTAATTCTTGAAAAATCGATTTTTCTTGGAAATGAAATGAACTTGTTTCCTGCTGAGTCCTTTCTTTGCACCCTTGTTTTGCATTGCTATGAACTTATTGGACTGATGCTCGGCTTGAGAAACTTGTTCATGTGCTTTGGAAATCGATTTTTGCAACAAATGTTGTCAAAATTTTGGAGAATTTTGTGAGGCTTGATCTTGTGCTCATCTTGTTTTTGAGAAATTTATTGGCAGATGACTGAAAGAACCAACTCTCTAGCCAAGAAGAAGAGCACTGCATCCAAGGACAAGGGTTTGGTCTCAGGGTCTTTACAGCCAAAAGGAAAAGGCCAAGGGACCAAGAAAAGCACAAAGCAAGGGAAAGGTGAACAAGCGCCGAAAAGGACAAGGCATGAAGAGAAAGCATTGGTGATTGCTTCTGGTTCCAAGAAGAAAGGGAAACAGTTGGCTGTGGTATCTGAGGATGAACAGACTGAGAGTGGCTCAAGCAGCTCAGCTGGAGGTTCCCAAGGCACCATTGAAGAGGCATCAAAGAGGATCGAGAAAACTGAACCAGAAACACCTGATTATCTGGCCAAGTTTCAACTGATGGGAATCCAGCAAGGGAGGTTCCCTGATGTGGACTTTCTGAAGAAGATTGGCATCTATGAAGATGTCAAAACTTTACTTGGGAACATGGGCATTGAATCACTTTTGGAGATGAGAGAGATCACATATGAAGAGGAGTCTCAAGAGTTCTTGGCTTCTTTTGATGCTTTTATGTACTACCCAAGGGATTCAAAGATTCTTCAAGGGGATGGTTTGGGATACATGGAGTTTACTGTGAAAGGAAAGGACTACAGAGTGACATTCAGGGAATTGAATGAGATATTTGGGTTTTCTGCATCTACAAAAGTTCCTCTCTCCAACCAGATTGGTCTTAGAAAGGAAGATACTCAGGCTCTATGGAGATCAATAGCTTCTGGGAAGTACACAGCTGGAGCAGCTAAGTCCTCTTGGATAAGGAATCCAGTGCTGAGATATGTCCACAAGATCCTCTCTCACAGCTTCTTCTTCAAACTTGATGTTGGGAGAGTTCAAAAGGGTGATCTGAATCTCCTTGGTGTGGGGCTAAAACAGTTGATGCCAACTCATGAAGATGGGAAGCCCTATGAAGGATATGCTTACACACCTTGCCTTGCCTCTCAATTAGCAAGGTCCTTGATGTTCTACAAAAAGTGCATTTGGGGTTCAACAAAGAAGGATGCAAAGCTAGCCCATGGATGGGTTGTAACAAAGATCTTGAAGGCAAAGGGGTACAGGTTCAAGGAGAACAAGGCAAGGTTTGACCTGATTAATGAAACCCATTTGTGTAAGATCGGTTTTCTTCAAGGAAGAGTTGGTGCCAAGCTGGTTTACAACTTCAAGTCTTTCATTGATGAGCCAGTCCAAACTCTCCTGCCCAATCCCTCCATCATCACAGTCCAAGTAAAGAGGAACATTCACTTCTTCTTGCTGAAGGAAGAGCTGTACAATGTCCAAACTGATCCCCCAATCCTCAAGTACAAGAAAGCTTGCAGAGAAGAAGCCTCCAAGGAAAGGAAAGCAACCGCTGAAGATGCTACCACAAGTGCTGCTGGTGCTGGAGATGATGGTCTGCCTCCACCTCAAAAATTTTTTGGTGGAAGCAGATATCACTTTGATGATTACAACTGGGAGGAGCCAGGCACTTCAGGGTTTAGAGCTCAACAAAAGATCGGTGTTCTCTAACAATGGTGCAAGTACCAGGATAAAACAATCCACAAGATGGCAAAGTGCATCAAGGAAATGAAGAAGAGGATCAAGAAGCTTGAAAGCCCTTGCAAAGGTGGGTCTCCAACACCGGTTTCACCAAGGAACAGAGAAGAGGTTGGAGAGAGTTCCATAAACTGCACGGCCCTGGTCCCATATGGCACAGCATGGGTGGATCTTGAAGACGATTCTGATGAGGCAAGCCATCATTCCTGGGAGACACCATCCGGTCAAACTTCAAACCCCTCCTACTCTTTGGGGTCAGACTTCCACAGCTCTTAGGTAACACTCCTTACCTTGTACATATGCATATAGATTTTCTTTTCCTCTTTGCATTTTACTTGTTTGTTTTGCTTTCACTCCTTTCTCATGCTTTTATAACACAAGGGACTGTGTTATTTAAGTGTGGGGGAGGAGTTTCATCTTTTACTAATCATGTTTTCTCTGTTCTTATTTTATACTTTGAGTCTTGAGTCACATTCTTGCATGCATTCATGTAGTTCATCTAAGTGCATATATAAAAAAAAAAATCGAAAAATCAAAAATCTTCACAAAAAAAAAATGTTCATGTAGTTGCATTCTCATTTTTAGGATTGAGTCTAGTTGCATATTCATGTAGGCTGAATCAATGCAAGGGAGTAATGATAGGTTTTTCCTTGAGAGAATGTCACTTTAAGAATTCGGTTCACTGCCCTAGTTTCTAGTTCTTTGCTGCATGTAAACAAGAAAGAAATCAAGACTGATCCATGCTTTGAACTTGTTGAGTGAATCAGGCTTTGATTAGTCCAGCCTTATCTAAGTGAGAACCATAATTTGACAATCTAATTATCATTGCTTGTGCATGTCATTGTGAACTCATGGGTACCCTTAAAATATTTGAGCTCTCTTATCCCTTTTACCACTCTTTGCTAGCTCAAATAGCTGTTCTCTCACCTTGAGACAGTTCCCTGCCTTTAACTAAACCTTCCTTGAAGCCTGAAACACTATAGTGAGAGATGTGAGGCCTTTTTCTGAATAAACTTAACAGAAAGTGTTGGGTTTAGGGCGACAAGAGTAGGGTCTCATGTAGATCTAGCTCAGCATCATGAGTCTAGAGTAGGCTAGGAAGAGTTCTTGAGAAACACCGAGTGGAAAAGAGGTGATTTGAAATGAAAACCAGGGGTTGGAAAAGAAAAGAAAGCGGTTTGGGGTCTGCTGTTTAAAGAAAGAAAAGCTCTTGTGTGTTGAAAAGAAAAGTCTGGCCTCCAAGTAAAAAGAAAAGAAAAGAAGCCAAAAGGCTCAAGTGTTTGAAAAGAAAAGAAAAGAGGCTAGAAAGCGTTATATGAGAAAGAGCTAAGTGGAAGATTCAGACCCCAAAGCCTGAGTTTAAAGTTGAAAAGATGAATCCCCTGGTGAGAAAAAGAATGAGAGTGAACTGAGGAGAGGGTTGATAAGGCAATGAATGTCTGGAGAAAGGAGTAGCTAGGATGTAATCTTCATGGGAGTAGAGTTAAGGTGAAAGACCAATTTGGGGCATTGGGTAGATGGGATTCTGCTCTTGTATGCACCAGTTGCCTTTTACCCTTAGCATTCTGTTAAAGTTTATTCCTTCTTGAGTGATCCCTTGAGCTGCATGGAAACCATAAGCATTAAATGAGATCATCTTTGTCTCATGACCCTGTCCCAAGACAAGTGAGTTCACATGATTTGCATAAGCATGATTCACATGAGCTTTAATGAATGTCAAAAGGTTGGAACTATGGCTGTTTGTCAAAACTTAAGCTTGAGCTTGATTCATTTATTGGTAAGTATGGCTAAAGTTTTGTGAGTAATCTTGTTTGCAATGCATCTTAGAATTAGCAACTAGGACAGTGAGCCTTGAATTCTCTTAGTGATACACTCTCTCGTTAAGGAATATGAACTCCCAATGCATCCAACCTCTTTCTCTCATTTGCTCTTTTTGCTTGAGGACAATCAAAGGACAATTGTGGGGGAGTTGATATATTCATAAGCGGTCATGATTAGGACTGCATTTTTTGTCCAAATATTGAGTCTCATGCATACATTTAGCTAGTTTTGTTAGAGTTTGTCCTTGGTTCTAGCTTTGTTTAGGATTTTCATTAGGTCCTAGAGTGTCCTGAATTTTTGGAGTGTTCTCAGGTCATTTGGAGACTTTTTGGAGCAACTTGGAGCTGGGATCATGGAGGAACCCTCACCTGTGTACAGCAACTCGGACAGATGGTTTGGTGCAGACAAAACCCTCACTTCGATCGCGTGGGACGAAGGACTTTCAATGCGATTCAACCTCCGGTGTCTTCATCAAGAATCAATAGGAATGCATCTAGTTTCCGGAACACTTGAGATCGTCCTGTTTGGAGTTGTGAGCTGAAAGTTACGGCGATCGGAAGCAGTGCATCTCTCAGAGCTGATAAAAGACCAAAGCAACGCGCGTCAAAGAACTGGCGGAACGGAGCCTTTGCCGATCACCTGAGCTCGAGCCCTTCACCAAAGTTGAAGATGTCTGAGACTTCTGTCCACTGAAGTTAGAAAAGCACCATTTGGACCAGTATCTTGGGCGGTACTCTCCCACGAATGTGAAGTGGTCCAAGGAGACCTGAAGCCTGCGAGATGGTCTTGCGACTTGGTTAACTCGCAATGCCTGGAGATGTGCGAGTAAGGTGTCACTGGGTAAAGTCTGAGGTTCCCGAGCAAGAAAAATGCTAAGTCCACAACCGTGCGACTTGAGCATGCGAGTTTGCCAAGCTTGGAACTAAACCGCATGAAGACTCGCAATCTACACCGACTTGAGCATTCGACTTGGGACTGATGGAGACCACCTCGCACATATCTCTGAAGGACCCTGCTACATGGTCATGCGAGTTAAGAAGCAAATAAGACTTAGCCGCATGAAGGTTCGCAAATCACACTGAGAGAGTAATGCGGCTGAGCTTACATGGGTTTCATCTTGTTCAAGTTTATTTCTTCGGTTGTGCGACTTAGGCCTTGTGTGAGCCAAAACTCGCACAACCAGAAATTTGTTTAAGGAAAACTAAGGGATCGGAAACTTCTAGGGTTTATCGTCAAAAACAGTAAGATCGAAAGAAAGTTTTTCTTTCTGTAAAAGTGTTTAGCTCTTATTGCTTAGGGTTGCAAAAGTTACAGAATGAATTGTACACATCATCTATTTATACTAATTCTCCGAACCGCCTAGCCGAGAATCTCGGGAGAGATTTTCGGAATATTTCCTTATCGCCTCGTGCGGCTCACCGCCTTTGTATTTCGCCTAAGTTTTTATGGGCTCCGTCTCTCAAGGCCTTAGTTCAGCCCATATGAACTTTTCCACGGCTCGGCCCATCTAACTTCTCCACGGCTCGGCCACTTGCCATTTTAGTGGAGACATGATCTGGTCCACCACACCGAGGCGCGGCTCGGTCCAGGCATGTTGGAGAGGGGCTCGGCCCATTTCTTACGATTCGGCTCGGCCCATCTATCTTTCTTCGCGGCTCTCCCTACTGGTCTATCTTCACGGCTCTCCCACTTGGTGATCGCGGCTCTCCCACTTGTCTTGGTGAGAACGGCTCTCCCACTTGTCTTGGTGAGAACGGCTCTCCCACTGGTCTTGGGGAGAACGGCTCTCCCACTTGTCTTTCTTCCATACTTAGTCATTTTGAGATGGTTTTATCTGCTTGGGGTGAAAACCGACCCCAACAGGCCTGCAACTTGGGATTACATGAGGACCAAGTCGCACACTTATCCTCCCCTGATTTCGTCTTGGTCATGCGAGTTGAAGAGGAAGAGGACTGAATCGCAAAAAGACTCGAAAAACAAACCTAGATGGACATGCGGCTGAGACTAAGGGACTTAAGGCTCACAAGACTGCTTCTTCATCTGTGAGACTTGGGCATGCGACTTGGGACGCTCCTGAACAACTCGCACATTCGTCTCTTTACCCACTAAAGCTGTGTCAGGTCCCGGTTTGTTCCGGGTTGACCGGTTTGTTTTTAGAGACCTATATATAGTTTTTAGGGTTTTATCCCAAAAACTTAAGCTTTATTCCAAAATTCTTTGCCTCTTTTGTGTAAGAAGACTCCTTTTTGAAGAGAAATATCTGATTTGGGCGTTTTTATCAAGAGAGTTTGAGAGATCTTGTGTTTAAAGCTGTCTTCTTCTTAATCTATCATTTATGATCATCAATCACACTTCTAATCATGATTAACAACACATCTGCAAGGATCTAGTGTGTTGGTCATGATTAGTGAGTAATCCC